>NC_037670.1:69228228-69528228 GCF_003255815.1 Theropithecus gelada
AAAAAAAAAAAAAAAAAAAAAAAAAAAAAATTCAAGTTGTATTTGAATCTTTTGTTTTCTGAGGCATAAGCATTACTTGCATACATTAATTACTTTAGGAATTTGATGACTTAGTCTTATGTCCTAGAGGAGCTTTGAAATACCAAGTTTCCTTCTGCTTCATCTTCCTGTCCATATTAGTTTGTTTTCATGCTGCTGATAAAGACGTACTCAAAACTTGGAACAAAAAGAGGTTTAATTGGACTTAAACAGTTCCACATGGCTGGGGAGACCTCAGAATTATGGTGGGAGGTGAAAGGCACTTCTTACATGGCGATGGCAAGAGAAAAATGGGGAAGAAGCAAAAGTGGAAACCCCTGATAAAACCCATCAGATCTCGTGAGACTTATGAGGCTTATTGACTGTCAAGAGAATAGCACAGCAAAGACTGGCCCCCATGATTCATTTACCTTTCTCTGGGTCCCTCCCACAACACATGGGAATTCTGGGAGATACAATTCAAGATGAGATTTGGGTGGGGACACAGCCAAACCATATCACTGTCTGTTAATGAAAGTACAGATTTCAGCCACCTTTTTGAATTACAAAGAATTTTTTTTTTTAGGTTTTGGGATGTTCAAAAGATATGTTGAAATAAAGCATGGAAGAACATGATATGTTGGAACTATTTATAAAACACTATTTTCTTTTTGGATTAGGTCTTTTGCCTCAATCACTATAAAATAAGTTTTATCATGTGTTTTGAACATTAATGTCAATTTTTGTCAAATACACTAGGGAAAATTAAATTCCATTTACTTTTTTTGCTTTATTTATCATCATAAAACTTTCAAATGCCAGTAATTTGGCAGTGTAGATTTCACAGTCCTTTTTTATTTAAGCTATTCAGAGAATTTTTAGGATGCAGGTATGTGTTTATATATATTTACTCTCTCCCTCTGATCTTGCTCTCTCAGGACAAATATGTTGGATTTGTAATGGTAGTTTTAAGCCTGAAGCTATCGAGGAAGCACTTTAAAATGTCTTAGGCAAGCTTGTTTTTCCTATTTTCTTGTCTGATAGTAATGAAAGCTGAGTGTCTCTTTTTATGCCTTTTAAAAAATGTCTTCTCTAGATGCTGGCAAACAAGTTGGAATATGAATGAACCATGAAATCGTTCATGGCAATGACTGTGGGAGGGAATAGGAAACTCCAGGGCAGATTCTGAGCTAGAGCTGATGTAATGCATCCTGGGGAAGCACTGGTCAGTCCTCAGGTAGCTTTGATGAGGTAAGTTAATAGCAGAGGATACTGCCAGAAACAAGCCATGGATAAAGGAAGAAAAGAAATGAAAACAGTAAGACCATTGATAATAAAGTATAGGAGGGAATAGGATTTGGGGCTTCTGTGGAAATCCTTAGAGGCCAGAGGCTCTAAAAGCTGGGACTGCTTCATTTTTCCTTTGATATAATAGTCATTAAAAAACAGTAGTAAGGCACAGCTAGTATCAACATAGAAACTCATTATATCAATGTAGATTTTTAAAATACTTATAGGATAGTGTCATATAGAGAGCCTTTTTCTCGTTGACAACAAAGGCAAGCATACTTTGAACTGAATTGACAGCTTTGTGCCTGTACAGATAAATATAACACTTTTCAGGTAGTTAATTCATGAATAGTCAATGAACCAGTAAAGGACAAAAAGTGACATATGGCAGCCTGGTGTGGATTAAGTGTGACTGTCACATTCCCCTCCCCACCTTTTTCCTTTCTGTAATTTATTAAAAGAAACAGAGCCAGAACACATAGCCAAAACACAGTACCTCTGAAAAAATTTACTTAAGGGAAGTCTTAACAGAAGAGAGTTTATTCATTAAATGTCTCATCTACTGTTTGGTTGTTAAGTTGTTTGTATTAATTGAAATTTTATTCAAAATGAAAATTTGACCCAAAGTCTTCAAATAAAGTTAAACTGGTAAAGCAGTTTTTGTTTTTTAAAATTATTACTAAACCAGTATTTCCAAATAAGTAATATTTAGCCAGTTGTGTTAATTTTGCCAGAATGTTTCTTTGTAAATAAACTACAGGTGTAGCCTGTTTCTGTGCATTTTAGTACATAAACCAAAATAGAAAGCAGTCTTGATTTTTCTTTTTGTATCAACCAAGGATTTGTTATAGTGATTTTATTATTTTTAGCAAATAATCAGATTTAATAGAAATTTCTTGGTGACTTTGAGGTGTTTACAACAGTGTTGGGAGGAACTCTTAATGGGGAGGTATTTGTTCACAACCCAGTTAATAACCCTACCACTTAAAAAACATCAGTCTCCTTGGCTGTTAATGAAGGTTGTGGTGGTTGGTTTGGTGAGACAGTTTGCACCTTGCTTTTGTCTGGCTTTGTTCCAGGACTCTGATTCTGACAGATGTAACATTTTAGAGGGTCTTCATAGCCTGATTCTCGAACTCTCTCAATTCTACTCTAGTCTTTCCAAACCATTTGAAATCAGCAGAATAATTAGCAGTAAGTTTTGATTAAGTACTTGTGATATAATCAATTAATATTTGTTTGGCTGCTCCCCAACTTCCCCCACCCACCCCACCGCAAACCAAAAGATTCTGGAAACTTGCTCCTAGAATTGCAACTTTCCTTCTGATATGAGAAAATTGTTGATATATATGTAAAGCATGTAGATCTTGTGTTGTAGATGTTTTAATGACACATCAGAAATTAAAATCTCATTTGGGTTGGATCTGTAATACTGGACACCAGGTGATGGTGAGATACTGGAAGTCAAGTCTGTGAGAGTAGGATGTCGATAGGGCACCCCTTTCCCTCTTCCAGAGCATTTACAATGATTTTTGTGATGGAATTTGCCACCACTGGAAATAACCATGATGGAGAGGTTATAAGAGACACATATTTTATTTATTCTTTTCCTTTTTTTTTTTTTTTTTTTTTTTTAAAGAAATGGGGGTCTTGTTGTGTTGCCCAGGCTGCTGGATTGTAATGGTGCAACTATGAATCTCTGTAGCCTCAAACTCCTGGGCTCAAGTGATCCTCCTGCCTCAGTTTCCCAAAGTATTGGCATTACAGGTGTGAGCCACTGCTCCCAGCCTTGTTTTTCTTGGTAGAGAATCCTCTCACTGTCTTCACTGATAGCTTCCAGAGGGACATGAATGTGAAGATACTACAGTCTAAAGAAGTTTCTTTGGAGCTCAGTCTCTCTCTCTGAGGTCCCATTGCCTATTTCATATTCTGAATGGTATTTCAGGCGACCCCAAAACTGTCAGATCTGGTCAAGAGTGTGGTTGTTATGTACTATAGAGTGTGCCACTTTTTGAGCAAGCAGTCAAGTATGGTAGTTAAGAGCATGCACTGTGAATATTTGCTATAAGATGGTGGCATGTTATACTTTCCAGACGTGTATTTTCCACTTTCAGCCCCCTGCTCTCTATAGTCTCCATTGAGAAGAGGGGTCTCTATCCTCTACTCTTGAATCTCTGCACAGGCTCACGACTAGCCACAACTAGCTTATGACCAATAGAATATGGTGAAAGTACTGCACGATGACTGAGGCTAAGTCAGAAAAGGCAGTGCAGCCTTCACATTGTTTTCTGGGACACTTGCTTTTGGATCTCTGTGCTGCCATGTATGATGCTTGACTATTCTGAAGCTGCCTGCTGTGAAGAAAGCTCAGGCTACAGAGAAAGGCTATCTGTAAGACCCTAGTTCAGGGGTCCCCAATCCCATCCTCCCCATCCCCCCACTCCTGGCTGCACAGCAGGAGGTGAGCTCTGCCTCCTGTTAGATCAGCAGCTGTATTGAATTCTTACAGGATTGCAAACCCTATTGTGAGCTGTGCATATGAGGGATCTAGGTTGCGTGCTCCTTATAAGAATCTAATGCCTGATGATCTGAGGTGGAAAGTTTCATCCCAAAACCATCCCCTTGCCCTCCTCTGTGGAAAAAAATTGTCTTTCTTGAAACCGGTCCCTAGTGTCAAAATGGCTGGGGACTGCTGCCTAGTTGACAGCTCCAGTTTAGATTCTAGCCGACAGTAGCATCAACAATCACACATGTAAGTGATTTCCTCAAATGACTGCAGTCCCATTGAGTCATCCCTAATTGTTGTGTCTTTTCAGTTGTGACCTCAGACGTTGTTCCTTACCTTTGTGTTTGCTCTAAATTTCTGACCCACAGAATTCATGCGTATGATAAAATTGTTTTTTCAAGTTGCATTTTGGTGAATTTCTTATGCAGCAAGAATAAAAACCTTGGCAAATTCTTGACTTTTGTGTCCCCTAGTTTCCAATCTTTAAAATGGGGATAATAATAGTACTTCTTCAGAGAAATCAGTTAGTACGTGTAAATCTCTTTAAAACAGTATCTGGCACATAGTAAAGGTTCACTAAATTTGAACTACTTACTAAGAGAAATTCATTAGAGTACTGAATTTTTTTTTTTTTTTTGGAGAGGGAGTTTCACTCTGTCACCCAGGCTGGAGTGCAGTGGTGCAATCTCAGCTCACTGCAAGCTCCACCTCCTGGGTTCATGCCTTTCTCCTGCCTCAGCCTCCCGAGTAGCTGGGACTACAGGCACCTGCCACCATGCCCGGCTAACTTTTTGTATTTTTTTGGTAGAGACGAGGTTTCACCGTGTTAGCCAGGATGGTCTCTATCTCCTGACCTCGTGATCCACCTGCCTTGGCCTCCCAAAGTGCTGGGATTACAGGCGTAAGCCACCATGCCTGGCTGAGTACTAAATGTTTTTGGGAGCATAGTTATCTTAGAAATAGTGAGCTCAGGGTTACTTTACTAATGAAATGATCATTATGATATGTAAAAAGGAAAAAAACACAATTATACGACTTTTCTTAATTTGAAGTTATTTTCCACATTTGAAGAGTTATGTTTCTGATAATTGTTCTCAAGAATATCAGCTGGTGGCTGGCATGGTGGTTCATGCCTGTAATCCCAGCACTTTGGGAGGCTGAAGCAGGCACATCACTTGAGGTCAGGAATTTGAGACCAGCCTGGCCAACATGGTGAAACCTCATCTCTACTAAAAACCCTGTCTCTGCAAAAAGTAGCCAGGTGTGGTGGTGGGCACCTGTAATCTCAGCTATTCAGGAGGCTGAGGCACAAGAATCACTAGAACTTGGGAGGCAGAGGTTGCAGTGAGCCAAGATCGTGCCGTTGCACTCTAGCCTGGGTAACAGAGCAAGACTCTGTCTTCCCGCCCCACCCCCCAAAAAAACCCTGAAAAAACAAACAATATCAGCTTGTATGGGTAGGCTGTCTCCTTAAAATTACCCTGCCTTTCCTTGCTTGCCTGTGTATAGCTACCTATGCATTAAATGCTTTTGAAACACATTTATGTCATTTCCTTGATTATCTAGAATGACAAATTCTATTTACTTGATAGAGTAGAATTTGTCTAGAGTGATAAATTCTGTGTTTACTCGATAGAGTAGACATCCTAAAATGTCATGTTCAAACTTTAAGTGACGTGGAGAAGAAATCAGTGTTTATATCATTATGTGTAAAATCATTATAGACATTTATAATTTTCAGATGTTTACAATAATTATGTCTCAATTTTCATCTTTCTGTTGTGAAATAATTCATTCACTTTCTGTAATAGTCAGCACCTGTCACCATGACATTTTAGTTGACTATGTTCAAACATAGAGATTAGTATCAACTTCTTTGTTTAAAAAATGTACCTATCGAAAAATACTTACTTTAGGCTTGCCATGTGTGATATGCTTTCTTCCAGTTTTTCATTAAAATATGCGTATAGTTCCATAATGGCATTGGGAAAAGTAGTGATCGATAATTTCTCAGTTTTAGACTTGTTTCTACTAACTACTTACTACATTGGAGTAGACTAAGAAAGTCTTAGTGGTCTGTTTATGGTTTGATTTCTAAAACAGGAGATTAAGGTGGGAAGTGGATAGGAAGAGGCTTTAATCCATTCCTGTTGTTTGTTCATACCTTGGAGACACAGGTTACCATGTATGACTATGGGGACTTGCACTATTTCGTTCATATTATATATTTTGTTACATATTAAAAACCCATTAACCTCCTCAGAAATTTTTCTCTCTCCTAGCTCTTCCAAATCCACATGTTCCACACTATTTTTTATACATCTATTCAGAGACTAAATTTCCAATGTGCAATCTGGAAGAGAATGAAAGGAAAGTGTTAGGATATTACATTCCAGGGATGTGATGTAGCAGTAGATGTTGTGTTCAGAAGAACCTTAAAAGGAGTGTGCTTTTGGGTTTTCAGGTTATCATTTATTTTCTGTTAAAAAACAAACTACAGAATGTTCCTGTTGATGTAGGAATGAATTCTCATAATATGAGAAGAAAGGAATAATAGATTTTAAATCAGCCCAATTTGGTTGTACTGCCTGCTTAGTACTATAAATTCAGCCATAGACTGTGTGTATCAGCCTGTACACTTAAAACCTAACCAAATTAAGTGTGAGCAATTTTTCACCATCCAAATTGATAGTGATGGGAATCAAGGGCAATCTATATACCCTGCCATTAAAAATTATATCTTATTTTTGCAAGGATAATTTTCATGAGGACTATGAAAGAAATCTGCATGAAAGATATCTGCATAAAAGAAGGGAACCATTACCCCAAAGATGAGGAAGAAAGTCTTAAAAATAATATTGAATATCATTTATTATGATGTACAAAAGATATTTATGAGAAGTGTCAGATTTTATTCTTAGTAACAGAGCAAAAAGTAAGACCTCTAGGAAACCAAAACATAAAGTTATAACAAAAAATCAAAATGATATTTTGAAAGAAGCTGGAATAAAGATGACCAAAATAAAACAATGACAACAATCTGAAAATGCAATAGCCAAAATCTGTAATGGCAATTGCACACAGCAGAGCTGATCCTGCAGAAAATGGAGTCCTCTATATGATGAATGGGTCAATCCTGTAGTATTTATTTGAGATTTTTTTTAGGAGGAGAAAATAATGACAGAAATGATGAGGGTGAAAATGACAGATGCTGAAGACATAGAAGTACCATACTGATGAATAAGTTCCCAGTGGAGAAACCAGAATAAATGGAACAGAAGCAAAATATAAAAGCAGTAGAAAACTTTCTTGACCTGAAAAGTTTTTTATTTTTTGTTTTTTTTTTATTTTTTTTTTCCCCAGAGACAGGGTCTCACTATATTGCCCACGCTGGAGTGTAATGGCACAATCTTGGCTCACTGCAACCTCTTCTTCCTGGATTTAAACCATCCTCCCATCTCAGCCTCCTGAGTAGCTGTGACTAACAGGTACACGCCACCACACCTGGCTAATTCTTTTGTATTTTTTGTAGAGACGTGGTTTTGCCATGTTGCCCAGGCTGGTCTTGAACTCCTCGGCTCAAGTGATTCTCCTGCCTCTGCCTCTCACGGTGCTGGGATTACAGGTGTGAGCCACCATGCCCAGCTACTTGAGCTAAAAAGTTCTGAAGCTGTAGTTCCAAAGCGTAGGCTTCATTGTAGGCAAAATTAATGAAAATAAATCTCTGTCTGTCTCAATTCTGGTAGCATTTATAATTTTTGGCGATAAAGGGAAAAACTCATAGATTTAAAAACACAAAGGCTACTCTAATGATACGGAAGTCAGTCTTACTTCATTGCAGATTTCTTTTTATCCTGCAATGCATTCATTTGGCTTCTTAAATCTATGATTTGGTAATTAGTTCTGGAAAAAGCTTAGCCACTAACTGATAAAGTGTTTCTTTTCTCTATTCAGTTTTTGAAACTTTAATTAAATATGTTTTGAGCCCTCTTTTATACCCTTTACATTTCTTACCCTCTCTTCCCTACGTACTTTTTTTTTTTTTTTTGGTCTCCCTGTCCCAGATTCTGTATGGTAACTTCCAAATGTGTGCTGGTAAAATGGCTCTCCAGGGAAAAAGAAGCCCCGATTTATAGCATTTGTTGATTTCCGTAGTATAAATATCCTTATCAAGGGTAGTTTCAGGCAACCAATTTGACTGTACTGATGCAGAATTAGGAAGAGCTACACATAATTGGTTCTTGCAAGCTGATTCAAACTACTTCCAGCATCTCTCTAGACTTGCCTGTTGTCTTTTCATTATTAATTATCTCTGAAGGTGAATCTAATCTGTTAAACCTTTCCATTCAGTTCTTAGTTGGAGTTATATTTTATTTTTAGTTCTAGAGTCTCTATTTTTTCTTGTAAAAATCTATTACTATTTATAGTGTTTAGTTCTCTGCTAAATGTTTCCAACCTGTCATTTTATTTCTTCTATCACAGAAAACACATAGAATCTGCATCTGATAATCCACTTTCTAAGGTTCTTTCCTGACCCCTTTTCCTTTCTGCTGCTTATTGCTACATTTCTTGCATACTCCACTATCCTTGACTGGGGCCTGGATATTGCATTTGAAGAATTATTTGTAAGAGTACTTTTAAGTCCACAGCGTAGGTACTTAGACAGTGTGCACTTCTGTCTGACCGACACTTGGGAGTATTCTAGTCCAGGGGATGATTACAGACCCAAGTTTGAAGTTTGAGAAAAGCAGTGTGACCTTAGACCATAATCTAGTTCATGTCATTCTCACTGTGAGGATGTGCCCCTTTAGGATTCCAGTTTATTGTGAGGAGAATCTCAGATTAGATGGCCCTTGTTGTGTGACCTTCAGCTTTATTTCCATCTTGGTCATCCTGAGAATCTTTTACAACATAGGTTCTAGTTTCCCATGACCGATAAAGATACTTTAGAGGAAATGTGGTTTCAGAACTTGCTTTTTATGCTGAGTTTTCATTCTCCTTTTACTTTTTTTTGTGGTAAAATATACATAACATAAAATTTAGCTTTTTTTTTTTTTTTTTTAAATGGAGTTGAGCTCTGTCGTCCAGGCTGGAGTGCAGTGGCGTGATCCCAGCTCACTGCAACCTCTGCCTCCCAAGTTCAAGTGATTCTCCTGCCTCAGGCTCCCGAGTAGGGATTACAGGCATACGCCACCACGCCCAGCTAATTTTTTTGTGTGGGATTTCACCATGGTAGCCAGGCTGGTCTCGAACTCCTGACCTCAAGTGATCAACCCGCCTTGGCCTCCAAAACTGTTGGGATTACAAGCGTGAGCCACCATGCCCGGCCCTCAAGATGCTTCTAAATTTGCCTTTTGATTTTTCTTTGACTTAAAGGTGGAATTGGTGGATCATATGGTAATTCTGTGTTTAATTTTTTTGAGGAACTGCCATATTTTCCACAGCAGCTGCACCATGTTATGTTCTCACCAGTAATGCCGTAATGGTTACAGTTTCTCCACGTTCTAGCCAACGTTTGTTATTTTCTGTTTTTGTTTTTGTTTTTTTTTAAAATAATTGCTGGCTGGGCGTGATGGCTCACGCCTGTAATCCCAGCACTTTGGGAGGCTGAGGCGGTTGGATCAAGAGGTCAGGAGATTGAGACCATCCTGGCTAACACGGTGAAACCCCATCTTTACTAAAAAAACCACAAAAAATTAGCCAGGCGTGGTGGCGGGCGCCTGTAGTCCCAGCTGCTCGGGAGGCTGAGGCAGGAGAATGGTGTGAACCCGGAAGGTGGAGCTTGCAGTGAGCTGAGAATGCGCCACTGCACTCCAGCCTAGGCAACAGAGCGAGACTCTGTCTCAAAAAAAAAAAAAAATTGCCGTTCTAATGGGTGTGAAGTAGTGGTGTCTTATTATGGTTTTGATTTGTGTTTTTCTGATGATGTTGAGCATCTTTTCATATGCCTATTGGCCATTTCATATCTTCTTTGAAAAAACATCTACTCAAATCCTCTTCCCGTTTCTGAATTAGCCTATTTTTTGTTGTTGAGTTTTAAGAGTTCTTTATAAATATTCTATATAGTAGTTCATTATCAGGTGTATAGATTTGCAAATATTTTTTCCAGTTCTGTGAGTTGCCTTTTAACTCTGTTGATAGTATTTTTAGTTTTGATGTAGTCCAGTTTTGTCTATTTTTTTCTTTTGCTGCTTGTGCTTTTGATATCATATCCAAGTAATCATTGCCAAATCAAATGTGACAGAAGTTTCCCCATACGTTTTCTTCTAAGATTGTTATATTTTTAGCTCTAATGTTTACATATTTGATCCATTTTGAGTTTATTTTTGTGTATGTTGTAAGGTAAGGGTCCAGCTTCATTCTTTTGCATGTGGATATTTATTTTCCCAGTGTTACTTGTTGAATTCTCTTTTTAGTTTTTACTTGATAATTTCTTACTATCTTGTAATTTTTCAATTCTTTTGAAAAGATGTTTTAAAATAAATTACTGAGTTGTTTTCAACAGGAAGGTTGATCTCTCAAACCCAACTCACTGTTATTAGTTATAGGAAATATTATTAATGTTTTAAATAAACTTGATGAGAACACATGTGATACCCTAAATCCTACAGAAGGGAAATTGTCTGTAGTCAGTGTTGTTAGTTTTTAAATACTGTTTGGTTGCAATTTTCATGGGAAAAAGGTACAGCCCATTAGCACATATCTATATCTATATATTTATATGTATATATTTTGTATAACTAAATTCAGTAGTCTGAATTTCATCTTAGGTTATAAAGCTTTTTAAGTATTAGAAGACTAGTTAGAGGAACAAAGTACTTTTTTTTTTTTTGAGACAGAGCCTCCCTTTGTCACCCAGGCTGGAGTGCAGTGGTATATGATCTTGGCTCACTGCAACCTCTTCCTCCCAGATTCAAGCGATTCTCTTCTCTTGCCTCAGCCCCCTGAGTAGCAGGGTTTACAGGCACGCACCACCACACCCAGCTAAGTTTTGTATTTTTAGTAGAGGTGGGGTTTCACCATATTGGCCAGGCTGATTTCGAATTCCTGACTTCAGGTAATCCACCCGCCTTGGCCTCCCAAAGTGCTGGGATTACAAGCGTGAGCCACTGCGCCCAGCTACAGAATAAAGATACAATTTTTTTGTCAAGGATATGGGAATCATTAAAGCATCCTGTTTCTCTCTTTTATTTGGTAAACCTGTTTTATTATCCCAAAACTTCCTAAAGAACAATTTTTCCTTTTTTAGTCATTAAATAATAAGTTCATACACCACATATATTAAATAAACAGTGTTAAGAGTTTGTCCTTCCTTTTATGTTGTTAACTGAAATTACGTCTCTTTCCCAGATGCTTTAAAAGGGCATTTCTTGAGGAATAATGTAGTTTTTAAAGACTCCACAGTTTCTTTACCAATATTGTAAAAGTTATGTTTAGAAAGAATTGAGTATTTTTCTCTGTAGTATTTCCATGAACTTTCTTCTAATATTCAACATGAGAAATTTGAAAATACTTACAAGAAAAACATATAGAAAGCAAAGAAAATAAAGAATTCTTAAGGCCAAGAAAGTGGAACATTAAGCATTTTTATCTGTTAGGCATCGTACAAAGGATGAAGAGACCCACCCCAAGGGGACTTAACAGTTGGCAAGGACAACCATAGTATCATAAATAAATTAAGCTAGAAAAAGTACTAATGCGTACCATACCTCTATTAAGAGAGTAGAGCTTTCTCACACAATTCTTAGTGATAAATTCTCTTTGCTACTATTGACCATATAGTTTAAAATTTTCAGTTATTTTTTTCAGCCAACTTTGGATATGTTCTGAAGTTTTTTTTTAATTGACACATTAATTGTACATATTTATGAGGTATTTTGATACGTGTACAATGTGTAATGATCAAGCCATGGTAATTAGCATATCCATCATCTGAAACACATCATTTCTTTGTGTTGGGAACATTCAGTATCCTCTTTTTGCTGTTCGAAACTATATATTATTGTTACCTATAATCATCCTACCATGCTTTAGAACACTAGAACACTAGAATCTTCTGCTCTACTTTTTACTTCTATGAGATCAACTTTTTTTAGCTTCTGCACATGAGTGAAGATGTGGTGAACTTTCTGTCCTGGCCTATTTCACTTAATGTCTTCTAGTTCCATCTGTGTTGCTGTGACTGACAGGAATTTCATTCTTTTTTTGTGGCTGAATAATAATCTATTGTGTATATATACCACATTTTCTTTACCCATTAATCTGTTTTTGGACACTAGGTTGATTCCATATCTTGGCTATTGTGAATAGTGCTTCAGTAAACCTTTTCTCTTTTTATTGTTTGTAAGTTTTTCCCCCAGTAGGAAATCTGTAAGACTTATGTCTTCTATTTAAAATGTCACCTATTTAATAATGTTTAACTAGGTTGATGGACGGGCAACTTTGCTATTTTAAAATTTTGAAAATAAAGTGAATACTAATCATACTTTCTTAAAATAGTATGCTACTAACATTTTAAATTTAATGTTTTAAATTGTATTTCTTTTAAGAGATTTCTTTATTAGTAGCTACTTTGTTTATGAGGGAGCTGGGCAGGATTCCTATAAGTGATAATAAGAAGCAGTTATCACCAATGGGTAGTAATTTTTAGGGGTCTATTAAGGGTCTCTTAATATTAAAGGAATCAACAGAATAATGCCATAATTATTTTATTCAAATAGTACAAGTGAGCCATTGATTAACATCTGGCTTAGATGTTAATCTAACGTTAGAATTAGATGTTAGATGTTAGAATTCAGTATAGGATCCCTTGATAAGATTTTTAAATGTAAGTTCTCTTGAATTAGTAGCACCTTTTTCCCCTTCAAACTGTAATCTTGACATCTCTCTACAATTCAGAGTAGTGAATGGTCCTCAAGTGTTTAGCAGGTAATTTGTTACATCTAAGAATTAAAGTTTGTAACTAATTTACCTCTATACTTCAAATTAGGATTGATTTACACTTACTTTTGTTTTGACTTGTTTCCTTGAGCAGAGGAGAAAGTGATGGTGTGACAGTGAGTGCACTTATTTATTCTATAGCCTGACAGAGTATTTGTGATTGTAAATGTCATCTATTTGTGTTGGGGAAGAACAAAAAATGAAGGGCTACTCCTGTGTTCGGGGTTTCTAAGAAAAACACAAAGTGTAATATCTGTTGAAAACAAACTTGGATGATGACTTTTAACCTTTAAAATTACCTTCAGCCAAGCACGTCTATCAACTTTATCAGCTGTTTTGAAAATACCTCATACCCGTGCCATGGTTCAGCCATGAAGAGGACAGAGTTGGTCTGAATAAGAGTAGTTACGGGAAGTTTGTCCTTAAAAGTCCTGAAGATAAGTCTTGATGCTGAATCATACATATTTACTCCCTCTGTGACCAACTGAATAAACTCAATTCGTCAAGGAAATTGTGTCCTTGACTCAGGTCCATTCGTCACAAATCACACCCTCCAACTTTAGGATTACATCAGACTAAAATTATGGACAAAGCAAGTTGCTCTGTTAATTCTTTTCTAACACAAGGAATTCTTTTCTATCACATTGCCCACAGTAATATCATCGCAGTTTTATATGTTTAGGGTGATTTCTCCAACTCTTCCTGAAAATTATAGAGTTTTATAAAGCCATTTTCAGTTTTGGAGCAAGAAAGAAGTAAGCTTTGTTGTGTATTAGATGCTTACCACTTGCCAAACATTATATTATATTGAACACAAGACAAGTAACACAGTTTCTACTTGCTGGCAAACAAAAAGGACCCATATAACACTTGAAACAGATGAAAATTTACTCAGAGTTGAATTTTAAGAATAGTTTTGATTTTCATCAAAGACCATCTTAGTTATTGATATGTGTTGAAGATTTATAATCTGTAAATCTGAAGTGTTAGAGCTATTATTAGCTCCTACTTAGAAGACAGAACCTATGGTATTTGGTTTCCTGTTCCTTTGTTAATTCACTTAGGATAATGGCCTCCAGGTCCATGTGTTGCTGCAAAGGACATGATTTTGTTCTTTTTTTTTTTTTTTTTTTTTTTGAGATGGAGTCTCGCTCAGTCGCCCAGGCTGGAGTGCAGTGGCACGATCTCGGCTCACTGCAAGCTCCGCCTCCCGGGTTCACACCATTCTCCTGCCTCAGCCTCCGGAGTAGCTGGGACTACAGGCGCCGCCACCATGCCCGGCTAATTTTTTGCATTTTTAGTAGAGACGGAGTTTCACTGTGTTAGCCAGGATGGTCTCGATCTCCTGACCTCGTGATCCACCCACCTCGGCCTCCCAAAGTGCTGGGATTACAGGTGTGAGCACCACGCGCGGCCGATCTGGTTCTTTTTTATGGCTACAGTATTATTCCATGGGGTATATATACCACATTTTCTTTATCCGTTCCACCATTGGTGGGCATTTAGGTTGATTCCATGTCTTTGCTATTGAATAGTGCAGCGATGAACATACGTGTGCATGTGTCTTTATGGTAGAGCAATTTTTATACCTTTGGGTATATACGCAATAATGAGATTGCTGAGTCAAATGGTAATTCTGCTTTACGTTCTTTGAGAAATTGCCAAACTGCTTTCCACAATGACTGAACTAATTTACATTTCTACCAGCAGTATATAAGTGTTCCGTTTTCTCCGCAACCTTGCCAGCATGTTATTTTTTGACTTTTTAATAATAGCCATTTTGACTGCTGTGAGATGGTATCTCATTGTGGCTTTGATTTGCATTTCTCTAATGATTAGTGATGTTGAGCATTTTTTCATATGCTTCTTGGCCACTTACGTGTCTTCTTTTGAAAAGTGTTCATGTCCTTTGCCCACTTTTTAATGGGGTTGTTTATTGATTTAAGTTGCTTATAGATTCTGGATATTAGACCTTTGTTGGATGCATAATTTGCAAATATTTTTTTGAAGGTTGTCTGTTTACTCTGTTGATATTTTCTTGGCTGCACAGAAGCTCTGAAGCTTAATTAGATCTTACTTGTCAATTTCTGCTTTTGTTGCAATTGCCTTTGGCATCTTCATGAAATCTTTGCCATGTCCTATATCCAGAATGTATTTCCTAGGTTATCTTCCAAAGTTTTTGTAGTTTTAATATGGTGTAAGGAAGGGGTCCAGTTTCAATCTTTGGCATATGGCTAGCCCATTATTTCAGCACCATTAATTGAATAGGGAGTCCTTTCCCCATTCTTTGTTTTTGTTAACTTTATCAAAGACTAGATGGTTGTAGGTGTGTGGCATTATTTCTGGGTTCCCTGTTCTGTTCCATTGGTATATCTGTTTCCTTCTCTCTCTCTCTCTTGCTCTTTTTTTTTTTTTTTGAGATGGAGTCTTGCTCTGTCGCCAGGCTGGAGTGCAGTGGCATGATCTTGGCTCACTGCAACCTCTGCCTCCTGGGTTCAAGCGATTCTCCTGCCTCAGCTTCCTGAGTAGCTGGGACTACAGGTGTGCACCACCACACCCAGCTAATTTTTGTATTTTTAATAGAGATGGGGTTTCACCATGTTGGCCAGGATGATCTCAATCTCTTCAACTCATGATCTGCTCGTCTTGGCCTCCCAAAGTGTTGGGATTACAGGCGTGAGCCACTGCACCTGGCCTGTTGAGGGTTTTTAACCTGAAGGATGTTGAATTTTATTGAAAGCCTTTGAGCTTTGAGATTATCATGTGGTTTTTGTTTTTAGTTCTGTTTATGTGATGAATCACATTTATTGATTTGCGTATATTGAACCAACCTTGCATCCCAGGAATAAAGCCTACTGATGGTGGTGGATTAGCTTTTTATGTGCTGCTAGATTCGATTCACTAGTTTTTTTTTTTTGACGATTTTTGCATCTGTGTTCATCAGGGATCTTGGCCTGCAGTTTTCTTATTGTGTCTCTGCCAGATTTTGGTATCTGGATGATGCTGGACTCAAATAATGAGTTAGTGAGGAGTCCCTCCTTCAGTTTTTTTGAACAATCTCAGTAGAATTGTTCCATACTAGCTCTTCTTTGTATGGGGTCAGTTATTTGTTTTTGCCTGTTAAATTGTTTCAATTTCTTACAGATTCTGGTTATTAGACCTTTGTTGGATGCATAGTGTATTAGTCCATTCTCATGCTGCTATGAAGAAATACCTGAAACTGGGTAATTTATAAAGAAAAGAGGTTTAATTTACTCACAGTTCCACATGGCTTGGGAGGCCTCAGGAAACTTAGAATCATGGCAGAAGGCACCTCTTCACAGGGCAGCAGGAGAGAGAATGAGTGCAAGCAGGGGAAATGCCAAATGCCTATAAAACTGTGTCTGGAATTGGTGGGTTCTTGGTCTCACTAACTTCAAGAATGAAGCCGCAGAGAGTGTTATAGTTCTTAAAGATTGTGTGTCTGGAGTTTGTTCCTTCTCATGTCTGGACGTGTTCAGAGTTTCTTCCTTCTGGTGGGTTTGTGGTTCTCGCTGGCTTTAGGAGTGAAGCTGCAGACCTTCGTGGTGAGTGTTACAGCTCTTAAGGCGGCGCGTCTGGAGTTGTTCGTTTCAGCTGTCTGGAGTTGTTCATTCCTCCCAGTAGATTTGTGGTCTTGCTGGCCTCAGGAGTGAAGCTGCAGACCTTTGTGGTGAGTGTTACAGCTCATAAAGGCAGTGCGGACCCAAAGAATGAGCAGCAGCAAGATTTATTACAAAGAGTGAAAGAACAAAGCTTCCACAGTGTGGAAGGAGACCCAAGTGGGTTGCCTCTGCTGGCTCGGGCAGCCTGCTTTTATTTCCTTATCTGGCCCCACCTACATCCTGCTGATTGGTCCATTTTATAGAGAGCTGATTGGTCGATTTTATAGAGAGCTGATTGGTCCGTTTTGACAGGGTGGTGATTGGTACATTTACAATCCCTGAGCTAGACACAGAGTGCTGATTGGTGCATTTACAATCATCTAGCTAGACATAAAGGTTCTCCAAGTCCCCACCAGATTAGCTAGACACAGAGCACTGATTGGTGTGTTTATAAACCTTGAGCTAGACACAGAGTGCAGACTGGTGTATTTACAATCCTTTAGCTAGACATAAAGGTTCTCCAAATCCCCACCAGATTAGCTAGATACAGAGTGCTGATTGGTGCATCCACAAACCCCAAGCTAGACACAGAGTGCTGATTGGTGCATATACAATCCTCTGGCTAGACATAAAAGTTCTCCAAGTCCCCACCTGACTCAGGAGCCCAGCTGGCTTCCCCTAGTGGATCCCGCACCAGGGCTGGCGGTGGAGCTGCCTGCCAGTCCTGTGCTGCGCGCCTGCACTCCTCAGCCCTTGGGCGGTTGATGGGACTGGGCGCTGCAGAGCAGGGGTCGGCGCCCGTCGGGAGGCTCCGGTGGCATGGGAGCCCACCAGGAGGGGCTTGGGCATGGCAGGCTACAGGTCCCCAGCCTTGCCCTGTGGGGAGGTGGCTGAGGCCCGGGGAGAATTCGAGCGTGGTGCAGGCAGGCCAGCATTGCTGGGGGACCCAGTGCCCCCTCCGCAGCTGCTGGCCCGGGTGCTAAGCCCTTCACTGCCTGGGGCAGCTGATGCCGGATGGCTGCTCCGAGTGTGGGGCCTGCCGAGCCCATGTCCATGCGCTGGCCCGCAAGTACTGTGCGCAGCTCCGGTCCCCCCCCCCCCAACTCCAGCACCTCTCCCTCCAGACCACCCGCAAGCAGAGGGAGCCTGCTCTGGCCTCAGCCAGCCCAGAGAGGGGCTCCCACAGTGCAGTGGCAGGCTGAAGGGCTCCTCAAGCGTGGCCAGGGTGGATGCCCAGGCAGAGGAGGCGCTGAGAGCGAGCAAGGGCCGCTAGCACCTTGTCATCTCTCAAAACCATCAAATCTCATGAGACTCACTGTCATGAGAACAGCATGGGGGAACCGCCCTCCTGATCTGATTACTCCGCCTGGTCTTGCCTTTGACACATGGGGATTACAGTCCAAGATGAGATTTTGGGTGGGGACACAGCCAAACCATATCACGTAGTTTGCAAATATTTTCTCTCATTGTAGAAAAATATTTATCTCATGGCCTGTAGCCATGAGCATGGAATGTTTTTCCATTTGTTTGTTTCATCTCTGATTTCCTTGAGTAGTATGTTTTGTAGTTCTCCTTGCAGAGACTTTAATCTTCTTCATTAGATATATTCCTAGGTACCTTCTTTTTTTATTTTTTGGTGGCTATTATAAATGGGATTTTTTGTTCATTTTTAATTGGGCTGTCTTTTAATTATTGAATTCAGTAGTTCTTTATATGTATTCTAGATACAAGTCCATTGCCAAATATATGATTTGCATTTTTTTTTCCATTTTGTGGGTTGTTTTCACTTTCTTCATGGTGTCATAAATATTTTTAATGTTGTTAAAGTCTAATTTATCTATTTGTTTTTTGTCACTTGCGCCTTCGGTGTTATGCCAAGGAACCATTGTCTAATCCAAGCTAATGAAGACTTATTCTCATGTTTCTTCTACGAGTTTTAGAGTTTAGTGCTTACATGTAGGTCTGATTCATTTTCAGTCGATTTTTGTGTATGGTGTTAGGAAAGGTTCCAACTGCATTTATTATTTTGTATGTGGATATCCAGTTGTTTCAGCATCATATGTTAAAAAGACTTCTTCCTCTATTTTATTGTCTTGGTACTCTTGTTGAAAATCAAATGACCTTAGATAAAAGGCTTTACTTCCGAACTCTCATCAGATGTTTTTAAATGGCAGTTTTAATTTTAATAAATTTACCAATAATTTATTGGAGAAATGATTATGGGACATATCCTGTGAGCCAGGCACTGCCGTAGGTTGCAGAGTTACAGCAGCAAACAAGACAGAGACTCCCTTGACCTTGAAGATTACATTTTAGTGGAGAGTGAAAAGATATGTGAAGAATATAAAACATTTGGGAACATTAGAGAAGGACAAAAGTATATATTTGTGGGCATTACTTTATTTTCTTCACATAGCCTTCTATGTCTCTTTTAATGCATTTAGGGCTTCCTGCCATGTTTATAGTTAATATTTTTATATACACGTGTAATCTACCCGACTAGGCTAAACACTTCTTCAGGTCAAAGTCAGTCTTTGCCAGTCTGTCCCATCTAGATATAGTATGTGTTTAGTGGGCATGTGATGAATGAATAGATTAATTACTTTTGGGGACTGAGTTTTTGAGTTTTTTTTTTTTTTTTTTTTTAAAAGACGGAGTCTCACCCTGTCGCTCAGGCTGTAGTGCAGTGGCACAATCTCAGCTCACTGCAGCCTATGCCTCCCTGGTTCAAGTGATTCTTCTGCCTCAGCCTCCCAAGTAGCTGGGACTACAGGTACCCGCCACCACACCCAGCTAATTTTTTTTTGTATTTTTAGTAGAGACCATGTTTTACCATGTTGTCTAGGCAGGTCTTGAACTCCTGACTTCAAGTGATCCTCCTGCCTCGGCCTTCCAAAGTGCTGGGATTACAGGCGTGAACCACTGCACCCAGCCTGAATGTTTTATACACATCCATTCATATATACATAAACCTTTAAAATATCCATGTTATTCAGAGCTGTTAGAATAGTTTGGAAATAAGAATGGAATCCTTTATATTCAAGTTGCTCTATGTTACACTTTCTTTTTTAATCTAGAATCTCAGGCTAAGTCTCCCTACTTCAGCCCAGATTTCTGTTTGGTACTTAACCTCAGGCAGGGACCCGCTTTCCTTTCCTTCCTCACTCAAGTAATTTCAGCCCTCACTCTGTCCATAATGAGTCACTGATCACCTCTCTCTCTCCTCTGTTTCCATCAGGGAGTGAACCAATATTTTAAATTTTCACTCAAGAACAGAGCTGTCGGGCAAGTCCTGGGTAGGGTAAAGTTATATGATGTGATTTTTTTTTTTTTAATCTTTTTGGTTTTAAGGAGTGAAAAGTTTAATAGGCAAGAAGGAAGGAAGAAGAAAACAGCTCCCCTGTACAAAGATAAAGGGAGGGGGCTATTTGAACAAAGAGAAAACGGTGTGTGCGGCAGAAAAGTGTCTGCTTATATGAGGAGGCTGGAGGAGGTGGTGCCTGATTTGTCAAGGGATTGGTTTGACCAGGCATGTCACTCACGTAGCTCGCGGAAAAAACTGGCCCTCCCACCCTAGCTTTTTAATATGCAAATGCAGGGTGCCATGATGCTCTACACACATGGGGATATGTGGGGGCGGCCATGTTGCCAGGCACCTGTGAGCAAGGGCAAGAAGTCGGCAGGAATCAAATGTTTGGGTGGACCCAGTTTCTGATGGCCTGCATTTGCATATCAATGACTTGGCTCTAAGAGCTGAGGCTTTCTTGCTAGACAAGAAGTGTTTCTGGAGCTGCTTTAAAGGAAATGAAAACTTCCCCAAGGACCCCTTTTCCTATCTGCCTGAAATAATTTCTTAATCAACTCCTATAACATTCCCCACTGTGGAGATGTCACCGTCAAGGGGTTTTGGGCGATGACTCTTTCTGGCTATTTCCTGCTGAAAAGGGGCATCGAATGGGGAACAGCAGCTAGGGCTTCTCCTGGGGTTGATCTAAGGGTCCTTGGAAGAATGGCATGTCCATGTGTGGTTCAGTTTGCAGCACTGTTTGGAGTTTGATTGCTTCTAGGTGAGAGGAAACAATTCAAGTTACAGTATTGAGTATACAGGGTCAAAATATTAATACGAGACATAAGCTTTCTGTCCAATATTTCAGTTAGAAGGTGCTACTGTGTATAACCCTACGGCAAATAGTACAGTGAGTATAGCAATTCCCACAAGTGTGGTATAGTAGATAATTTTAATCTAAAATTTTACTTGCCAAGATATAGAATTTCCCTTTGGGGGTTTTCCTTGCTTTTATTTTCCAAACAAAGAAACCTTAGGGTTATGGGCACCCTACTCACTTTCATTACCTGGCAGAATTTGCAGGATAATTGCCCAGAACTAGCGTAGTGATCCAGATTTTTATGTTACCCATCTCTTCTTGTTTCTTCCAAGCTGTAGGAGATCGCCACTTGATTCACAGGAATAAGCAGGGTTAGTCTAAAATGTAGGCAAAAAGCTTTAAAACAATTAGTGAGACTAGGATTTAATGACAAATTTACGATAAGCTTTGGAGCACAATTTCTCTCTCCAGCCCTCATTTTTGGTAAAAACAAATTATGATAGGATCGTGTTTGTTGTTTGTAGAATAAACTTTAGTCTTATACTTCGCTTGATTATTTGCATAAAGTGCAGCAAGAATGGTTATTTGTACATAGGCCTTTTGGATTGGCTTTGATGGAACTCTGTTCCACAAGGAATCTCAGAAAAGACCTTTAAAACTGAGTCCAGCCATGAGTTTGTATCCTCAGAATACCTGTGAGTTGGGTGATCCTGTCCTCTTGAGGTCCCAAGATAAACTTGGAGCTCCTGGACCTGTTAGAAAGTGACATTCTTTACTGATAACAGGTTAAGATCCCTGTTCAGGGACTGTGTAGACAAGGTATGAGGCCAGTACTCCCCAAGGGGCTTTTATTGGCTCTGCATGTCAAGCTTGATTCCTTAAAGGGAAACACACCCTTTCAGTCAAAGCCTTGGTAAAATAGCCAGTTTTTCCAATTGTGTCCTGTTGACAAAGAAAAATGGATTCTTATTGCACGATGCAAACAACTATATTGCCATAAGATAAGAGTACTCACAGATAGTTTCCAAATTCTGGAGGAACCAGGCAGAGAAAAACAAACATGCTCCAAATATTGTTCACAGGAGTATACCTTATTCAATTATTAAAGGCCATAAATAGTTCCAAATTAGTTTTCTTGACTCTGAAAAACAAAACAAAGATCAGCAGTATTTCAAACAAAAGTTTGAAAAGCTTGCTTTAACATTCTGATTTCAGTCCATTAATTAGCTCTTGTTTTGCTTGGTATTTGTGAACATGTCAGTTCTTTGAGTCCTGCACGTTCTTTCTCTATTCCAATGTTAACAATCTTCAAGGCTATTAAAAATCCACATTTGAGAACATCTGTTAAAGTTCTTAATATAGCTTGATTGTAAACCATCTTTTGAGAAGGAACAAAGTAAGACAATTGTCTGTGAATGACAAAATTTCCAGGATACAGTTAAAAACATGACTGATAAGTTTATCTTCGTGGTTTACAATAACTTTACCCTTAATTATGGTTGATAGCATGTACTTAGACATTAGAATTTTAGAAATCCCATACAATTTTGGAACATATATTAGGATTACTCACCAAAATAGAACTTAAGGAAGATTGGACATCATTTTGGCAATCTCATGTGACTAAACATGTCAAATAATCTTGTTTACCTCTTTTCTGAATGTTTCAGGGACCCCCTGAACCATCCAAAAAGTCAGGCATCAGGAAGGACAATTTTGAAACTTGAAGTTTGATTTTGGGAGGCCTGTTAAATGTTAGAGGTTTAGAACATTTGATGTTAGGAAATAGAATTCTAGATTACCAAATGATGACTCAAAAGGCAAAAACCTTTCATTAGCCTTTACCATGACATGGAAATCCTGTTCAAAGCCAAAGTTTACCCTTGCATTAATTTATTAATGTTAACCCCAATTTGTTTCAGTGAAACTTTATAGATCATTGCGTCTAATCATAACCAATTTGACTGTTGAAATTTTTACAGACCTTTTATAACGCTTTTACTGAAGGGCAGATTAGTATCTTAAGACCTGCTTGCCATGCTTTTTTTTTTTTTTTTGAGATGTAGTCTCGCTCTGTTGCCCAGGCTGGAGTGCAGTGGCTGGATCTCAGCTCACTGCAAGCTCCGCCTCCCGGGTTTACGCCATTCTCCTGCCTCAGCCTCCTGAGTAGCTGGGACTACAGGCGCCCGCCACCTCGCCCGGCTAGTTTTTTGTATTTTTTAGTAGAGACGGGGTTTCACCGTGTTAGTCAGGATGGTCTCGATCTCCTGACCTCGTGATCCGCCCGTCTCGGCCTCCCAAAGTACTGGGATTACAGGCTTGAGCCACCGCGCCCAGCCTGCCGTGCTTTTATTTCAGTGTCTAATTTATGAAAAGACCATATAATACCCTTTTGAGTTTAATTAATGTTCACTGTTAACTTCTAGCAACTTTTATTTTTGGTGAAAAATATGGTTAGTAAGCAGTTTTAATTATATACTAGGTGTGGATCCTAGGACCCAGAGAGAAGTGCAGATAAAGTTTGACTTTTCACCATCCAACTCTATATGTCCCAGCTTTACCTATCTATAAAGCAGGCAGTATACAATTTTGGAACATTTGGCAAACCTAGTATCTAGGTTGTATGATTTAGACCACCTGTTTGCATTTTGACGACACTTGCATTTTACCAATAATCCTTAAGACTATTTTTGTTTTTTGAAGTCACATGAACTAAAAAATACTTGATTTAAGTGCATATTTTTCTTTAAGCCAATCAGAGCTCTTTTTATAGACATTACACACAACGCATGTATAGCAACACA
Source organism: Theropithecus gelada (assembly GCF_003255815.1). NCBI lineage: Eukaryota > Metazoa > Chordata > Mammalia > Primates > Cercopithecidae > Theropithecus > Theropithecus gelada. The sequence goes on from NC_037670.1 coordinate 69,251,516, forward strand.
AACATACAGAAGATTGAGCACTTGTTAAGATTTTTCATTTGCTAGTTTCTTAATTGGATTACTGGCTTCAGGGTGGAGTCCTTGGAGAAACAAGGCCAGGTAGCATACATTTTTTAGGGCCTAATAAGCAGGTATAGCTGAAGGCAAAGACAGGTCCCTAAAATTAAGGGTGCCGTTTTTTACTGGATCTTGGGTCCAGTATAAACAGTGTAGTGCTTCTACCATGCTCTTCATTGCAAGGCAACCCAAAGCCAATTGGCTTATTTTGTAATTAGCCCATGTGATGGTTATTTTTATGTGTCAGTTTTAGTATAAGTATATAACTTAAAGAAGATTGGAGATCTTAAGTGGCTAAAAGATGTCCAGATGGCTGGTTAAACACAATTTCTGGAGGTATCTGTGAGGGTATTTTCAGAAGAGATTAGCATTTGAGATTAGCATTTGAATCAGTAGACTGAAGATCTCCCTCACCAGTGAGGTGGGTATCATGCAACACATTGAGGGCCCCAAAAGAATGAAAAGGCAAAAGAAAGGACAAATTTACTCTGTGATATGATTTGGCTCTGTGTCCCCACCCAAATCTCATTTTGAATTGTAATCCCCACGTGTGGAGGGAGGGAGGTGATTGGATCATGGGGACAGTTTCCTTCATGCCGTTCTTGTGGTACTGAGGGAGTTCTCAGGCGATCTGGTGGTTTTATAAATGGCTTTCCCCTGCGCTTTTCACTTTGTCTCCTGCCTGCCGCCGTGTAAGAGGTGCCTGCTTCCCCTTCTGCCATGATTGGAAGTTCCCTGAGGCCTCCCCAGCCATGTGGAACTGTGAGTCAACTAAAACTCATTTGTTTATAATTACTCAGTCTCAGATGGTATCTTTATAGCAGTGTGAGAACGAATTAATACACTCTGCTTGAGCTGGGTTTCGCAGAACTCTTCTCAAGTTCTGTGAAACTACACATCTGAGTAGGGCGGTGCTTTTGTATTTTTTCCTGAAAAGTACAGAAGAGTGATATATGTGAATGTTTACCTAAGCAATACCTTTCCTGTTTATAGCAGAAGGAGCCACTGTATTTTCTTTAAAGCATGGAATAGTAATGATTTATTTTCCTCACAGCTGCAGATCCTTGGATTAATAGTTGTTTTTCTTCAATTTTGATGCTCTATACTGCTTGTTAAATACTGTGTATAATTTGGGATGTTGAGCAGTATGTTTTGTGATCTCATATCAGGTTTAGATTGAAAGCTCAAATCTTTTCAGGAAAATGTCTGTTTTTTCTCATTTTATTGAAGTTGTAGTTCACAGTAGTAATAACGGTGTATATTATAGTGGATGAAATTTTTTTCCCCCCCCAAAAGCCATTAATGTGTAAAACACCTAGCTCTGGGCCACTGTGCCAGGAGGTGCTTAGTACAAATTCGTTTCTTCTTTCTTTTCTTGTTTCTGGATCATGGAGCAATTTCATGTAAGAATGGAATAAATTTCACCTCTCAGAAGAATATTTTGAAATGAGCAATTTTCCTGTTTGACTACACAGACATCTAGTATGCTTGCATAAAAGGAAAAGTCATATGAGAACATCTGAATTTAGAAGTACTTGAAAGTAAAAGACTGAAGACATAAAGGAAATGTTAGCAGGATGATAAATGTCCATTGATTTAAACTGACAGGAGCTCTGTTCTGCTTGATAGCGTATTCTTATAGGGAAAGCTGATCCTAGCTGATGGCTAGCTCTGGAGCAGGCTTGTTGAAGCTGTTCATAAATTTATTTATTTATTTTTTAGAGACAGTATCTCACTCTGTCACCCAGGCTGGAGTATGGTGGCATGATTATGATTCACCGCAGCTTGAACCCCTGGGCTCAAGTGACCCTCCCACTTTAGGCCCCCAAGTAGCTTGCATGAGAGCAGTGTGCCACCTGTTCATAAATTTAGAACAATATTTAGTGTCAAGTTAGTGATTTTTCTAAGGGCGGAACAGGGATTTCTACAAGGTGAGCATGCTTCTGTAATCACCACACAGGTCAGGAAATAAAACGTTATTTATATTCCATATTTCTTTATGCAATGTCTAGACACTATTTTCATATTCCCCAGAGGTAACTACTGTCCTGATTGAAAACACCATAGATTTGGACCGGGTGCGGTGGCTCACACCTGTAATCCCAGCACTTTGGGAGGCCGAGGCAGGCAGATCACAAGGTCAGGAGATCGAGACCATCCTGGCTAAAATGGTGAAACCCCATCTCTACTAAAAATACAAAAAATTAGCCAGGCATGATGGTGGGCGCCTGTAGTCCCAACTACTCGGGAGGCTGAGGCAGGAGAATGACTTGAACCTGGAAGGCGGAGCTTGCAGTGAGCCGAGATTGTGCCACTGCACTCCAGCCTGGGAGACAGAGCAAGACTCTGTCTCAAAAAAACAAAACAAAACATAGATTTTATGTGATTTAAAAATATATGGACACAGTATTATTTAGCCTAAAAAAGGAAGAGAATTTGGTCACCTTGATACTATGCTAAGTGAAATAAGCCATAACAAAAAGACAAATAATGAAGCTGGGTGTGGTGGCACATGCCTGTAATCCCAGCCACTTGGAAGACTGAGGCAGGAGGATTGCTTGAACCTAGAAATTAGAGGCTGTAGTATGCCATGATCACAGCAGTTAATAGCTATTACAATCCAGCCTGGGCAATATTAGCAAGACCCTCTCGCTCATTCCCTGTCTCTCTCTAAAGACAAATACTTAATGATTGCATTTTATTTTTAATTTATTTTTTGAGACAGGGTCTCACTGTGTCATCCAGGCTGGAGTAAAGTGGCACGATCTTGGCTCACTGCAACCTCTGCCTCCTGGGCTTAAGGGATTCTCCATTTTTCTCTTTTTAGTAGAGATGGAATTTCACCATGTTGCCCAGACTGGTCTCAAACTCCTGAGCTCAAGCCATCTGCCTGCCTTGGCTGCGCAAAGTGTTGGGATTACAGGTGTGGCCACTGTGCCTGGCCTAAATGATTCCATTTAAATGAGGTATCTAAAAGTAGTAAAATTCATAGAAAGTATTAATAGAATGGTAGTTGCCAGGGCTTGGGGGATGGGGAAATGGAGAGTTAATGTTCAATGGATTTTTAGGGTTTTGTTTGTTTGTTTTTGAGAGAGGGTCTTCCTATATGTCGCAGAGGCTGGAGTGGAGTGGCATGATCATGGTTCATTGTAGTCTCGAACTCTTGGGCTCAAGTGATCCTCTTGCCCTGCCTCAGCCTGCTCAGTAGCTGGGACCACAGGCATGAGCCTGTAAGTTTTTGTCTTTAATTTTTGATACAGTAAATGTGTTGAAATGCAGTTATCGCAGATATCAAGAATTAGTATAAATCTAAGTAATTAAGGCAGAGTGGTATTGTCACAAGGATTGACAAATATATCAGTGGCATAGACTAGACTTGTATTAGGCTGTTTTTATTTTGCTCTAAAGGAATACCTGAGTAATTTATAAAGAAAAGAGGTTTAATTGGCTTACGCTTCTGGAGGCTGCACAAGTGTGGTGCCGGTATCTGCTCAGCTTCTGAGGGGGAGCTTCTGAGGGGGGCCTCAGGGAGCTTTTACTCATGGCAGAAGGTGAAGTGGGACCAGGCATATCACATGGCAAGAGCAGGAGCAAGAGAGAGGGCTAGAGGAGGTGCCACATACTTCAAACAACCAGATCTCGCAAGAACTCACTCACTATTGTGAAGACAGCACCAAGAGGATGGTGCCCACCCATTCCTGAGAAATCCACCCCAGTCATCCAGTCACTTCCCACCAGGCCCCACCTCCAACATTGGGGATTACATTTAAACATGAGATTTTGGGGGACAAATACCCAAACTATATCAAGACTTTGGAAACAGGTCCACACTGGTATGACACTTGATTTATGACAAAAATAGTAATAACAGAGCAGTTGAGATAGGCCTGGGTTTTGAGAGCTTGGGTCTCTTGGTTCCTTGGAGAAGCAATTCTCAAATATTTTGGTGTCAGGGCCCCTTTACATTCTGTTGTTTATGTGGGTTCTATCTATTGCTATTACTGTATTAGAAATTAAAACTGAGAACTTAAAAAATATTCATTTTGAGAAAATAAACCTAGGTAACATTAACATAAATGGTATATCTTTATGAAAATTTTAAGATTTAGTGACAATGACATTGTTTTACATTGTTTCAAAAATTCTTTAATGTCTGCCTTGATAGAAGACCAATGTACCTGCTTCTGCATTCAATCTGATGCAATATAGTTTTTTGGTTGAAATATATGAAAATAGGCTGGGTGTGGTGGCTCACTCCTGTAATCTCAGCACTTTGGGAGACTGAGGTGGGTGGATCACGAGGTCAGGAGTTCAAGACCAGCTGGCCAACATAGTGAAACCCCATCTCTACTAAAAATACAAAAAAATTTAGCTGGTTGTGGTGTCAGGTGCCTGTAGTCCCAGCTATTTGGGAGGCTGAGGCAGGAAAGTTGCTTTAACCCGAGAGGCAGAGGTTGCAGTGAGCCAAGATCACGCCACTGCACTCCAGCCTGGGTGACACAGTGAGACTCTGTCTCAAAACAAAAAAAGAAATATGAAAATAATCTGTCCTCAAATAGATGCGTAGTTGGAAAAGGGAGGAGCATGTTCATAGTTTTTTCATGTTAATAGTCTTTTCACATAATTGTAGATCTTCTTTGATACCACACCAAAACTTGGCAAGTGGTAATTTTTTTTTTTTTTTGAGACGGAGTCTTGCTCTGTCGCCCAGGCTGGAGTGCAGTGGCGCAATCTCAGCTCACACTGCAAGCTCCGCCTCCCAGGTTCACCCCATTCTCCTGCCTCAGCTTCCCGAGTAGCTGGGACTACAGGCGCCCACCACCACGCCTGGATGATTTTTTGTATTTTTGATAGAGACGGGGTTTCACCGTGTTAGCCAGGATGGTCTCGATCTCCTGACCTTGTGATCTGCCCGCCTCGGCCTCCCAAAGTGCTGGGATTACAGGCGTGAACCACTCTGCCTGAGCTGGAAAGGTCTGTTTCTTAGTAGAATCCCACTCTTTACCTACCACAAATCTAGTAACATCCTGTTAGATTAATGCCACAAACATTTTGTTGAGTTCCTATTCTATGTGTTAGATATGAGGCATTCCAAAATGGAAAACCCAATCCTAGCCTTAAAATAGTTAAATGTCTGTTGAGAATTAGATAATTTAACACCCATAGCATACTGAAGTAACTATTGTGAAAGTGTAGATGAAAGAAAAATTAAGTTTGCCTTGGTAAGCCAAGGATCTCTTCTAACATTATAATTAGCATTTGAGCTGAGACTTAAAGGGTGGTTAGGGTTGCCAGGGTGGACAGGAAGTACCAGGGCCTGTGGCACTTACCATGTTCTGCTCAGTGTAACTCAGGAGCGTGGTTGGGTTTAAGAATGTGGTGAGGAAACTGGGCAGTAGGGCCATGTAATGCAAAGAAGCTTAGATTTTATTCAGAATAGGATGGGGAGCCATTGAAGAATGTGATACAATCAGTTTTCTGTATTAGAAGGAGTCTAGACTAGAGAGGAATGAGGACAAAGGCAGAGCAGTCTTGGTAACCCCTTGGTTGAAAGAGATACTGGGGGCCAAATTAGGGCATTTGGGGGATAAAGATGAGGTGGAAAACATCAAAAGATATTTAGGAAACAGATTGGATGGGTTTGAGGGGGCTTGATTAGATTGGGGGTAATTTAGGTTAGGGGCATAGCCCTGGAGTCAGGCAGACCTGGGCTCAAATCCTGACTCTGTCACTTCTTAAAGGAATGGCTCTGGACAATTAACCCAAATCTCAGCTTCTTCACCTATAAAATAGGGAGAGTAATTCCTGCTTTATAAGACCCTTAAGAAGATTTGATAAGATACATGCAAAGCTCTTGCATGTTGAGTAAACATATGGAAGCTACTTTTGTTTTTGTGAGGATGACTCCCAGGTATCTATCTGATTTAGGCACCTGGGTTGGTTCCATTCACCAAGTAGGGAATGCAGGAAGGGGAGAGCTGGTGTGGAGTGGAGGAGGGTCAAGGCAGGAGCTCACCTGGGGACTTGTGGAAGTATTTACTAGGAATTTCAAGTGCAGAAGGGACACCTGGCCTGGAGATAGAGATGTGGGAATTATTTTAGTAGACCTAGATTCATGCCCTTGAATGAGATGTTCTTGAGTTCAGGGAGCAGGAAAGGGCATATACAGTGTATCAATTTGCTAGGTTCGTCATTAACAAAATAGCACAGACTGGGTGGTTTAAATGTTTAAATGACAGGAATATATTTTCTCACAGGTCTGGAGGTAGAAGTTGAAGATGCAGGTGTCACCAGGTTTGGTTTCTTCTGAGGCCTCTTGCCTTGGCTTGTAGATGCCACCCTCTCCTTTTGTCCTCATGTAGTCTTTTCTCTTTGCGTGTGTGTGTCTGAGTCCAGATTTCTTACTGGATTAAGATGCACCCTGAAAAATCTCATATTAATTTAATTACCTTTTTAAAGACCTTTTTTCCTAATACTGTGATGTTCTGAGGACCTGGGGATTAGGGCTTCAACATATGAATTTTAGGAGGACACAATTCAGCCCCTAACATAGAATGAGGGACTATTTAAAACAGGCAGGGGAGGGGAGAGGACTGTCCAGAGAAGTAGAAGGCAAACATGTGAGTCTGTGAGAATAAAGGGAGGGCTCTAGGGAGGGAAGAGTCAACTGCAAACCTCCCAGATACCTTTTGTAGTCACTGATACCAAATTGTTTTATTTTTTAAATGCTTTCTTTTTCTAAAATGGAGGCTCTTAATAGGAATGCTGAAGTAAATGTTTAATAGGGTTTGCCCTACTCATACTCATTTGCAAAATGGTTATGAATCAGAGTCCATTCTATGAAGTTTTTATGCTAGAAAGTACTGAATACCTTCTTGCTGTGGTTCAAAATCTACAAGAGAATGGCCTTGAAATGTATTTGTTCAAGCAGATGAGATGTCATGACTAATGATTTGGAAATCATGGTTTTCTGTTTAAAACTTTCCACCAAGACTCTTTATCATTACTAAGTTCCAACTGCATGGTAGTTTTGAATGCTTAAATTTTTTTAAGGAGGTTTAAGGATAATATTGATAAATTCAGAAATCACTCTGCTATGCGCCTTGTCCTTCACCCTTTCCCCAGTTTCTGTTAATAATTTTGTCAACACGTCCTGTTAATTCTGCTTCATATCTCAAGTATATTTACTTCTTTGCAGGTCTGCTACTACCAGCTAGTCCAAGCCACCACCAGCTCTGCCATGGAACCTTTTAATTGGACTCCCTCCTTCCATTCTTGTCCTTTCTAGAGAAATCTTAAACGAAAAACAAGTCATACTGTGTCATTGCCTGATTGAAACCCTCAGCATCTTCTCATTACACTTTGAGTAAAATCCAGACTCCCTACCATACCTGCAAAACCTGCACGATGAAGACCCTGCCCTCTTGACTGGCCTCCTCTTCCACACCTCATTCACGGCCTGCTTTCGGCTTCTTGAAGATACGGAGGCTGTGGCTGCCCCAGGGCCTTGGTGTGTTTGGCATGCCCTTCCCCTGGTTTTCAAATGATCCCCCCAGTTTCAACTTAAATGTCACCTTGGCAGAGGTGCCGTTCTTCACTGCCACAGTTAAAATTGCACCTTCTCCCTTTCATATTCTAGTATATGCCATGTGATTTATTTGTTTGCTTATTTTTGAGAGAGTCTTCACATGGCATTTCCCACTTGAATATTTCAAGGTTTTGATAGCACTGGCGAGAGGTAGGAGTGAAGTTAGAGCAGATTTTAGAGGGAGAACAACCTTTACTATGTTATTTGGTCTTAAGAAAGTGCAGTTTAGAAAACAATTCGATTTCATTCAGTATTTGGATTTTATAATTCATTGTGAACATTAGCATATGTTTTATCAGGTGTTTATGCTATATCTTAGTTTCAAGAGGTTTGATTTATTCTCAGATGACATTTTATCACATCTTTGAGCTAATTACTTTTCAGCCGTAACCTTTTTTTTTTTTTTTTTGAGACCGAGTCTAGTTCTGTCACCCAGGCTGGAGTGCAGTGGTGCAATCTTGGCTCACTGCAAGCTCCGCCTCCCATGTTCACGCCATTCTCCTGCCTCAGCCTCCCGAGTACCTGGGATTACAGCTGCCCACCACCATGCTCAGCTAATTTTTTGTATTTTTAGTGGAGACAGGGTTTCACCGTGTTAGCCAAGATAGTCTCGATCTCCCAACCTCGTGATCCACCCGCCTCGGCCTCCCAAAGTGCTGGAATTACAGGCGTGAGCCACTGCGACTGGCCTTCAGTGGTAACTTTTAAAAAATAAATAAATAAATAAAATAGACTTTATTTTTTTATTTTAATTTTTATTTTTTGACACAGAGTCACACTCACTTTGTCGCTCAGGCTGAAGTACAGTGGCACGATCTTGGCTCACTGCAGCCTCTGCCTCTTGTTTTAATTTGCAATTTCCTAATAAACATATAATGTTGAGCATTTTTCATATGCTTATTTGCCTTCTGTATATCTGTGGTGAGATGTTTGTTTAGCTTTTTTGCCCAGTTTTTAAATTAAGTTGTTCATTTTCTTATTGTTGAATTTTACAAGTTCTTTGCATATTTTGGGTAACAATTCTTTTATCAGATGTCTTTAGTAAATATTTTCTCCCAGTCTGTGGCTTTTCTTCTTATTCTCTTAACACCCTGTTTTCTTTTTTTTAAGTACTTATTACTAACTGAAGTGATCTTACTTGTTTACTGTTTGTCTCCTCACACTACAGCACAGGGTAACATCCACAAATGACCTGTTTTGTTCTCTTTTTTATTTCCTGGTTTTGTATGCAGTTGGCAAATATTTGTTGATTGAATGAATGGATAACAACTGTCAACATTTTCAGTTTGTTTTATTCTCATTGAAAATGGCATCAAACTGATTTGACTTCTTCCGTCTTCTAATTTAAAACTTAAATTTCAAATTTTTACTGTAATTTTCAAAATTAGGGATAATGGTTAGCCACTTGCAGTAGTATGAGAGAAATTTCCACTGTGGTTCAGATGAAGTTGATTTAAGATATATAATTGCTAATCTGTACACTTGCTTTGCCCTCTCCAGAGCAGTTCAGATTTACTTTCCAGGAAGTAGTCACAGGACTGGGCAGTGAAAACGGGATGGTTTATGTCAGTCCCACAAAGCTTTATGGGATGGGAGCTACCTACTAGGCACTGGAAGGTCTCGGTATTTACACATATATCGCCACAGATAACACATACACACATGTTGTACCTTGCAAGGTAAAAACTATATTACTCAAATTTTCTGTTCTTGACTGGTTTATTTTATTTTTATTTTATATTTCATTTTATTTCTTTTTGAGATAGGGTCTCACTGTGTTGCCCAGGCTGGTCTTGAACTCCTGGGCTCAAAGAATCCTCTTGCTTCGCACTCCCAAAGTGCTGGGATTACAGGCGTGAGCCACTGTGCCCAGCCTTGACTGCTTTTTTGTTAGCTGGATTTGTTAAACCTGGAAAGCGATCTGTGGTCTCCCTCTCTAGTTCTGTTCTGTTCTTTTTCTTTTCTTTTTTTAAATATTTGTGGTAGTTTTTGGCTTTATCTATTTTGTTATAATGATATTTGCTATGTTATGTTTATAACTACTATATTATTGTTAATCTTTGTCTCAAACACTTTTTGCCTTTTTTTTTTTTTTTTTTTGAGATGGAGTCTCGCTCTGTTACCATGCTGGAGTGCAGTAGCGCAATCTTGGCTCATGCAAACCTCCGCCTCTTGGGTTCAAGCGATTCTCCTGCCTCAGCCTCCCGAGTAGCTGGGACTAGGGCTGCGCCACCATGCCCAGCCAATTTTTATATTTTTAGTAGAGACAGGTTTCACCATGCTGGCCAGGATGGTCTCGATCTCTTGACCTCGTGATCTGCCTGCCTTGGCCTCCCAAAGTGCTGGGATTACAGGCATGAGCCACCATGCCTAGCCTACTTTTTGTCTTAAATTCAACTCTTTGAATATTTCTACCCTCCTCTTGTTTGTTTGAATGTTCCAAGTCTTCTATTTTTAAGTCTTCCTTTGCTTTTTAAATTGCTGCTCTAAAAAGTAACATATTTGAAAGAGGTTTTTAAAAATCCTTTCAGAAGATATTGTAAAAGGCATTTTCATTTTCAATTGCTGCATAACAAATCATGTCAAAATGTAGTAGCTTATAACTAAAATAATTTTATTATCTTTCATGATTCTGTAGGTTGACTTGGATCAGCTGATGGTTCTTTTGCCCCATGGATGTTCTGCTGGTACTGCAGTCATCTGGTAGCCCACTTAAACTAGAATGTCCATGACAGCTCATTCATATGGCTGGTGCCTTGGTAGGGATGACTGGGTTCAGCTGGAATATTGGAACAGTGGGGCATCTCCCTGCCACCCATCTTAGGCCTCTTCCTCACAAAGTGGCTTCTTACATGGTCTTTTTATGTTGCAAGGACCCCACCAGCAGGATAACCATAATTCTTATATAGTGGCTTAGGCTTCCCAAGAGTGCCAAAGTGCAAACTGCCAGGCCTCCTTAAAGTGGAGACATGGAACTGTTCCAGCATCAATTCTGCCTCCTCCTGTTGGTTGAAGCAAGTCATATGGCCAGTCGGATTAATTGGGGGAAGATATAAATATCAGGAGGTGTGGTTCACTGGGGCTGTCTTTACCTACATTTTATGTGTTAATTCTGGAGTTTTTTATTTTTTTTGAGATGGAATCTCACTCTTTCTCTGAGGCTAGAGTGCAGTGGCACAATCTCAGCTCACTGCAAACTCTGACTCCAGGATTCAAATGATTCTTCTGCCTCAGCCTCCTGAGTAACTGGGATTCCAGGCGCCTGCCACCATGCCCAGCTGATGTTATATTTTTAGTAGAGATGGGGGTTTCACCATGTTGGCCAGGCTGGTCTCGAACTCCTGACCTTAAGTGATCTGCCCGCCTCGGCCTCCCAAAGTGCTGGGATTAGAGGCATGAGCCACCACGCCCAGCAATATCTGGAATTTTAGGCTGTATTGTAAATTTAAATATTGTATGTCTTTTTAAAAAAAGTACTAGTACTTGGCAGGAGGATTACTGGAGGCCAGGAATTGAAGACCAGCCTGGGCAACCTAGTGAAATTCTGTCTAAAATACTAAAAATAATTAAAATAATAAAAAGTAAAATAAAAAAGCACTAGATGTTTCTGTTCATTTTATAAGTAAACAATAATTATTTGAATTAAACTAATTTAATTGGTTTCAGTTCATGCTGCTAGTCCTAATATGCTATTATTTTTAAGGAATTTGCCTTTTTTCCCAGTAAGTTACAATATGTTTTCAAATAATGTTTTCAGGATGTCTGTATAGATTATATAGTATCTTGAGTTTGCTCCAAATTTATAATGTCTTCCTCTTCACACAGTTTGGTTGGCCCTTTATTCTCAGGAATTTGTAGTTACAGAGAAACCTAAGGCTACTCCAATATGTCATCATTTGTTGGTATACCTTTTGGGAAAATGGTATGTAAAATTTTACCTGGAGGTGTTGGTGAATGGAACTGGAACATGCTCTACATTTTTGTCTTTTTTCAGGTTTTCTTTTTTTTTTTTTTTTTGAGACGGAGTCTTGCTCTGTCGCCCAGGCTGGAGTGCAGTGGCGCGATCTCGGCTCACTGCAAGCTTCCGCCTCCTAGGTTTACGCCATTCTCCTGCCTCAGCCTCCCGAGTAGCTGGGACTACAGGCGCCCGCCACCTCGCCTGGCTAGTTTTTTGTATTTTTTAGTAGAGACGGAGTTTCAGTGTGTTAGCCAGGATGGTCTCAATCTCCTGACCTCGTGATCCGCCCGTCTCGGCCTCCCAAAGTGCTGGGATTACAGGCATGAGCCACCGCGCCCGGCCCAGGTTTTCTTTTAGTATCATTTTTGTTTTATCTCATCTTCCATTTACTCTAGTTATTTAACACCAGAAGCAATGATCTATTGAATAGATCTTAGTTTCTAAATCTCCACTTGCCATTTTCTTGCTCTTCATTTTTATATTCTTGTTCTTTCATTATACATTTAGATTTTTTTCAGTAACTTCCTGAATATGATTTCATTATGAATTTGGCTTTTTGCTATGTTAATTCTAGTTTGTGAGTTTCCTTGAAATCACTCCTTATTTGAGTTTCTTCCCTTTCCTTCTTTAGTGTGTAGTGTCCTTTTTTTCCATCACATGTGGTTCTTATAGGCAGTCTTTCTACAACCAATTGAGTACCCAAAGCGGTATTTTTTCTCCATATTCTTTTATTTCTTAGAGTGAGTTTGTTATTGCACCGCTGCCAGTCCTGCGTCTCCTTACTGCTGGGTTTACTTAGGATTGTAGTCTCTGAATGGGTATAGAAACAGAGTGGGGTGGGGAAATGACAATGGCTATCTCTGGAAGCAGGATTCATACCAAGTTTGGGCCTGGCCAGCCTGTTTCCTGATTGCTACAAACTGAGAAACTTTGAGCTGGGTGTGGAGAGAGGTGAAGGGCCAAACTGTTTCCCCACATACTTTCTGGCCAGCTGTGCCAGGGTTCATTTGTCCATGGACATGTTTCTCTTTCTCTCTCCACTTACATTGGTGGTTAGTGGAAATTTCCTTAGACTTTTGCAACTTGTTATGGTTCCAAGCAGGCCCTACTTTCTGTCTTGTCTTGTGTGTATCTTTATAGGTATTTTAAGTGGAATTTGTGAAGTCATATCAGGAAATGGTAGCTTGATGCCCTCTTAAACTAAATGGCATCTTCCTTCATCTTATAGTTTATTAATCTTTAAAAAAAATTGTTAATCCCATTGGCACAGGGACCCTCTCTCCAGGCAGTCTTGGTTTCCATGGGATGAGTAACAGACATCTCTGATATTAGGTTGGCACAAAAGTAATTGTGGTTTTCGCCAGTACTTTCAATGGTGAAAACCGCAATTAGTTTTGCGCCAACCTGTAGAAAGGTATTGGACAGCCATTTATTAACATCCTTAGCTCAGCTCAACAAAGGGAGCTTGCCTCGTGATTAAGAATAAAAGGTTACAGGAAGTCTTTCCTCTACAAGCATTCAAGTTATTCCATGATTTCAGAGCCAAAATGAAGTTAAAAAGTCAGCGCTAACATTTGTATGCTTAATTTTTAAAATGCTTAATTTCATAGTCTTTTACTTAAAAAAAAACTTTTATCATGTTTACTCGCATGCTTTTATCATGTTTTTTGGTACTATCCTTTTGTCTCCCTTACCTTACATTTGAGACATTTCATTCTTCAAAAAAGTTTAATCTTCTTTTATTTTGTTTTTGCCATTCATACTTCTTTATCTTAAATGCCAAATTTTTAATCTTTATTTTCGGCCTTTTGGGTTTTGTTTCTTACTCTTTTTCATTTCAATTTATATTGCGTTACTTTTTTTATTTCTATTGTCTTAAGCATAATTCTCTGTACTATCTTTCTGCCGCCTCCCCCAACCCCCTCCACTGTGGCCCTTGACAATTTTTCGATTTTTAAAGGCTGAACGATACGTAATCCGCGGGGTGACAGTAGCAATGAGCCGTGCCCATTCAACAATAGGGAGGAACGATCTTTCCATTTCCTCCCAGTAGTCGCTAAGTGATTTTGTATCTCTTTGTTTTACCTTGTTCCCTTAAATTATAACTTGGAGATACATTGATTAAAACTTTCCCAGTGTAGCAGTGATTTGCTTCTGGCAGATGGAAATGGCTTTTGGACAGCACATCCTACCTGTGTGAAAAGCTGATTGTTCTGAAATCCATGGTCTTGGCTCAGTGGAGAAACCATGGCCTCTGGAGTCAGATGCATGTAATAGTTCTGACAGGGAATAGCTGCATGACCATAAGCAAGTTTCAGAACCTTTCTTAAGGCTTTTTTTTTTAGTTCAGAAAGGCAAAAATAATATCTACCTTTTATGATTGTTTTAAGAAATAGGAATAGTGCATATAAAACATCCTGCATGGTGCCTGGCCCATAGTAGTTACCCAGTTGTAGGACAAGCCAGGCCAGCCATGTTACCCAGAGGAACAGAGGTGAAGTGAATAGGTTATGCTTGGCAAAACGCTGCTTTAGAGGACTCTGGGTGTTAATAGGCCTGCTGGGAATGTCACATGGCCTGTGTTCATAGCCGGGCTTTTGACCCTGCTCCTGCTTCAGCTACCCGTAATGCTGCTTTATGTGCTTTGTTTCCAGTATACCACTGGTTCCCAAGCCCGGCTGCATATTGCGATTACTTGAGAAGGTTAAAAACCACCATTGCCTGGGTCTTGCCCTTGCCGATTCTATTTTAATTGGTCTGGATGTGGCCTGGACATCTGCCTTGTTTGTTTTGAAACAGGGTCTTGCTTTGTCATCCAGGCTGGAGTGCAGTGGCATGGTCTCGGCTCATGGCGACCTCCACCTCCTGGGCTCAAGCCATCCTCCTGCCTCAGCCTCCTGAGTAGCTGGGACCACAGGTGCACGCCACTACACCTGACTAATTTTTGTATTTTTTGTAAAGATTGGGTTCCGCCGTGTTACCCAGGCTGGTCTTGAACTCCTGGGCTCAAGTGATCTTCCTGCCTTGGCCTCCTGAAAGGTGGGGATTACAGGCATGAGCCACCGCACCTGGCCTTTTTTTTTTTAAGCGCTTCCTGTGATTCTGGTGTGCTTCCCAGCTTGAGGTTGCACCACCTGCCTGCTTCCACCCTTCCCTTGTGGGATCCTGTCTATGGCTTGAACTCCCTGGCTGTTCTGTTGATCCCCCTGGTGATGCTTCCTCTGGTCCCAGCTGAAGGGAGGCTGACAGGATCCTCCAGCCTGTGCCAGCTTCAGCGTCTGCCGCATCTGTTTAGCAGACTGTTCTTTGGCTCTAGAAAGGGTTTAGTACTTTGGAAAAGGTTTATAAACTATTTGCCTTTGGAGACCAAAGTCACCCCTTTGTGTATCAGAGCAGAGCTAAGACTGCTTTCCTGAGAGACCCTGGCCAGTGCTTTGTGCCACCTTCCTGTGGCTAACAAGTTCCTTGATGTCCAATACAGATGCAACCCTTGCCTTTTGGCGAACTGTTAAGCAAATAAATCTGCCCTTATTTGGCAACATAGTAGACTGGTTGAACTTGAGTTTATTACAGAGAATGGCACATCACATTTTTAAATTTTCGCCTCTTACTAGAAGACTAGTTCTAAGAGGTAACATTCCTGCAGTTAGCCTGAAATCCATCTCTATTCCTCTACAGTGCCTTTTTGAAATTTTGTTTTTTTGTGAGGTCGGGGAATACTTAACACTCTTCAAAAGGCGGCTGAAGGGGCAGGTAAACTGAAGCTGGTTGAAAAGGAGCTCTTGCTACCCCTGACTCACTCCTGAAGCCATTTCCTGCCCACCACTCGCACCCCAACCCCTTCTTTGACGTGGAAGGGCTCTGGGGAGACTTGGTTGATCCTCACTGCTTAAGCACTCTTGAGTCCTCACTCTTTTGACTGCTTGTAAAATAATTCTTCTGTTTTTTTTGTTTTGTTTTTTTGGTGGTGGGGGAGTATGAATGTGGCTTTCATAGTTGGATGTTATAAAACATAGTCATTTGGTAGTTGGGAACTTTTTATTTTTGTGATCTTGTTTTTAATTCTCAGGATGTTTGCAACACCAGTCACTTGAGAGAATCTCTGAGTCTTGGCGAGGGCTTTCTGAGGCTTCATGTATTCTTAGCAGCTGTTGTCTTCTGACTCAGTGGTTGATTTGCCTTTCCCCACGGACACTCTGGATCTTGTAGCTCCTCAAGCTTCCCTGTCTGCTGAGCAGATAGGAAGCCGTGTCAAATATGTGGCACCTTGAGGAAATGCCTAGTGAATGACAGTATGTCCTATTGTGCTCTAATTTTATTTCAGCCCCATTTCTTTTCTGAATATTATTTTTCATTTATCTTCATTTCCTCATATATCTGTTTTCTTCTCTTCTAAAGTATGTATCTTTGTTAGCTCCATCATCCTTTTTGGAATGAGCAAGTATAAAAATAAGTAAATAAATAAGTAAGACCCATCCTGAATATTTTAAGAAACCACCGTTTTGCAGCACACTTGCTGCCTTGGTCTTAGCTCTGGGCTTTGCTGTCCTCTGGCAGTACTGCTGCATTGTCTTCTCTCCCCGCATCTGCCCACCCGTCTGTCCCAGAGAGATTTTTCTGTAGCCCCTCATCTGCAGAGTCCGACAGCTCAGGGTCGAGGGTCTTTCTTAGCAGTAACCACCCCCTATGCTGCCGCCCCTCCATTTCCGGACCTGTTTCCTGTGGCTCCTCTCCTGTACTTTACACTTCAGCAGTTCTTGTTTCTGCCCACTCTGCCTTTGTTTATCATTTCCTGGATCTGAAGCTGTTCTCCTACTCTTTCACCTTTCTCTTCTCCGTAAACTGTGAAACCTCCACTGATTCCGTGCAGCGGGGTCGACCACTTCCTGAGTGTTACTTCCTCTCTTGGTGCATAAATCTGGTTGCACTAACCGGGCTGCTGCTAGCCCGAAGGCACCTTTGTGCAAATTAGAAAAAGACACCCGCACCTTCTTCAGGATACTTCATAGTACTTCCAACTGTTGGCAAACTGTCTTAATAAAGACAGAAATCTTTGATGTCTCTAATGTGCATGGTGCCCTGCAAGCGTTGTGCAGTGCATAGCTGTGCAGTTGTATGTGATAGATCTATGTTATCATTATTTGTTTAATTGTCTGTATCCCTTCAGGACTAAGGAAAATTCCTTATATCTTGATACTGTTTTTATATTCTTACTGTCTGACCAGATCAGACCCTCAGTAACCGTTTGCTAAACAAAAGAAGGAATGAAGGTACAAATATGTATCTACCTTGTCTGGAAAAATAGCAGGAAAGGCATGCCTGCCAAGGACTTTTACACTGAACAGTAAGAATATATTTTAGCTCAGAGACACTGTTTTCACATTTCAATATTGCTTTAATTAGATATCTTAAAGCTGGTGTACCACAGTGGTTGAAAGAGCAGATGCTGGAGCTAGACTCCATGAGTTTGAATCCCCATTCTACCACTTACTCACTTATTAGTGCACCTTTGGGCATTTTACTTAACCTCTCTGTGCCTCAGTTTACTCATCTGTAAAATGAGGGTGATGATAATAGTTCCTACTTCGAAGGCTTGTGAGAATTAA
Organism: Theropithecus gelada; assembly: GCF_003255815.1. Lineage (NCBI taxonomy): Eukaryota > Metazoa > Chordata > Mammalia > Primates > Cercopithecidae > Theropithecus > Theropithecus gelada. The sequence continues at coordinate 69,268,725 of NC_037670.1, forward strand.
ATGAATTATGTAAAGTGCTTAGAATAGTACAAGACACATAATAGTAAGGTATTAGGTATTATCAATATTGTTAAAAGTGTTAGGTATTATCAATATTGTTGAAGTTCATATATGGGTTTACTGTACTACGGTTTCTTTTTTACTGTGAAGTGCTGTTTTCACTCTGTCATGTACAGCTTTTATTGCTAGCATCTTGCTTCTGAGGGTCCAGCCACCTGCTGATTGGCCCGGTGTTTGTGCTGTGGTCAAAGCAATTGCTGCCTGCGGTTCTCCCTTGTGCACACCGGGTCTTTGGTTGCTGTAACAAAAAGTACATAGGACACAGACAGGAAACCCGTAGGCTTTGTTTTTTCTTCCTAATTTGGCAGAAGGGGGAAAAACCAGGGCCTTTCTCAGACAAGGCTTGTTTTAGAGCTTAAATTTAACTCCTTGTTCATGTTCTAAAGCTTGGGTTGGTAATAAATCTTGGCTGTATGAGACTAGAGAGAATTGGGCTTTAAAAAATGATTTTAATGTAAAATCTTTTCTAATTGCAGGACAACTTGCCTTTGCTGATTTTGAAGAGAGTTGTGCTATGATGTGGCAAAAGGTAACGGAATGTTCCAGGGCCAAGTTCCCCACTAAAACGTGCCAGGGTATTCTTGAGTTAGACAATAGAAGAAAGTCACTCCCTGAATAGTTACGGGCTTCTCCTGGTCTTTAGGGTTCACTTGTGCTTTAACTTCACAGGAGGGATGGGAGGGGCATTTTCTGCATTGTTTCCGGCTTTGTCTTTCTCTCGTGTCTCATGCTGGCGTTGGAAGCTGTAACACTCTGGGAACGTCTGCATAACCCAGTCTGGCTGCCTCACCCTGTTGAGCTCTCTTCAAATTAAGCAAGATCTGACTAATACATTCTTCAGAGATGCTCTGACCATTTTCATTATGAGAACTAAATGGCTTTTCCCAGATCACATTACTGTAATTGACTTTACACTCATTTTGATACTCTTACATATTATAGGGCACTAGCTAGAACTCTCACAGCAGTTGCTGTACATTTGTTTGTGGTTTCAACAGCCTTTTCTTAGTTGAACAAAACAGCATATAAGCAGATAATACAAAGATGATCTAAAATGTCACCCTCCTTCATTTGTTAAATTGATCAAAGCCCTTTATGTACATAAACCTGGATTAAATATTTTAGTATAGAACTGGTCACCTGTAGCCTGATTCACGGGTATGTTTAGTTACTAGTTCTCAGAAAGAATGTCTCCCTGAGGAACTTCCTCCAACAGGGTTTCTGTGGATTCCTTTACATTCAAGTTTTCAGAAATGATGGGTAGACAGTTAGTTGTTACTCTGTGTTCTGGAAGGTGGAGAAGCAGATGGTGAGAATGTGTTCCAGCCAGCAAAGGAACTCGCATTATACCTAACTTTTCTGCACTGCGTTACCTCTGACCCCTTTAGGACACATCAGAGGCTTTGTTTTGTGAAAGGAGCACAATTAAAATCTAAGGTTAAATCTTCAAGTAGGGACACAGACACGGAGTTTTTTCCTTTATCTAAAACCGGGATTTCCATGTCTGTCCAAAATCTCTATTCGTTTTGGAGAAATGTCAGCAAAGACAGACAGGAATTTACCTAAATCTCACTTAGGGTTGGGATGTGCTGATGGTCAAAGCAAACTGAAAACCCACAGAAATAATTTGATTCACAAATGCATTTTGTTAGCAATTTTAAAAAATTGGTTGTCAGCATTTAGAATCCAGGCAGTTTCACATTAAAAAAAAAAAAATCAGATTTCTGACCCCTCTTGAAAAATGGAAAGATCCATTGAGACTGGGGCCACACAGCCACAGTCAGCGGGAGCCAGGTTGAAGCTGTCTTCTTGGCTGGGCCTTACGTCCTTGTCTTTGCAGTGTCTGCTGTCTTTTATGTGACCTGTTTGGCTCTGTGGGCATTTGAATTGTGACCCCTCTCCTGTCCTTTCCTGTCCTACTCCTATAGCCCACGTCCTACTGTTTTATGGTCAGGTATCTTACACTTTTCAGAAAGCCTCAGGCCGCTGTGAGCAGTGGTTATGGCCACCAGGAAGGAGGAGAGTTGGCTCCAGGGAGTCCACTGCTGCCCCCAGCCCCACCCAGGCCTTCAGGGGACAGGAGCTAAAGCCAGGGTGGATGTGGTGTGCTGTATTTGCTGAGCTGGCATCCCTCCATCTGTTCATTCAGCCTGAAAGTCATAACCAAGGTTTCCTCATCCCAAGGGTGGGGCATTTTTCAAAATACGAAAGAAAGGAGCCAGTGACAGCTCCAGCCCATTTGCAGGCTTATAAGGACCAGCCATTGCCACAAAGGATAAGCTTCCTGTTTACCAGTTGGCCTGAGACAAAGTGGTTGTGCTTCCTGGCCACGCGGGGCTTGGCACACAGTCTGGGCTCTGTCTGTCAGAATGGTGGGCTGAATGCTTGCTCTGTGCTGGGCCGGCTGGGGGCGGCAGGGCCCCCACAGCATGGGTCCTGGACATGGGCCACTCTCGAGAGGGCACCCTCAGAAGGGCACTCAGTTTGGCTCCAGAACCAACCCTGGCATTTGGAAAGGAAGCAAATGAGGGAGGGCGGTCTGGCCTCCTTGCTGACTTCCTTAATGCTTCTTTCCTTGAGGGGCCCACGCCAGGCAAATCCCCTTGGCACAAAACAGGGAATCCTACAATAAATTTGTATCTTTTGTTTTTAAGTATCCAGGAAGCAGGCAGTCAGTTCCTCTGGGAATAAAGGTCCTTTTCGGCGGTGTGTTCGGTGCTGGGAGCTTTGCCCTTGTGTATTACCTCATACAAAGTAAGTATCCTGCAAGCCGCCTGCGGCCTGACTTCCTCCTAGCAATCCTGCTCCTGCTCCTGCTCCTCCATCAGAGGAAATACTTGAGATGCTTTCTTTAGATTAGAGAAGGAGGAGAGGGTGATTTTAAAGGCTAGTCCACCATTTCATTGGCTGTAGCTTCCTCTGTATCCTGTAATCTCAGTTTTTCCAGGAGCAACGAGTACAAATAAAAGGACCAGGACTCATTTGCATAAGAAGCCTAGCAAAGCATGATGGGCTTTCAGTCCAGTGCACACACAGTGGCTCCATCAAGATTCTGAGATTATATAAAGAAAGGACAGAGGGAAGGGGAATACCAGATGGTTCACAGGTGGGGAAAGCTGTGAGTATGCGTCCAGTGTTGTCAGCCTTTGTTGCACTTTCATTCTCTGCTGTTGATTTAATGGAGGAGGGACCACAAGCAAGGGACTCTGACAGGGGCAGAAAATAAAAGCAGAGACCACGATGGCAAAATCCTGACACATGCAGCTTCCAGCCCCACTGCACTCAAATTTGAATTTGTAAAGACAGGCCACAATTACTGTCAGCAGCCAGGACATTTAAGGTCATTTTAATGCTACTGGTGGCAAAGCAGCAGCAGTTTTTTCCAGACTGACTTTTTTAAGGCCCCTTTATCCCCACCCAGCTTGGCTCTTCATCCACTCTGCAACATTTTCACTTCTTCCCAGGATGTGAGTGTCACCAGCAGACAAGCAAACAGGCTCCAGTGTACTCTGCAGCCTTTCGGCACCTTCCTGCAGAGTTGGTGGAGTTGCTGAGTCTGGAGGGGGCTTGAGATGAGCATTCCCAGGAATGATTCAGACTGAATAATTTGGCCTCCTCTTCCCTCTGCCAAAGGACAGGGGCAGGACATGAGAGGAATGGGTGCATTTTTGGGTCAGGGTTCAGCCTTCTGGTGTGACAGCCTTTCTCCCTTAGGAGGCTGCTAAGTTGGTGAGACCTGGGCACTGCAGCCGACTGCCTGGGTTGAATGGTTGAATCTTGGCTCCAGCTCTTGACCAGCTATGTGGCCTTATGGGGGAGTCCGTCACCTTTCTGGGCGTTAGTTACCTTATTGGTGTGATGTGTGGTAATGTTAGTGCCTGTGCATGAGGTGAGAATTGAATCTTACAACATGAGAGCTATTGAACATTGTGAGATGTGTGAAATATTGAGAACAGTGCCTGACCATAGAAATCACTCAATAAAGATTACCTGTCTGGACTCTGCTTCTGTCCCTTCTTTTCCTATCATGGCTGGCACCGCGTTCATTCCTGTGGTATTCCCTGTATCCCTGTTCCTGGGAAGCAGCCGAGGAGGGGGATTCCCTTGGCCTCTCCAGGGTCAGGTCACCTTTCCCTTCATTAGTGTGATGGGACCTTCAGAAGGGAAGCACTTTCTGTGGCCAAACTGAACAGCCTGCTTGGGAAGCCTGCCTGTGGTCCCTCCTTCGGGCAGCTGATTATTAGAACTTACAGCTTCTGGGAGGTGCTGCCCGGAGTTCCCAGGTAGCCTGTGGGCTCAGAATGATTCCTGAGACTGAGAGCAGTTTGACTTGAAATGTTGGCTTAAATGTCGATGAGTGAACATTCTCATATCCTGTTTCTTGGCCTGAGGGTTTTGTTAATGTTGTAGCCTATTTTACGTCTCATGTTAGTGGAATAGGCAATGTTGAGAAGTCAGGTGTCATGACTTCTGGCCTCAGCTTTGCCGTGGACAAGCTGTGTCACTTTGAACAAGTCATGGAATCATAGGACTTTAGAGGAAACTTAGAGACTTGAGAGGAAACTTAGGGAAGAGCTGATCAAACCCCTTAGGTGTAGAAATAAGGCAATGAGTGAGGGTAGAAATGAGGTGAAGCAGAAAGGGTCTGCTTGAGGTCAAGGCCTAAGGTCATCTGCACATCCCTGCAAAACACTGCCTGCCAGTGCTTTGGTTTTTGAGTCTGTAAAATGGACAGTTTAGAGTAGATGGTCCTAATTATTCGTCCATCCACAAATTTCATGTTTCTGTTTCTACCCTGTACATCAATTGTATTATTTAATTTTCTTTGTAGTAGATTCCACTTGACCAAGTTCAACAAGGAAAATAAGTGTGTCTTTCGTCCTTAGAGTTTCACTCCAGGAGTTTATATTACAAGTTGGCAATGGAGCAGCTGCAGAGCCATCCCAAGGCACAGGAAGCTCTGGGCCCTCCTCTCAACATCCATTATCTCAAGCTCACCGATAGGGAAAACTTCGTGGACATTGCTGATGCCAAGGTAACGTGCTTTCCCTGCGAACTGCAGGCTGGTGCCTGCTGAAGGAGAGGAGAGTCTATTGTCTCCTGGAAAGTCTTGGAGTTAAGGATTTCGGATGGGAAAATCCACTAAGTAAAGCTAGGTTTAGCACCTTTAAAAAAAGTTTTTTTATTATGGATTTTAATGTTTATATAAAATATGTTTTATATTATAGATATATTTCTATATACTTTTCTTCCATTCTGGGGAATTGATGTGGCAGGGAATGCAGTGGGTATGCAGGGAATGCAGTGGTATGCTACTACCATCTTGAATTGAAGGTAGTAGAGAAATGACCAGTGGTGGTTTGCTACCATGTTGGCTTTGATAGCTCTCAGCACTTTGGGAGGCTGAGGTAAGAGGATTGCTTGAGCCCTGGAGTTTGATACCAGCCTGGGCAACACAGCAAGACCCTGTCTCTATCTCTCTTTCTCTCTGCCTGCCTATCTATCTATCTATCTATCTATCTATCTATCTATCTATCTGTCTATCAATCAATCATCCATCTATCAATCATCTACCTATCAATCAATCATCTATCTATCTATCTGCCTGTCTATCAATCAATCATCTATCTATTTATCAATCATCTGTCTATCAATCATCTATCTATCTGTCTATCAATCATCTATCAATCAATCATCTATCTGTCTATCAATCATCTATCTATCTATCAATCATTTAGTCTGTCTATCTAGCTCTCTATCTATCTATCTATCTATCTATCTATCTATCTATCTATCTATCTATCTATCATTTAGCCAGTTTATCTCTCTCTCTCTCTCTCTCTATCTATCTATCTATCATTTAGCCGGGTATGATAGTGCACACCTATAATCCCAGCTACCCAGGAGGCTGAAGCAGGAGGATCACTTGAACTCAGGAGTTGGAGGCTGCAGTGAGCTATGATCATGTCACTGCACTCCACCTTGGGTGACAGAGTGAAACTGTCTCTAAAATAAAAAAAAATGAGAAAGCATCTGTATCCAGTCAGTGCTCATTCAAATGTAACCAACTCTTTAAACTTTGATTTTTAAAGTGTATTTATTTACATTGCTTCCACAGTATACCAACCCATTTTTTTTAGCTGTAACTTACCTTTTTGTACTTGATCACACTCACTTGCATGTAAAATGCATTTGTTCTTCTGTTTAACAAACATATTTTGAGTATATACCCTGGTTTGAGGAATGATTCTAAGCTATGTGGGGAATAGAGGTGCAGAAGGCTTTTGGGGTTTTATAGTTGAAAATTCCTGAGTAAGACAGGGTGATGCAAGCCCTGTCACTGTTATGCAGGCCTAGGGGGAGTGGCTGGAGGCCTGGGAGACGGCTGTGAGGACTTTGAACGGTGGAGAGGAACACCCGGCTGAGGAGCAGCATGCCCCGGGAAGGTTGTCACTGTGTCCCCTGTCAGTGTGATATGGCAGTGGAGGCACAGGTGGGCGAGGTGGGTGTGGGCAGGTAGGAGAGGCCGTGGCCACCAGGGGGCCACAGTGTCATCTTGGAAGGTGTGTGCTTGACTCTAGCAGCAGAAGCCCGTAAAGTGTTGGAAGGATAAGAGTGAGGTGATCTGACCTACATTATTTTTTGTTATTTTTAGTATGTTCTTAATGGACCTAGCTCTAATGAGACTTTTTTTGAACTACAAAAGCAATTCATGCTCTGGTATTCTGATTAAAATACTCGGTTTTAAAAGAAGGTATGTTTGTGTAGATTGGCGATGTCCAGGGACTGGCTACAGTGAGCCACCTTTAGGAGAGAGAAGCAGCCACACTGGTGTGCAGTGGTGAGAGCATGAACCAGAAGTGTGGCCTGGAGAAGCAAAAGATGGATGTGAAGGCATCGTGGCATCCAGGTGACAGAACTTGGTAACAGTCATGTATCAGGAGTGAGTGGGTCGGAGGTGATGCTCCAGTGTCCAGCATGGATGTGAGTGGAAGGACGGCAGCGACACCGCGTGAGAGAGGACACGTAGGAGGAGCACAGGGAAGGGCTGGGCATGTGTGGAGTGCTCACTCTGTGCCAGGCCACTGGATTGCTCCCATGGTGTGGCGGAGCCCGTCTGTGCTTCCTTGTCTTTGGTCACTTGGCTAGACCCCAGCAATCCTGAGAACCTGGAAAAGCCAGCAGGTAGGTCTGGCTGTTGCATTTCTCTCGGCTCAGAGCACAGAGCCCAGCTGTAGCGCTGAGGAAGTGGGTGCCAAAGGCGCCTTTGCCGGGGCTGGTTGATGCAGCATCCATGATCTGGTGCTCCAGGAACCCCAGTGAGAGTAGGGTGAGGCCATGGTTGTTTTGGTGGGAGCTTTGTTCTGTCCAGCTTTCACTTTGGCCCCAGTGGTGCTGAGAGGGTGCCTTCCTGGGCTTCCCCACATCCTGGGGCCTTGGCCATGCTGTGACTATGTTGGCTGTGGTGCTAGGTTCTGGCTTCTACTGCTGCCAAATGCTGTGACTCCGCAGTGACAGGAGTTCAGAGTCTGCTGCATCACAGCCACCCGGAGCCTCAGTGCATGCCTTCCAATTTGTGGACTATTTTTGACATTCTGTCAGGGTCCTTACTTTCTTTATAATCAGCTGTAAGGATGCTTCTATACAGCATATGCCCTATTATCCCAAATTCCTTTATTTGTACTTCTTACAGTTTTTCCAGAGGTGAGATGTTTCAGTTGTTCATGAAGTAATTATCATACATTGGGATTTTTTCTAGAGTGTGTGTGTGAAATAGTCACCAGTGACCAACTTTTGCTTTACCAGAACTCCTGCTTTAATCTTTGGCAAGGTCGGGCTGGGCAAAGGAACCAACCTGTAAAGTGTCACATCTACACACGGAAGCACAGCTGTGCACAGTTCAGACGTTGGCCTCTCAGAGTTTGCTGTTCTTCAGAATCCTTCTTGCTTCTGCCCATTTCTTTCTCCTTCCTTTTTTTTTTTTTTTTTTTTTTCTTAAAGCATCCAGAGATGCTCAGTGTATACTCTGTTGCTTAATTCTATAATCTCTGGAGAAAAGCTTTAGCTTGACTCAAACAGTGGGACCCTGAAGATTTGTTTTTATTTTTTATTTTTTATTTTTTCTTGAGATGGAGCTTTGCTCTGTTACCCAGGCTGGAGTGCAGTGGTGTGATCTCGGCACACTGCAGCCTCCACCTCCCAGGTTCAAGCGATTCTCCTGCCTCAGCCTCCTGAGTAGCTGGGACTATAGGTGCGCACCACCACGCCTGGCTAATTGTTTGTATTTCTAGTAGAGATGGTGTTTTGCCATATTGCCCAGGCTGATCTCGAACTCCTGGCCTCAAGTGATCCACCTGCCTTGGCCTCCCAAAGTGCTAGGATTACAGGCGAAAGCCACCATGCCCGGCTAAAGATTTGTTCTTGAAGTGTGACTAGTTGACTGCCTATTCACCTGAATTATGGAGCCATGTTCCAAATCCTGTGCCTTCCTTCAGGTGTGTTTAAAGGAAAGAAAGAGTTTTGGAAAGCACAAATGTGTACCTCAGTAGTTTCTTCTCTTGGTGGCAACTTGGAATGGGTGGGATACTCCCCGCCCCCACCCCCACCCCGCCCCCGCTCCGGGAGGTATCTTTGGCCATTACCGAGGACACGGGAAGGCACTCTGGGAGGTGCCTGTCTCATGACGGGCTTCCTTATTACTGTGCCTGTGTCTCCTTCGCGAGGCTCATAGCTTCTTTGGTTTTCGTGAGAAACCAAAAACATCGCATTCACTATTTTTTTTTTTCTAAATTGGAGTGTAATCAAACAAGTGCTTAGGGGCTGTTAGGCCGACTGCCTGGGCACGGGCATGGCAGCACCTGGCAGCACCCTGTGGTGCGAACCCAGCCTGTGGTGCTGGGGATGAAGGAGAAACCCAGGACTCCGTGTCGTCTTTCCCAGACAAGCCTTCATGTATTATATTTTCCTTAAAGCCTGTTCTTTAGGGTCCAGGTCAAAATATGTACCAATTTGCTGGCAATAGGTTCCTCTTTAAAACAGTGAATTTTCTTTTGGTATTTTATTATGAAAAATTTCAAATGTACAAAAAAGATAAAAGAATTTATACTGTGAGCACCTATAGCTGGTACCTGGATTCTACAGTTAGCATTTTGCTCTGTTTCCATGAGTCTATAGTGTTATTTTGATGGATTACAAAGTAATTTTCAAACATTATACATGTAAGCACGTACATCATTAAGTGGAGTTTAATATTTGTTATGGTGCCTAGTTTTTTTTTTTTTTTTTTTTTGAGGTAAAATTTACAGTCTGTGAAAGGCACAAATCCAAGTGTCCTATCTCTGATGAGTTTTAACAAATACACCCAGTCGTGTCACTCAAGCCGTTATCTAGATGTAGGTTGCTCCCAGCACCTGAATTCCCTCGTTTCCTACCCAGTGGGTTCCTTCTCACATCTTCCAGCTCTACTGGAGGCAGTCACTTTTCTTTTTTTTTTTTTTTTGATGTTTGAAAATTACTTTGTAATCCGTCAAAATAACAGGTTTCCAGCATAGTTTAGCCTGTTGTAGAATTAAAATAAATAGTTATATACTCCTCCTGTGTAAAGCCCTTTGACTTGGCGTGTTTTTGATACTCATCCATGTTGCTGCGTGTGTCAGGAGTTTGCTCCTTTTTAACAGTGGACTTTTGAGCGATCATTGGAAGTAGGATCATAGGAGGCCTCCTTGCCAAATGCAAAGACTGCCATTGACCTTACCAGCCAACCAAAGAGGGGCAGGACATTTGGAAAATCAAGTGGATTCTCCAGCTGGGCTGTTAGAAAACAACTCACTTCTGTGGAGAATCACTGGATTTTATAGGCTTAGCTCTAGAAAGCATCATTTTGTCATCATCTTCTGAAATGACAATAATGTATCCAATTACATCTCTCCTTTCTGTCATTTTACACCACAGTTGAAGATTCCTGTCTCTGGATCCAAGTCAGAGGGCCTTCTCTACGTCCGCTCCTCCAGAGGTGGCCCCTTTCAGAGGTATCCTGGGAAGGTGACGGCAGTCCGGGGGGTGGGAGGAGGACTTCCTGATGGAAGCAACCCCGACTCTGTTTTCATTTGTTGGTAAATTGCTGTGGGCATAGGAAGAACTGTTTTTCAAGCTTGAAGCTGAAAGCTTCGTGGCCTGGGCAGCAAGCCAGTACTGTGGCTCTTAGCTGAGTCCAGTTTATCCATACAGTCTACTGAATTGCCCTCTCCTTATATGCCGTTGAATTCATAAAACTTTCCAGTTATAGTGATCTAGGTCTGTCATAATTTGATGCTATGTTACAGCTTCTCACTTCACTGCCTCGATTGTTACAAATGAATAAAGGGCATGGATTCTTGTTCCAGAATTTATTCATCACATTCTTTGCATAAGCTCTCCACCCGTTAATTGGCTTTGCTTGTCTGGTTGCCAGTAGCTACATCCACTCACTTCCCCCACGGGAAGCCTCTCTCATAGATGCTTGCTGTTTAGCCAGGCTGTGTTTTAATTCCCAAGGACAAAAGGAGCAGGCGGGCCCACCTAGCTCACCCTGGGCTCACTGACCTCTGAGCCTGGGATTAGTGCACGAGCTGGCTGGATTCCATGCCAGGAACTGAAGGTCAGTGTGAATTAGGAAATGAGAAATAAACCGCTCCTTCTCCTTCCTGGTGTCCCTTCCATTCGCCTGTCATTGTTAAGCCTGCCTCGAAGTCGAAGCTGGTTAAATAATGAGAGCCCATGGTAGAATGTTACGAATTGTGTTGACACAGCACTCACACAAAATGTTTACAAAAATTTAAGGCATTATTCAAAACAATTGCTTTCTGCACCCCTTTTTTTGACTATGGCCGTTGCCTCAGTGTTCATAGATTAGAGATACTGTACTTCTGGTTTCTCTCAGGTGGCACCTTGACGAAGTCTTTTTAGAGCTCAAGGATGGGCAGCAGATTCCTGTGTTCAAGCTCAGTGGGGAAAACGGTGACGAAGTGAAAAAGAGTAGAGACGACCCAGAAGACCCAGCAGGCCCAGCGTGCTTCTAGTCCATCCTTCCCTCATCTCTACCATATGCCCACTGGGGTGGTGGCCCATCTGAGTGGCAGACACTCCTGCAACCCAGTTTTCCAGCCACCAGCGGGATGATTGTATGTGCCAGCACATGGTAATTTTGGTATAATTCCAACTTGGGCACAACGAATGCTATTTGTCATTTTTAAACTGAATCTGAAAGAAACCCCTATTACAAATTTAAGATAATTGATTTGAAAGTGCTTTGTATAAAAAAGCAAATGATAAAAGGAATCAGAATTAATGAAATGTTTGTTGATCTTTGCTGGTTCTCATTTCTTTCCTTTCTCTTCCTCTTCCTTTCCCCTGGAATTTTCAGTCTTCATTACAAAGCCTGAAGCTCAGTAGTACTGAAGGGATTTTTTCTAAATTATTGACATGAGAATGATGAGGAAGACCAGTTTGGTTTTTCACTGTACCTTGAATTCATGTTGTTAAGTAGCTTGTGGACATTCTCCATCACTTTGGAATATTTTGTTTGCATTTATTTCTATTTCAGATACCAACCATCTGCCCAGTTGAAGATTTGCAAAATAATTTTTATTCCAAACATTTTGAAAGCTTAGAAAATTTGTGTGTGTACATATACACATAAAGTTAACTTAGGAAAGTTAGTTTGAAGGTAACAGCATCTGGCTGGGGGTGGTGGCTCATGCCTATAATCCCAGCACTTTGGGAGGCCGAGGCAGGCGGATCACCTGAGGTCAGGAGGCCTGGCCAACATGGTGAAATCTCGTCTCTACTGAAAATACAAAAAAATTAGCTGAGTGTGGTGGCAGGTGCCTGTAATCCCAGCTACTTGGGAGGCTGAGGCAGGAGAATTGCTTGAATCCAGGAGGCAGAGGCTGCAGTGAGCCAAGATTTCACCATTGCACTCCAGCCTGGGCAACAAGAGCAAAACTCCGTCTCAGGAGAGAGAAAAAAAAAAAGGAAAGAAAAAGAAGGAAAAGGGAAGGAAAGGAAAAAGCTAACAGGTTCTTACCTATTTGCTTTCCAAACAACTTAACTGCATGTTAGATAATCGCATCCTTAGGTTTTATTAGTCTTACAAGGAAACATATTATAAAGCAAAAGAACTTCCTTCTGGGCACCAGAGCCTACAAAAACAGAAATCTGGTATCTGTGCTTTGAAAAGGTCAGTTTAACCCTCTTAGCATTTGCAGGCTTAATGCCATTGTAGTTGTCTACAACGAAGGACAGCCATGAGCTCTCTTCCTACATTCTTAATATTCAGTGAAGAGAAGCCTCTCAGAAAAAAAGAAAAAAATGAGCTTAAACATGCTGGTAGAATATGAGGTCTTCAGTTGTTACAAGTTATCTCTATTCTGGAGTTGTTTCTTTAAAAACATGTTTGTGTGTTCTTTGAGTAGATTATACAGTGAAAAGTCTCCCCCTGAGAGCGCTTTTGTCAGTGTGTTTAGATAAATATTCCAATCTCTACAGTCTTTTAAAATAAATGGCAGAGCACTGTACAGTTTTGTGCTTTTGCTCTTTAAGGTACACACTGTCCTATTGTGTGTATGTTGTGAATTTATGTGTTGCTTGCTGTCTATTCTCTGACAACTTCTACTTCATTTTAGTGTTTGAATTTTTTTTGTTTCTTTGCTATGGCCAGATTATAGAAAACCAGGGCTCAGGTTGGCCATCTGTTCTGAAGTAAAAATAAGTGTAGAGTTTGAATTAATGAAGAGGCTTTTCTAATCCACCTGCTAGGAAATAGTATTATGTAGTGAATAGCTCCTTGATTTCTATTTGAAAGCCGCCATCTTGGGTGTTTTTTCTCTTCACATTTACTTCCTGTGCACTTAATGCCTTCATGGGTGATTCTGAGCAGGCTGGAACTTGATCATTGCAATAGACACTGTCTTTCCTGTTCTTTGAGGGTAGCAATGATGTGCACTTGCAGTCCACTGTTTCCTGTAGATCCATTAATCACTGTGACTCAGCCATTGACTCCACTAACTACCTTAATGATGTCTTGGATAATGCATCAGAGGAAAAGGTGACTTTTTGAGGAAGGGCCCCCAGTGCATCCCATAAAGAGACAGGATAGCCCAGAGACCAGAGAAAGGGGTTTCCTAGAATGATACAAACTGTAGACGTAAAGACTGCAGGAGAGGGATCACAGCCAACAAATGGTAGCGTGACTCCTACGTGCTTTACTATAGAAGAGGCTGCAGGGCCTCTACCCGCAAGTTCCTTACCAGCTAGTGTGCTGGGCGGATGGGCAGGGGCTGTGGAGAGTATTATAATACTGTGCCAAAATAATTTCAAGCTCTGGTGCTAAAAATGATGTAGAAAATAGAGATATCAGTTAGGAGGAATCTAAGAGGCTGTCCGGAGGCAGTAGTGTCCCTGTGGGCCTTGAAGTCCAAGATTTTGATAAGCAGACATGATGGAGAGCACCCTGCAAGTGGAAAGCACAGCATGAAGAGAGGCCCCAGAGCGGGCAGGGGGGAGTTGTGCCCCAGAAATAAGAAGCCCAGTTTGGACAGCGTGTAGATGAGCGTAGGTAAAGTAAAAGAGAGGCCTGGAAAGGTAGGTTGGCCACAGTGTGTGACTGCCAGTGTTGACATTTGCATACAATTTGTGGCCATCAAAGATTTGGGGGTAAGCACGTGATTCTACTGCTAATGAGGTTTCAGAGACTGTGCTGAATGTGTACTGACAAGACCTGTGTGACTTTCAAGTAAGTCACAGATTTTACCGTCTTCGTTCAGTTTTCCTAGAATTAGCCTCCTCTTGCCTGTAAACATTCCCTATTCACCAACCCAAGGACTTGCTAATACCTGATAAGGTTTTATTACTCTGAGTTTTGGTAAAGTTTGTATACAGCAACAATGAAACTGAAATTACATATACACCAAACAGCCAGAACTTAGTTCCTTCTGTCCTCTGGCCACCAGCAAGGCCAGGAAAATGCTCAAGAAGCAGCAGTTGTGAAGGGTTTTCCCAAAGCAAGCAGCTTTGGAAGTGGCTTTAGGCCACTTGACTCTGGCATTTTCAGTTTGTCCATCTGAAAAATATGAATAAATACTTACCAATCACTTGCCTTACAGGTGAGACAATGTTTATACTGCTCATTGGGATGCTTGGACAAAAGATGCTGTTTACACAGGAGGCTCAATGACGGGGGCGGTCGAGAAGGAGGTGAGAGGGTGATAGGAAAACCTCGTCTCCACCCACTAGAAGATTCTTGCCTCCTTAGTAATGCCCTCCCGGTTCAGGCATGCTTTTTGGCAGAGTTGCTCAGTTGAAAGCACTGTCAGGAATGTGTACAGAAAAACTGCGCCCACTTTATAATCCAGGGCAGAAAAGTAGGAAATGAAAATATTAAAAACATGCCTCTTAAGACACGGGTTGGGTGCAGAAGTGAAATCTGACTTTGCAGGAGAGAGTACTTTTCATTCCTAAATTACCTTCCAAATTTTTTTCCCCTTAGAGGAAATTTCCAAAAGGAATTTTTTTTAAGGAAATGTTTTAATTGATTTATCAGATCACATGAAGTGTGTTAACCTTTTATTATTATATAATAAGCTGTCAAGGCAGAAATTAGACCCCCTACTATACACCTATAACACTTTTAACTTGAGCTACCACATCAGTCACCTTGCAGTCTTAATGGCAAAGTAATTTTTCACTTCCAAATTATTTTTATGAAATGAGAAACTATAGACCTGTCTCCCTTATGAAGGTTGATGCAAATATTCAAAATAAAATATTAGTGAACTGAATCCAATGATATGTAGTGGTATATTGTATTATTTTTCACGAAATGGGTTGGTGCTTCTCCCTCTCAGTGCTCTTTCCTGTGGGAGGATTATACATCCCCTCGTTGAACTTAGGTGTGACTGTGTGGCTTGTGAGTGGAAGTGGCATGTAGGACTTCTGAGTAAAAGTTTTAAGTGCCTGCCCTTGGTTCACACTGTCCACTTTGCCTTCGTCCCTAAGATTGGTAATATTCCAGATGGTGGCTACTTCAAGGGCTTGGGGGCTGGGACAGCTGACCCACAGTGGGACATGGAGCGTAAGAGACACATAAACCCTTACAAGCCCCTAAGATGGGGGGCTATTTGTTACCCCAACTTAACCTAGTGCACCCTACTGTTAACAGTGACTAAGAGAGGTTTATTCCCGGAATGCAAAGGTGGTTCAATATCAGGAAATCCTGGAATTATTTTAACCTAAGACATGGCTTAGATCGAGGACTTAGCATTCAATTGGAGACACACACAAACCATTGATTGTAGAACATGTCCTCGGTGGTTTGACTGAGTCAGTAGTTATTTATAAAATTATATAAAAGTTATGTTTATATTTTGCAAACTAAGCTACTTTCTAGGACCACATTTTTAGAAAATTCACTATTCAAAACAAAGTAGAAGAGACAAGAAAGAATAGACGCACTTCTCCCTATTCCTCCACTAAGAGCAGCCTGGACTTGCATAAAACAAACATCAAACTACTGTGAAAGCTGAGAAGACCGAATGGAAAGGAACTTCAGTACCCAAGGAATAACACAGCATTGACTTCCCTGGGTTTTCTTTTGCCTCATATTGGGCAAATACGAGGCACTGGAGAAACCAGCACCCCAGAAACACCAATAGGAGCCAATGGCTAAAAGCCTGGTGTCTCTAGCCCAAGGATCAGGACAGGGCAACCTAGAAAGAGGGAGAAGTCTCGGACAGTAACTTCCCTACTCTATCCAGACACCGTGGAAAAACCCATGGCCCCAACCCCACAGCCTCACCAGCAAGGGCCAAGTGGGGAGCCTAGACCTTCTCCTTTGCCTGTTGCAATGAGGCCTCCCCAACCCCTGCTGGAGCGGGGTCAGAGCTAGCCCAGTGGGGCGCTTGGGACTTCTATCCCTGCAGGGTGGTAATGAGGCCCACCCCCATAGTGTCAGTGGAGGCCATGTTGGGAGCCTAGACTTTTACCCTGACCCAGAGGAACAACTCCCCCCGCTCCCATGGCATCAGTGGGGCCCACGTGTTCTAGTGGGAAGCTGCGCTGAGCCACTCCTCCCTCCCGCCTGTACTCACACGGGGCTCAGTGGTGAGCCTGAACCGTCAACCCACCACATGCCCCCTTCACCCACGGGGGTGGTGTCAGAGTAGACCTACTGAAACATTCAAACAAGTCCAGGGTCTCAGACCCAAATGGGCAGAATAGAACAGAAAGCCATGCTCTTGTGCCAAGAACCAGGCAAATGTCAACCTGAATGAGAACAGAGAGTTAACAGACACAAACACCAAGATGACACAGATCTTAGAATTATCTGAGAAGGATTTTGAAGCAGCCATCATTTAAAACTTCGGTGAGCAATTATGAACATGCTTGGAATAAATGAAAAAATAGGAAGTCTTAGAAGACGGCAAATCAAATGGAAATTTTAGAACTGAGAAAAGATTAAATGAAATAAAAATCTCGCTGGATGGGTTAAACAGCAGAATGAGGAGTACAGAGAAAAGAATCACTGAATTTTAAGATGAAATAAAAATCTGAGCAGAGAAAACAGACTGCGATTGGTACCTGTGGGCCTCTAGCTAAAGACCTAACATTTGAATCATGGGTCTAAGAAAGAGGAGAAGGAGGGTGGGGCTGAAAAAGTATTTGAAAAAAATAATGGCTGAGAGTCTACAAATTTGTCAAAAACAAATGAACCTTTTATAGGCATATATACCTAGTTTTATTGTGTTTTACTTGATGACACTTTGCAGATGCTGTGTCTTTTACAAATCGTGGGTTTGTGGCAACTGTCGAGCAGGTCTTTTGGTGCCACTTTTCCAGCAGCTTGTGCTCACTTTGCATCTGTGTCACATTTGGTAATTCTCACAATACGTCAGACTTTTAAATTATTGTTACGGAGAGCTGTGACCAGTGATCTTTGATGTTACTGTTGTAATTGTTTTGGGCACCATGAACCTCACCCACCTAAGACGGTGAACTTAATTGATAAATGTGTGTGTTCTGACTGCTCCACTGATTGGCCATTCCCTCATCTTTCTCCCACTTTTCAGGCCCCCCTATTCCCTGAGACACAACAATATTGAAATTAGGCCAATTAATAACCCCACAATGGCCTCTTACTAAATGTGAGACGTCAGAAAGCTGCAGGAGAAAATTTGAAGCTAGCAATATTCATGAGGTTTAAGTAAAGAAGCCATCTCCATAAAAATACAAAGTGCTGCAGCAGTGCTGATGGAGAAGCTGCAGAAGTTACCCACAAGATCTAGCTCGGATCATCGATGCAAGTGGATACACTAGACAACAGATTTTAAGTGTAGATGAAACAGCATTTTATTGGAAAAAGATGCCATCTAGGACTTTCATAGTTAGAAAAACTCAATGCCTGGCTTCAAAGGACAAGCTGACTCTTGTCAGGGGCTAGTGCAGCTGTGACTTTCAGTTAAAGCCAATGCTCACTGACTATTCTGAAAATCCTAGGGCCCTTAAGATATGGTGTATAAACGCAACAACAAAGCATGGATGACAGCTGGTCTGTTTACAGCATGGTCTACTGAATAAGCCCACTGTTGAGACTCAGTGCTCAGAAAAAATAGATTTCTTTCAAAATATGGCCGGGTGCAGTGGCTCATGCCTGTAATCCCAGCACTTTGGGAAGCTGGGGCAGGTGGACTGCTTGACGTCAGGAGTTCCAGACCAGCCTGGGCAACATGGTGAAACCCTGTCTCAAAAAACAAACCTAAAAAACCAAAATATTGCTACTCATTAACAATGCATCTGGTCACCCAAGAGCTCTGATGAAGATGCACAAGGAGATGAATGTTGTTTCATGCCTGCTAACAGAGTATCCATTCTGCTGCCCATGGATCAAGGAGTACTTTTGACTCTCAAGACTTATTATTAAGAAATACATTTTGTGATTTCTCTGATGGTTCTGGGCAGTCAGTTGAAAACCTTCTGGAAAGGATTCACCATTCTAGATGCCATCAAGAGCATTCAATTCATGGGAGGAGGCCAAAATATCAACATTATTTGGAGTTTGGAAGAAATAGATTCCAATCCTCATGGAGGACTTGGAGGGTTTCATGACTTCAGAGGAGGAAGGAACTATAGATGGGGTGAAAACAGCAAGAGAACTAGAAGTGGAGGGGCCTGGAGATGTGACTGAATTGCTGTAATCTCAGGATCAAACTTGTATGGATGAGAAGTTGCTTCTCATGGACGAGCAAAGAAAGTAGTTTCTTGAGATGGAATCTACTACTGGTGAAGACGCCATGAACATTGTTGAAATGACAACAAAAGATTTAGAATATTCCATAAACTTAGCAGTGGTAGGGTTTGAGAGAATTGACCCCTAATTTTGAAAAGTTCTACTGTGGGTAAACGCTATCAAACAGCATTGCATGCTACAGAGGAATCTTTCATGAAAGAAGGAGTTAATCAATGCAGCAAACTTCACTGTCGTCTTATTTTAAGAAATTTCCAGTCATTGCAGGCTTCAGCAACCACCACCCTGATCAGTCAGCAGCCACCGACATCGAGGCAAGACCGTCCACCAGCAAAAAGATTATGACTCAATGAATGGTTGTTAGCATTTCTTAGCAGTAAGGTATTTTAAAATTATTATCTTTTCCTACCCTCCTCTTGCATTTAAAAGTACTTTTTAATTAATGTATGTACATTATTTTTAGGCATAACACTACTGCTCACTTAAACTACAGTATAAGCCATGTTATATGCACTGGAAAGGCAAAAAATTCATGTGACTTGCTTTCTTGGGGTATTTGGTTTATTGCAGTGGTCTGGAACTGAAAGTGATGCATATTTCTGAGGTATGCCTGTATTTAAGAAGCTGAGTGAAACCCAAAGAAATCCATGATAGGACTTCTGAAAACTAAAGACAAAGAAAAAAGCTTGAAAGAATCAAGAAAGAAATGACATCTTACCTATAGGGAAAAGTAACTCAGATGACAGTGGATTTCTCTTTGGAAACCATGGAGGCCAGAAGGAAGTGAGACAAATTATTTTAGTGCCAAAAGAACTGTCAACTTGTGGCTGGGCATGGTGGCTCATGCCTGTAATCCCAGCACTTTGGGAGACCAAGGTGAGCAGATCACTTGAAGTCAGGAGTTTGAGACCAGCCTGGCCAACATGGCAAAACCCTGTCTCTACTAAAAATACAAAAATTAGGCAGGCATGGTGGCACGTGCCTGTAGTCTCAGCTACTTGGGAGGCTGAGGCACGAGAATTGCTTGAACCTGGGAGGTGGAGGTTTCAGTGAGCCGATATCCTGCCACTGCCCTCCAGCCTGGGCAACAGAGCGAGACTGCCTCAAAACAAACAAAACTCTGTCAACTCCAAATTCCATATTTGGTGAAATGATCCTTCAGGAATTATGGGGTAATAGAAACATTCTTGGATAATAGAAAACTAAAAGAATTTGTTGAATGAGTCTACCCTACAGACCTTGAATAGACCAAAGGAAGTTCTTGAACCAGAAAGGAAACGTTTAAAAAAAAAAAAGTTTGGGGATGTCAGGAAGAACGATGGAAACAGCAAAAATATGGGTAAATACAATTGACTTTCCTTCTTGAGGTTTCTAAATTATTTGGTAGTAGAAGCACAATTGTGTGACATAGATCTCAATGTACGTAGCAGGTTATGTTTAAGACAGTTATAAATGGGGTGGGGAGGGGACGGGCAAGAGAGTTTTCTACATTTCACTCCAACTGGTAAAATGTAGATATCAACAGATCTTTATATAGCAATGAAGCAGTTCTGTATCTCAAATGTGTTGGTAGGAAGATAAAATGGCATAAAACGATATACATTGTGCAAATATCAATTTCCTGTAGTTATGTAAGATGTATCTGTACTGTCTTTTCAACTCCCTGTAACTCTGTAACTATTGCAAAATCAAAAACTTTAAAAAGTATAGGATGAAATTATTGAATATGCTGCTTTAAATGGGACAGGGTACAGTTTTATTGGCTTAGAGAAAAAAACGGGGGCAGGGATGAGGTGACAGTCCTCCTCGCCTGAATAATTCCAGCTGAGGATTAAACATACCTCTTCCCAAATATTTTGATTTATCTTCTAGGTATACTTCTCTTACAATTTATTAGAAAGCTGGTTACTTAATAGAGATAACTAAAGAGATACTAATTTTCATGCAAACCCATCACAATGTATTGAACTGAGACACTTTTCTGTTGCTAACATACTTAGGAAAAATAGTTTTATTTTTAGTAAATAAAATCTCCACTTATTTCAATAAAAATGGCAAGAAGAAAATGTAATCAAGTCATAAGATTATCCTGCCATGTAAAATAAGCTGCTCCCCAAAGGACTGTGTCAAGATTGGTTTTAAATAGAAAATATCTATTTTAAATATATTTAGATTATAATTGCCTGGGGGTTGGCAAACTTTTTCTGTAAAGGGCCAGACACTAAATACCTTAGGCTGTACAGGCCTTCAGATCTCTGTCACAAGTATTCACCTGCGCGGTGTAGTGTGAAGGCATCCACAGACAAAATGTAAACACACGGGTGTGGCTATTCCAATAAAACCTCACCAAACAGGCAGCACAGGGCACAGAATATTGACCTCTGCACTAGCCTCATCTCAGGTTACCTGTCCTCCAGTTATTAAAAAAGAAACCCAAAATTAAGTTACACAAAAGTAATTTTTAAAAACTACTTTGGACATTAAAATGGGGCCAAAGGTAGTATCCACTGAGATAAAAGTTCTTGACAAGCAGTCAGGAAATCTGAATGATTCTGTCCTTTGTTCTGCCCATAACTAGCTGTGAGCTCTTGGACAAATCACATATTCCCTCTGCAGTTCCATTACTGCATCTCTAATTTGAAAAAATAGAGGAGGGATTCTGTCCAATTTTGTTACTATAAATTTCAATTCAGAGAACTTACTCCCACTGTTACCAACAAAAGTTTCAAAAGACTCATTTAAATAATTTATAACATAGTTCTAGTTAGGCATCATGAGCTAAAAATGAGAGCTGGGGTATTAAAAGCAAACAAAAAACTGAAATATGAAGAGTATCCAAAAAACAACAGCATCAAAAACCATGAAATACACAGGGATAAAGTTAAAGGATATACAGGATCTCTGCACTGAAAAATGTAAAACACTGCTGAGAAAAAATGAAGTAAATGGAAAAACATGTTTATGGATTGGATGACTACTTGATTTACAGATTCAGTGAATCTTAACAAAAATCCACAGGGCTTTTTCTGGGAGTAGTTTGGTAGAAATTGACAAAATTTGTTTGGAAATGCAAAGGACCTAGAATAAAGCAATTTGCAGAAGAAGAAATTAGAACATCTGTTTTACCTGAGATCAAGACTTACCAAGTTTTGACAAAAAGATAACAGAATGGAACAGAAAACTAGATCCACAGATATATGATCAAATGATTTTAGACCAGGCACCGAAACAGTTTAACGGTGAAAGGAGAATCTTTGACAAGTGGTGCTGGAACCACTGAACATTCACTAGAATGTTCAAAGGTATTTGACGCCTACCTACCTCATGGCATATAAAAATACTAATTCAAGGTGAATCACAGACCTGAATATTCGCTACAACTATCATACTCCTAAGAAAAAACAGTATCTTCATGAGCTTGGGTAGGCAAAGACTTCTTAAAGAGCACACAGAAAACATTAACTATAAAACAAAAAGCCATAAATTGGATTTCACCAAAACTAAACCCTTCTTCTCATCAACAGATACTATTGAGAAAATAGGCAAGCTATAGATGGGAAAAGACATATGTGACACACAAATCTGACAATCCAGATGCACAAAGGAGTCCTATCCAATTAAAAGGAAAAAAGGACATGAAAAGTACTGTCCGTTAGTCATCAGGGAAATGCAAACTAAACCAGCATGAGATACCGCCACACATCCAGGAGCATGGCTAAAATGAAACAGGCGGATAATACCAAACGTCGGCAAGGATGTAAAAAACAACCAAAATACAATGTGCTGGTAGGAACAGAAAACAGCACAATGGTTTTAGAAAACTGTTGGGCAGTTTCTTAAAAAGTTAAATATACAGCTACCATAAGACCTAGCAATTCTACTCCTAGCTTTTTAATCCAAGAGAAATGAAAACATGTCCACAAAAATTCCTGTACAAGAATATTTATAGCACATTTATAATAGCCCCACCAAAACAGCTCAGGGGTCCATGAACAGAAGGATAGCTAAATAAATTCATGCATTCAAATAGCATGACACAACAATAAAAAGGAACAAACCAGGCTGGGCACGGTGGCTCATGCCTGTAATCCCAACACTTTGGGAGGCTGAGGCGAGTGGATCACTTGAGGTCAGGAGTTTGAGACCAGCTTGACCAACATGGTCAAACCCCATGTCTACTAAAAAAAAATACAAAAATTATCCACGTGTGGTGGTGCATGCCTGTAATCCCAGCTACTTGGGAAGCTGAGGCAGGAGAATCCCTGGAACCTGGGAGACGGAGGTTGCAGTGAGCCAAGATCCCGCCATTGCACTCCAGCCTGGGCAACAACAGCAAAACTCCATCTCAAAACAAAACAAAACAAACAAAAACAAAAACAAAAATGGAACAAACTGCTGATATAAACCTCGACATAGATGAATCTCAAAGACATCATGCTGAGTTACAGAAGCCAAATGGTGCCTGCTGTATGATTCCAAGTATATGAGTTTGAGGATAAGGAAAACTAGTGCAACAGAACAGGAGTGTGGTTAAAGGAGTGAATACATTTGTCAAGCCTGATGAGACTGTATGGATTTAGATCTGTACATTTCATGATATGTAAATTATATCCCCTTCTCTCCAAAACAAAACAATAGTGATTAAGGCTCTCGAGGTTAAGATTAAGGTATTCAATCAAGCTTTTTAAGTTCTGCAACAGATAGAATGGATGAGGTGGCCAATCTTGGAAAATAAATACAGTACATGGCTATTTTTCATTTTTATCAGTGCAATTCAAATTGAGGTGTGAATTTAAAATGTATTTAGGATTAGTTTGCCAATGCTAGTCATCTTTCTCCTGTCTATATTCATGTATGTTGGTGTCCATGGATTGGTATTTACTACTTCTAAACATGCATAGGCCTCTATGGACTGACCCACGCACCACCCCCATTACATTACTGAGGACTATAATTCACGTTCTGTCTCACATTCTCTAAGCGATCTTTATAACCCTTTAATACATTTTTCTTACAAACTGAGGTTAGCTGGAGAAATTTAAGAGATTCATCAATGAGCATCTGTCCTTCCTCTATACCACTACTAGAGAAAGGTATCCTAGTTTTCATGTGAAAACAACAAAACACAAGATCAAATATCATTTCCCAGTTGATTAAAACTACTTGTACATTTTGCATATTACATAAACATCTCATCCCATCAAAATACTGTTGAATTATAGTTAAAACTGGATTTACAAACCAAGTAAACTCAATAGCACTGTTTAGTCCTTTATAAATTTGGTGATAGAAAAAAAGGAACATTAACAGCTTTAGATAAGTGTAGAGCTAGCTGGCAGCTATTAATAGATTTTATTTGGCCTAGTATTATGAAGGTTCTTCATGCCCTGTTTTTATCTTATAAACCAAAAAATGCCAATTTATCTTTACAAGTATATTCTGAAGGGCTTCTTAAAAAAGCACCCTATGACTCAGTATTTAAGGCACAACAGCAGCTAAAGATATGCAGCAAACTGAAGTGGCCAGCTAAAAGAAAACAGATCTTTTTCACAAATACAGCAATTATATTAAATATATTTATTACGAGTATAAAATGGTTTTTAAAAAGCCCAAATGATTCTGATTTTAAAACCTGATGACAGATCCGTCAAGTACAAACGTGTCATTCAATAGTGGGTTATTTTTTGCTGGTCACCTCCCTCCCTATTTTTTCAGAGATACTTATACAAATTTGCCTAATATTGTGTTTTACTTCTTCCAAGACTTACCTGAGACTCAACACTGTGGCCATGGGTGTTCATTAAAAACTCTATCACTGTGGCACAATTTCTTCTTCTGCTTTTTGGAGCTTGTTTAGGAATGCTAGATTCCAAGAAACTGTATAAAAGCAAGCCAATTTAATGAGAAAACAGTGCAACCTGGTTGTCTGAACTGCCTGATGAATTTCATCTAATAGTGTAAAGAGCGCTCCCAGGTG
The DNA here is from genome assembly GCF_003255815.1 of Theropithecus gelada. Lineage (NCBI taxonomy): Eukaryota > Metazoa > Chordata > Mammalia > Primates > Cercopithecidae > Theropithecus > Theropithecus gelada. Next base: position 69,293,039 of record NC_037670.1, read on the forward strand.
CTTCGACAGGTTCACTCAGCAGGACTGGGCGAGATTACTGACTTTGTATATGTCTATGACATTTACACACATTTGGGTATTTACTGTACACACTTTAAAATAGTGGTTAGGTGCTGTCATTTTCATGATTTTGACAGCTGAGAAACCATGTTAGGGAGAAAGCTTTGTGCAGCACCCTAATCAGACCGTGAAGGGACAGGTCTGAGTTGTTCATAGTACAGAGCAAGGCATGGCCACGGTACACAGCACACAGGTGATAGGCAAATATTTAATGCGCTGAGCCTAATAAAAGATAAATAAGGACTCTCAGACTTCTGTGTGTGAGGATGATTAGTTACTTTAAGGTATTCGGCATACACTTTCACATTTCCATTTTTTAGTTGGACTTTACTGGTCACTGTGGGGCCTAGATACACTTGAACTGTTCAATCCTAATCAAATAAAACTATTAGTACATTCTTATACATCTTTTTGGGACAAAGTACCTCCTAATTACAGAGTATCCAATGTAAATTTTTTATGGACAAAGTAAATGTTTATAAATATTTTGGCATTTTATAGCTTTTCCTAGCAGAGCTTGAGGGCTGATAAGAAACTCAGCAGAAACAGGCTCAGTGGTCGGCATGAAGACACTCTCTCTCTCTCTCTGTTCTAGGGGATTTTACTCACTTTGGGACAAAAGCAATATAGTAGCATCTTTTCACTGACCAAGGTAACCAGAGTGTTGATCAGATCACACTGATACCTACAATTGGCCAAAATTAAATGAGAAGCATGGGGGGAGGTGCCAGGAAGCGGCAGGGGTACAGCATGTGAGACAGAGCAGATGCATGTGAGTGTGGTGTGATGAGGGAAGTGGCTGAAGAGCTGACACTTAAACCAGAATAATTTCAGAGGTGAAAAATTACCACCTCTCTTACTAGTGACATTGAAGAGAAAAAAAAAATTAGGGTTTTTCACTGATATGTTACAAGCATTTAGGCAAAAACACAACAGAAACCAAATCAAGTCACTATAAAGCAGTAAGAAAATATTAAAAAAAGACAGTATCAAACTTTAGTGAATGTTATTCTAGGTCTCGAAAATTTAGATGTCTGCTTAAACTAAAATTTTGCCAAAAACAAATCCAAAGTGAAAAAGCAGCAATTGTAGTAAACACATTAACAAATATGCAGATATAGATACACATATGAATAATGCAAGAGATTTACAGAAATGTAGTTTTGGCACTTTTACTTGGATTTTTTAAAGAAAGTGAATACAAATATCTTTGTACACAAATTCTCATTCTGGAGAAACAGGGTGTAGAATTACAAGGTACCAACATCTCCCTTCTTAAAAATAACATTGAAATGGATAACTGTACCTGTTAAATCTCCTGGTTGGCAACTTTTAAAATGTGACTTCCACCTAACTCCACAAATTTGACAAAGTTATTTTTGTTTGTGTAAGTGATACTGGTTATCCACTTCCAGTACATGTACCATTTGGCCAGAGGTCCATAAATAATATTAACATTTTTCAATGTAGAAATCTTAAAGTTCTAAAGGGAAATACTGCTCAGTAGATAAATTCTCCTGGAATTTCTTGTAGCAAAGGTTCCTCAAATTTAAATCGTTTGGAAATGGCCTTTTGCTCCATTTTCTCTTTTTCAGACTGTCTGCATTGTCCTAGAGTATATGAAGTAACTACAATTAACTCCTCAGTTACAATGGATTCCTCGGTTTCTGATTTGTCAGTATCTGAATTAATTTCAGGCACAGAATGACCTTCTTGCAGGGCATTTGCTTCTTCTAGTGCCTTTTCCATTCTGAAAGAAGGCTCTTGAATACTGCTCTGTGTCAACCAGGGGTGCTTTAGACATTCTTCAGCAGTGGCTCGATCCCTGTAAAGATACATGTTTTACAGTTAAGACATGTTAGAACTTCAGTTAAAATTAGAGCATAAGGTACTGTATTTATTGTATTATACTTTGGGAAGTATGACAAGTTGGCAAAAATCTTAACTGCGATTCCTGAATAAAACTATTAGTCTTGGAATTTGGGTGCAATTTCCCACAATGCTGAAAATTTTGTGAAAATGTTGAAATATTTTAAGTAAGTTATGTTTGAAACGCTCTCTTGAGAGACACCAAGAACAGATGGGAAGTATCTGCTAGAGATTAGCTGTCATTTCACTGTCAACTTCTACTAACCATGAATTATGAGTGCTGTTTACTGCCATGACACATTTGCAATAATACAGTTTTGCTAATTAATATTTAAATCCTGTTATACCGAGGTATGGTTCACATTTTCTCAAAATATTTTCATTTTTGCCCCCTTTTCTTTCAACAGTTATATTAAGTCAAGGGTCTCACTTTTGTGTTCCCATTTTGGTGTTTTAGATGTTGAACTATTTTTGGTTGGAGGAGATTCAATAAAAAACTGACAAGATCAATATTAAACTAATAAAAGTAATACTTACTCAGGTTTCTTAACTAAAAGTGTCCTGATGAAGTCAACAGCTGACTCAGACAAAACATCAAATTCTTCCTCAGAATAACTTAAATTCATCTGTGAGATGTTTAAGAATGTTTCTTGTTTATCATTGCCTAAGAAAGGTGATATTCCTGTAAGCATGACATATGTTAACACTCCAATGCTCCTAAATTAGAAAGAAAATGCAAGAAAAATTTAGTACCATACTCATTTCTTGAAACTAATTTGATCAATTTTTCATTAATAACTCTTACCACATATCTGTTGCCATGCTTATAGGATCATAACTAAGAATTTCAGGAGCTAGTATCAGAAAGAGAAGAAAACATTTAGTTTTTGTGGAAAAAATTCCTAATTTGCTCTTAGAGATAAAAAATTAAGCATTAGAAACTATAAGGCACTATTCAATGTTTGGGCTAAAATGAAAGGTTACCATGGATTAATATGAATTAATATAAAGCCTGACTAGATGTTTGTAATTAACTTGTTTACTTTTCACACTTCTACCCATCATTGTTGAGTCCTAGTATTTTACAAATATTTAAATATTTTAAAAACATCAAATATAAACTGACAATTTCTACGTAATCAAGCATTGTCTCTATCAGATCATGGCTTTTAAAACTTTCTCACTGCCACTGACATTTCTGCTTCTCCATTGCCCCACCCTCACCTGTGGCACTTTCTCCTCTCACCTGGGCCTTTTCAACTACTTGTCCCACCCCTCTGATCTATTCTTTCTGTTGCAGTCAGAGTGAGCTTTTTAAAACATCTACCCATTAACAAAAAGTCAACAAGATTAAAAAAAAAATTGGGCATTCTGAGACTACAGGCATGGGACAAAGGCAACTAAGTTGCATCTATAGAATTGAGAAAAATAATACGCTTCGAGGCTGGGTGCCCAGCACTTTGCAAGGCCAAGGCGGGAGGATCGCTTGAACCAGGAGTTCAAGACCAGCCTGGGCAACACAATAAGACTGTCTCTATAAAAAATAAACAAAAGCTAGCCGAGTGTCATGGTGCATTGCCTGTAGACCCAGCTACTGGGGAGGCTGAGGTGGGAGGATCACTTGAGCCTGGGAGGTAAAGGCTGCAGTGAGCCGAGACAGTGCCAGTGTATTCCAGCCTGGGTGATAGAGTGAGACCATGTCTCCAAAAAAAAAAAAAAAAGCAAAAAAAAAAAGCTTTGATATAAAGTCAATTGCTGCCACACATAAACACAATAGAAAGACACTGCCAAATATGCAAGGATTCAGGAAAAATATTATAAAAATACTCCTTTAAAAAAATCTCAATCCAGTTAACTAAAGATAATGTTTTTTCAAAACTATACAAATAAGGAGGCTAAACTATTAATAGGCAGTCAATAAGTACTGAATCCATGGAAAAACAGATTAAAAACTAAAAAACTGTGGTAATTACAATTAAAAAAAGGAATGAAAATGTTCTATTTCTATGAAAAAACAAAATACTCAAGGTCATGTATCTACTACTAATTTGTGACAAACCCCCATAGAATAAATGAGTGGGATGAAGAGGTTGGAAAGGAAATGCTAGGTATGCTAATCTCCTAAATTTTGATTTCTGAAATGGTTGAGTGAGAAACAGAGGTTGTAAATGTTAAAGTTTCAAAAGAAATGACTAGGAAATTAAAAATGAAATGCATAGCATCCAAATTACCGGGGAAGAAACGGTAAAACAGAGACCACATAGCAAGACTGTGGGAGGAGGGGTGCAGAAAATACCAATAGCTTACTTTTTTGAGTGCTTATTATGTGCTGAATACTGGTTTAAGGACTTTGTACAGCAAATCCAATGAAATCCTTATAAATTCCCTATGAGGTCGGTACTATTACTAGCCCCTTTTTATGGACAGATGAATCTGAGGTATAAAGAGATTTAAAGGTCAAGGTCACACAGGGCCAGAACTCAACACCAGTTTCTGTGTATATGTAAAATGACTGTGGGAAGCATAAACTCACCTTTTAAAAGGTGAGTCAGGGAAGGAAAAAGGAGAGTCCCTTTGTTTTTCTGTATAATGTACTTCTGAATCATTTTTAGTTTTCTTCTTTTTGGACTGAGCTTGTATTTCCATTATAATGTTTTGAGATGGGGAAAGGCTCTTGACAGAAAATTTAAAATTTACTAAGGAACAGAAAGCTCTAAAACAAATCACTAGCCTGGGCAACACAGTGAGATCCATCTTTACCAAAAAGAAAAAAAAACAACAAAAAACTGGCCCGCTGTGTTGGCACGTGCCTGTGGTCCCAGCTACTTGGGAGGCTGAGGCAGGAGGAGTTCAAGTTGGGAGCTGCAGCAAGCTATGATGGTGCCACTGCACTCCAGCCTGGTGACAGAGTGAGACTCTCTCAAACAACAACAACAAAGAAAGCATTAAAACAAAATAAAAACCCACCCTATTCAGGGCAATAATTACTATTTTGATTTTTCAGCTCACAGACCTACATTCTTCAGTCTTGTATATTGGAACTTACAATGGTATCCATTAATTTTGGCTAAAACACTTGGGTTGCTGCTTTCCCTAAAGAAACACTATTAAGTCATATCCCAAAAACTTACTTAGTGGTCATGATGCATATTAGTCAGCATACTGAAAATTAAGTATTCTGGCCCACTAAAATATATAAAAAAATTTTAAAGGTTGTTTCTGTGCCTGTGGCATCTTTTATTACCTAATTAAGGATCTTTTAAAAAATCTCTAAATTATTTTCTGGACTATCATTGCCATACAGGTTTGTTTTCTTCAACCCTATCGCCCCTCCTCAGTCTTTCTGTGCTCCGGATACCTCTTTTCTTATAACATCCTCAGTCTTTCAAGAACTACTCACTCCTTTTACCCTCCTCTCTGAAAGGAGACCCCTCTCTCTTCATTCCCCCTCTTATAGCCTATTTGCCCACTTCACGCTTCTACTCTCAGGCAGAGAGTCTTCCCTCAGGCCCAGGCCACAGCCTTCTCCATTCCTGCCACAGCCACCCTCCCTTCTCCCAGGTCTGCTGGCAGCCTAGGTGACTTCCACACTGATGTCCATGACTCAGACAGCCTACCTTCACAGCTTCTTGATTTCCTGGTCTAAAAAATTGCCTTTCCAGCCTTACATCCAAGTCCTCATAATTACAAAGAGCTATTTCACACTGAAATTTTAAATATTAATATTCCTTTTTTTTTTTTTTTTGAGACGGAGTCTCACTCTGTTGCCCAGGCTGGAGTGCAGTGGCGCGATCTCAGCTCACTGCAAGCTCCGCCTCCCAGGTTCATGCCATTCTCCTGCCTCAGCCTCCCGAGTAGCTGGGACTACAGGTATGCACCATCACGCCTGACTAATTTTTGTATTTTTAGTAGAGATGGGGTTTTGCCATGTTGGCCAGGCTGGTCTCAGATTCCTGGCCTCAAGTGATCCGCCCACCTTGGCCTCCCAAAGTGCTGGGATTACAGGTGTAAGCCACTACACCTGGCCTAAATATTAATATTCTAATCTCTGGTCACAACCTCTCAATTTCACAGCCTTATTCTATAGATACCTTTAAAAAAACATCAAACTATTAATCTTTCAAACTCCAATTTTCCTCAGTCTATCAAAGAAAGTCATAGTTGACTTCTTTGATGACACGCCTAGATCCATGGCGTATCATCATTCAGCTGCTTTCTTGCTGCTACCTTCGATGTTTAAGCTCGTTTTTCTTTCTCCCAGAAACACTCAACCATGGATCCAACCAGATGCCCTCTCTGCTCCACACTTCTATGGAACCTCAGACTTGGCAATGCCTTTGTCAATGTTTGTTACCAACCAAAACATCCTTAAAGATCCTTACTTGTTAAATAGTCTCCCACCCTCAAATAAGCTAATATCCCACTTTGTTAAGAAAATCCTCTCCTATTCATTTTAGAAGTAATCCCTTCAAATTCTCTTAGCCCTGTAGTGAAGAGACAGTGAAGACATCACCAGTTTAGTATCCTACTCTTGAAAGTTTTCCATTGTAAAATGTAATCCAAAGGAATAAATCTCTGATGGTAGAATTTCAACATAGCAGACAGCTGGTTCCACTATGAGTCATGCCCCATGGACAAGTCCCCTAATGAAGGTGATGCCTAACCCCAGAGCAAAACTACTTTTATGAATACTTACCCACATATTCAGGGGTACCCATAATTTCTCGGAGCTCTTCACTGTTCTTCAATATTCTTGAAAGGCCAAAATCAACAATCTTAATGTCACCCAATGGAGATTCGCTTGTCAACAGAATATTCTGAGGCTAAAAAACAACATACCCCCACAAAAATCAATACAACTATGATTAAGTACACAAAACATGTAGCCCATAAAACATACATTTCACCTGTGAAACTGAGACTGAGGAATTTAACAGTAAACAGTCATTTGTTAAAGAAATATTTTTACAATATACTTCCTACTATGTATAAGGTAGCAGGACTGTACTCTCTTGTATTTTCAGTCTCTTCCCCTACCCTGGCTCTTCCTCAGCATATAAACAGGTTTCTATCCCCACCTCATGGAAACCATTCCCCATGACCCTGAATCTCCTGCAGGTAGTAGTATCTCCTACTATTCCCTCAAAGCTCAGTTTCTTGAAAGCATGGTCAAGCACAATTGGTATCGTTTTCTCAGTCCAACTAAATCTCTTTTGCCCCCTCGACTGAATCTGCCTTCATTAAGGTCACAATAACTTCAATAATCAAAGACCCACCAAATCCCATCTGTGTCTTTCAGGGACTATTCTGCATGCAATGATTTCTGTAGCACTGGGCACTGTTAAGCATCCTTATATTGATGAAATTCCTCCCCGTTTTCTCCACCTTGGATCTCTTCCTTCTTCTACAGAGCCCTCACTATTTTCTCAATGTTTTCCTTCTGTCCTCCTTTTAAATATTTGTGCTGTTTAGGATCTCTCGCTGCATGGCCAACTCTTCTCCCACCACTCTGCATTCTATTTTGGAGCAATTTCATCTACTTCCAAAGCTTCAGCTGCCACTTACATACTGATGACTTCTACCCTAAGTTCTCTCTGGACTTGTGAGTGGGGACATGTGGGGTGAGGACACGTACAGTAATGGGAAAGAGCTCCCCAGAGCCACAGAATCAGTGGGGTTCATATCCGTGGAGTCATTTTTACCCAAGGGAAAATAACCTAAGATACTTTCACATAAAAAGACAAGTAAATATATTATGGACTAGAATGTAAAATTCATTAAATTTTTAAAACACAAAATTTGAAAGGAAAGTTTGTGTTTGCATTATAAAGAGTCCTCACTTAATGTTTTCTGACATTAAGAATATTTCCAAAGGTAAGCTGAGAAACATTGGTAAATTACAAATACTTCACTATAACACCCAGTGTTTTAAGATTGGGTCCCTGCTTCCTTTTCAAGATTAATTTCCTGTCATGGCTCCAAAGGCAATCTGTGCCCCAAATCAAACAGTCTGTAATCCCTAAATAAGACAGCTACTCCCACATCTCATGCCTTTGCACATGTACCGCCTTTGTTCAGGATGCCCTCTCCCCTTCTCTCCCTGACAGATTTATTCTCATCCCTCATTCCATGCATGATGGGTCTCAATAAAGCACCAATTCCTCTGTAAAGCCTGCCCTGGTTTCCCCTGCTCCTTCCAGGGAGGGCTTGATGGCTGCCCCGTTCCTGCTGCACAGCATGGTGTATACAGCATGCTTACTCCATTGTTTGGTTAGCTGTTTGTTTCTGTCTCCATCACATTGGTCCCCTAGATGCACAGAATGAATGTTCACATTTCCTTTCCTTCCATTCATATTCTGCCCCTCCATCTGACTTCTGTCCTCTCATTCCACTACAAATCACAAAATCAAGTGATATTTTTCCAATGCTTTCTTCTGAACCACTCCCTTAGCAGTGTTTGACAAACCACTCCTTCCTTGTTTATATATTACTTTTCTCTTGGCTCTCATGACAAAACACTGTCCTGGCTTTCTTCCTATCTCTGGCTGCGTCTTTCATCTCCTCTGAGGGGCCACCTTCTTTTACCTGGTCCACTGGATGCTGGGTTTCTCCCGGCTTGATCTTGAGGCCTTTCCTCTTTTTACTCCAAACTCTCAGCTTGCATGATCTGCACCCAAGGCTTAAATATCACCTACACCTTATGACTCACAATTTTTTTCTTTCTTTCAGACCTCTTCAACCAGCTGCTTACCTATTATCTCCCCTTTGATGTCTCAAAGGTACCTCAAATTCAACATGACCAAAAACAGACTCCTATTTTCCTTCCTAAATCAGATTCTCCCTATGCCAATGACAGGTGTCTCAGTGAATGCTATGATCATCCCTCAGAACAGAAGAGAACACTAACAATCATCTTGGCCATTCCTTTCCTCCCCGCTCTTCCATTTAGCTAACATGTCACCATAGTTGATTTTAAGTACTAAATTCCAAGCATTTCTAGACTTGGCCTTTTTCTCTCCATCCACAGAAAACCAAAGCTACCTTTCTTGCTCTACTGCGATGGCCTCTTCAGTGTTTTGCTAGGATCCATTTTGCCCACATTGCAGCCAGGAGGTTCTTTTGTATTATATAAATTAGATCTGTTGTCCCCTTTCCTAAACCCTTCCACAGCCTCCCACTGCTCTTAGATAACCTCCAAACTCCTTTGCATGGTGTGCATGTCCTGAGGTCCAGCTTCTGCCGAGCTAGCTCTCCAGACTCATCATATGCCATGATACCCCTGGCTCCATGAAGATGGGTCCCACAGGACACTTTCCAGTCTCTCACACTTGCCATGCTCCCTCTCACAAGAGTGAATTTGTATATGGTATTCTCTCAGTCTAGAACACTTTTTTCCATTCTTTGCCTAGTCTCAACTTGGTGAGAAGGCCTAAGATGGCAGTGAAGCAGATTACAATTTCCATCCATGAGAGGGGCTGCAATATGAAAAAGGAAATTGAGGCATAGATGGTCCCTCTTTTTTTGAGATGGAGTTTCGCTCTTTCACCCAGGCTGGAGTGCAGTGGTGCAATCTCGGCTCACTGCAAGCTCCACCTCCTGGGTTCACACCATTCTTCTGCCTCAGCCTCCCGAGTAGCTGGGATTACAGGCGCCCACCACCATGCCCAGATAATTTTTTGTATTTTTAGTAGAGATTGAGTTTCACCGTGTTAGCCAGGATGGTATCCATCTCCTGACCTTGTGATCCACCCGTCTCGGCCTCCCAAAGTGCTGGGATTACAGGCGTGAGCCACCGCGCCCAGCCAGATGGTCCCTCTTTTTAAAAAGGATCTTACCTTCTACCCAACCACCCATCCTACCCTTTTCTATTATGAAAATGCCTGTAAGTTTATCAGGCTGAATTCAAAGAATGGGAAGAATCTACAGCTTCACGAGCACAGAAACCACAGTACTGATTAATCTTTTATCACTGTGATCAGTGCCAGCCACACATTAATATTGTTGGGTGAATGAATGGGAGAAACATAACTAAAAAAATTAAGAGGGTGTCTATTTTGTGTCAGGACTGGTAGTAGTATAAATATAAGGAATAAGAACACCCTACTGTCAGAGTTTATAATCAAGAGAAAATAGACGGACCTGCCAGGCTCAAGTCACTCCTCTGTGAATTGCACCGTGAGAGCAATATATACAAAGTACTCAGGCGATAAATATATCAGAGTGATTAATTCTGCCCTGGAAAATTACAGAGGAGCTATGTGAGCAGACCCTGAAGGGTAAAAAGATTTCCTCATTTATTCAACAAATATTTACTGATTGCCTAATGAGCTAGGCCCTGGGGAAATAACAGAAAACAAGACACGAGTCCTCTCTTTTGGAGCCCTGCATCTTAATGGAGACAAATAAATACACCTTGGGTCGCTTTAAGCACTATGGGGAACTCAAAGCAGGGTGATGGGCGAGATGGGTTGCCTGGGGTGTGTGCACGGGCATGCTATCTTTAGGGGAGTCAGAGAAGGCCTTTCTAAGAAGGCAACCTGAAGGAGGAGAGGATGATGTTAAAAAAGAGCCAGTCACGGCTCAGTGTCCTGGAGGGGTTGGGGTAAGCAGGAGGCATTCCAGGCAGAGGGAAGAGCAAGTATAGAGGCCGTACTGCTGTGGAGCATCTGCAGGAAATCCTGTGTGGCTGGAGGACAGCACAAGGCAAAAGGGGTACGAGTGGTAGGAGGCATGAGGTTGGAAAGGAAATGGCTAGGAGATCACAGGGCTTTGTAGGCTATTCTGGAGTAAATGGCAGAAGACAGGCCACATTTTCTTTGTTAATTAGCTTCTAGCTAATTCTTCAGGAAAAAAGCACCTATGTAGCATCATGACTATGAGTCCTCAGACTTTTCAAGGCAATTTTAATTTTAGTACGTTAATAAAATACTACAGTACAACAAAAGGGCTGGGCGCAGTGGCTCATGTCTTTAATTCCAGCAATTTGGGAGGCCGAGGTGAGTGGACTGTTTGAGCTTAGGAGCCTGGGCAACATGATGAAAACCTGTCTCCATCAAAAATACAAAAAATTAGCCAGGCTTGGTGGTGTACATCTGTAGTCCCAGCTACTTGGGAGGCTGAGGTGGGAGGATCACTTGAGCCTGGGAGGCAGAGGTTGCAGTGAGCCAAGATAGTGCCACTGCACTCCAATCTGGGTAACAGAGTAAGACCCTGTCAAAATCAAAAAACAAAACAAAACAAAAATTATAGTAATTTTTTGATGACCACAAAATGTCAATTGTTCAGTGACACATATTCATAATTGAATGTTTTGCCCTTTCCAGTGCACACAAAATGCCAAGTGAAATACTGCTAGGGAAAATCTTCACCAAATCTTGAGATATTCTTGTGATTAGTAAACATGTACATTATATGAATGTTCTTAAATACCATTTGTTCCCTTAAAATAGTTTAAATGTTTTTCCCTTTTATGTGTGTACACTTTATATTCCCTGAGAAATGCTTTCTTTAGTTACTACGCAAAAACTAATTGGTTCGGTGGTAATGTTGTAAATCCTAAATTAGTGTGATCAAATTATTAAAATCTTATTGTATGAGACGCCTAGGCCCTGTTACATGCATCTGTGATACACCAGTGTGACAGACTTTCTAAAAATGAAGTTAAACAACTGAGAGAGAGGTTGCTAGAAAAAACATATTTCTCATAAAATCAGAGCTATTTCAGGGGATTTCAGTTAATATTTATTATGTGGCCTTTACCAACTGTGCCCTATTTTGACCACAGGGCTCTTTTTAAAAATAGACTTTGCTCCTCTGAATAAAATATATGTACAATTACAGGACTATAATCTCTGTCTCTTCTTCGATGGTGAAATGTATCTACTTCCAATAAGCTGAAATACATGTCCTGAAAACAAAGCTAAGTACCTCAGCATTTACAATTTAGTTAAACTTCCTTTCTAGGGAATCCAGTTCATGATAAAGAAGTTGTGGCACATAAAACCTAGTTCTATTTAAAATGTATGAATCCCAGGTAGTAAGGGAGAGAAAGAAGCAAGGTCAATCAGTAGAGAGGTGATGACAGTGGAATAAGCAGAAAACCTGCAGACGGTCCTTAAATAGATGGTGGCTGTAGGGAAGTCTTTTATTTATCTCAGTATCTTCATCTTCGTACATAATCCATTTAACGTTTACTGAACAATCACCACTGGAGAAGATTTAGTGGCTAAGATCACTGTAAAGTTGAGGTTAACCTGCTCAATAAGGCTTAGGGTATTATGGACAGGGTTTTAAGGAACATTTTATCAGGCAATTAAAGTTCTAGTACATTAACTATTAAAAACCAGGTTAGAGTAGAGAAATAGGTAAATAATCCTGTCTAAATTAATTTGGGGGACTGTTTAGAAATGTTTTTGTTACCCCTACTTTCAAGTAATATACTGATGCTTAAATTTAAATCTCATATGGAAAGTCCCAGCTTCTGGCCACTTTTTTTGAAATTAAGTTTTAGAAATTAAGGTTTTAATTAAAAAAAAGTTTTTGAGACAGGATCTCATTCTGTTCCCCAGGCTGGAATGCAGGGGTGCAATCTCAGCTCACTGCAGCCTCGAACTCCTGAGCTCAGGCAATCCTCCTGCCTCAGCTTCCTCCGTAGCTGGGACTATAGGCGCATGCCACCATGGCTGGCTGAGTTTTTAATTTTTTGTAGAGACGAGGTCTCGCTATGTTGCCTGGGCTGGTCTCAAACTCCTGGGCTCAAGTGGTCCTTCTACCTCAGCCTCCCGAAGTGCTGGTATTACAGGTGTGAGCCACCACACCTGGCCTTCTTCTAGTCTACTTTTAACCATAAGCATAACTGGGTGGAAAAATTAAGTGATAGAATCCTAGTATAGTTGTCCCTTGGTATCTGGTGGGGATTGGTCCAGGGACTCCTTGCAGATACAAAAATTTGTGATGCTCCAGTCCCTGAGAGGAAGTGGTGTAGTATTTGCATATAACCTAAGCATATCCTCCTGTAAACTTTAAATCATCTCTAGGTTACTCAGAATAGCTATTATAATGCCACACATCACCTCATTTGTATGGATTCAATGAAATACTTAGTGGGGGGCCAATTCAAGGTTAGCTTTTTGGAACTTTGTGAAATTTTTTTCCCCCTGAATATTTTCAACCTGTGGTTGGTTGAATCCATGGATGCAGAGGGTTGACTGTACTAACACTCCTGAAAGACTGAACCAGTACACCACCATTTGAAGAAAAAAGAGCAATGGATTTTAAGACCAGATTTCTTTGTGCTATTTTTGGTCAGTCCTCCCTCCCTTGGACAGGACTAAAACCAGGTCACTCTATTGAATGACTAATTCACCAAATTATTGAGACTGTTTTGGTACTTTTAGTTGGTTTTGTTCTGACTTTGCCAGAGTTGTTGTTTCTCAGATTTGCAGTTTCTGCAACATTTTATATATTAAATGAATGGGCTTTCTCTTAATCATGGTTGTCTTTTCTATTTTTGTGGATTTATGGACTCATACTTTTACAGACTCCTAAATCTGTATCTGCTATTCCCTCACCCACCCCAAGAACTTTCCCAGCTCAATTTAAGATATTTGGCTGAGAGTCTTCAGTGAATCAGTCTTTTGGCAAATTGATCATTCAGGCTCTGCACCAAAGCCAAACAGTGTATTTCCCATAGTGTCAATTATATCCTTAAAAGAAGCAACTATAATAGTTATTTTAACTTCCAACTAACTTCTGTCACAGGGACAGGAGTTTCCCATCTTAACCAGCATGGAGACTAAATAGCTTAATAATTCAAAATTACCATATATATTGGGATTATCAGTTTTTAGAGAATGAAAACATAATATATTTAGCTTTGAGGCAATGTGGGAAAATAATTTCTTAAAAAATAGCCTAGTCTTTCAAGCTCTTCTAGAGACCAAGAGTCAACATTATGAGCACACACTGTCGAAGACAGAGGACAGCAGACTCACTTCGTCCAGACTCACAGAGGCCAACTGGAAAGACCTTTTAGTAGAAATCACTCTCGCCTGCATAGCTGCCATACCAACCCCATCTCTGTCCTCTCCCTCCAGTAGCTGACTCACAGACATGTCTGACTGCACATGGAGGGGCAAAAAGGCAGAAGGAAGGCTGAGAACCCTTTGGACCACTTTGTCTTCTACTTCCTCTGGGTCGAGGAAACATGGAGAGTCCAGTTTTCAACATCAAAGGCCCATCATCATCATCAAGGCCTCTACTGAATCTGGAAAGAATTCTACACCAAGTGTATTAGAGAGAAAGGAATATGATACTGAATGTACTGAGGAGAAAGGGATATAATTTCCTTGTGTAAACACACACTTAAAGTTGGTATTCAAGAACTTAATATTCACCTTTGGTACTCTCAAGTGACATCAAAGATCCATGACACATGGTGTTGACAACCTGTCTGACTTGCTACTTAATTAGTTCTTGAATAGTCACAGGTTGAACTGTCATAAGCTGAAAGCTCATTTCCTATAGGTGCAATGCTATTTAAATTGGGGTTCTGTTCCTGGAAGTCCATCATAAGACTAGTAAAACATCATTAAAAAATAAAACAGATACACGATTTTGCAAAGTTAAGAGTGTAAAACCAAACATGAAAGAAGCTACAGCATAAATATTTATTTTGGGAATTCCTCTGCATGGCTAATACTGAGGCTTCTTAAAGTATCAGCCCAGTGAAAGTCTGTACTGCAGAGACCATCTCTTCCTTGTAAATGTTCCTGAGGGAAGCAAGGTGGAAATTTCTTGCAGCAAGGATCTTTGAACTTCTTATGCATATGACAGACTGAAGGCGAAAAGCAAAGCCCCCACGCAAGCTGTGAAAGGTTTTAACTAGTTAACCTTGAGCATTAACATCAGGCCACCTCAGCATGTGGGTGTGCACATGTCCACACTCGCTTTCAAAAAACGCCACTGTATACCATGTGGCTACTGGGTCCTGAGTGTCCATTTTAGCCATGGTATTAAAAAATTAATATCTTTGAAAAAAGATAAATGTGTATAAAATGAATTTACATAGGCATCTTTCAAAAGAGAACAAGAAAACTTCCAGATTGTTTTCTTTTTCCTGTATTTTTCTGTAGGAAACCAGTAAATTTTTCTGTAGGAAACTAGTATTTAAAAAGAAACTACCTTTCCACCTAAATTCAAAAGGGACATTATCAAGTTTGCTTTAGAAGTCAACCTCCAGATTACATACACTGTATCCTCTTTTTTTTGTTTTGAGATGGAGTTTCGTTCTGTCAGCTGGGCTGGAGTGCAGTGGCGCAATCTCGGCTCACTGCAACCATCATCTCCCGGGTTCAAGCGATTCTCCTGTTTCAGCCTCCCAAGGAGCTGGGATTACAGGTGCCTGCTACCATGCCCAGCTAATTTTTGTATTTTTAGTAGAGATGGGGTTTCACCATGTTGGCCATGAGGCTCTTGAACTCCTAACCTCAAGTGATCTGCCCTCCTTGACCTCCCAAAGTGCTGGGATTACAGGCATAAGCCACCGCGCCCAGTCTGTACACTCCTTCTTGAGAGTGTGCCTTCATGCAATAAAAATTAGGCAGTTATTTATACAGTATTAAATATGTACATATATGAATTTATATTTATATAGTATGACTCTATCTATCTATATCAATAAACAAAGGTATTATGGAATGTGCCATATAGCAGTTTTTATTTTTTTTGAGACGAAGTCTCGCTCTGTTGCCTAGGTTAGAGTGCAATGGCGCAATCTCAGCTCACTGCAACCTCCACCTCCCGGATGCAAGCCATTCTCCCCACTTCAGCCTCTGGAGTAGCTGAGACTATAGGCGTGCGCCAGCATACCTGGCTAACTTTTTGTATTTTTAGTAGAGATGGGATTTCACCATGTTGGCCAGGCTGGTCTTGAATTCCTGACCTCAAGTGATCTGCCCGGCTCAGCCTCCCAAAGTGCTGGGATTACAGGCATGAGCCACCACAACTGGCCATATAGCAATTCTTTTTTCTTTTTTTTTTTTTTTTGAGACATCGTCTCGCTCTGTCACCCAGGCTGGAGTGCAGTGGCACGATCGCGACTCACTGCTAGCTCTGCCTCCTGGGTTCACACCATTCTCCTGCCTCAGCCTCCTGAGTCGCTGGGACAACAGGCTCCCACCACCACGCCCGGCTAATTTTTTTGTATTTTTAGTAGAGACGGGATTTCACCGTGTTAGCCAGGATGGTCTCGATCTCCTGACCTCATGATCCACCTGCCTCAGCCTCCCAAAGTGCTGGGATTACAGGCATGAGCCACCACACCCGGCCCTGGCCATATAGCAATTCTGGCCTGAAGTTTAAGCATCACTTTGCCCTACCTTGAATCTGAAACTTTAGGGTTGTGGCCTAGCAATTTATTTTAACGAGCCCTTCCAGGTGATTCTGATTTACGTCTGGGTCAGAGAACACTGCCATAAAGCATCTACTTTCTGCTAGAGGGGATATTATAGCAGATGTCAAGGTAGATCAGTAGATGATCGTGGTGTGAGATGACCCTGCAGTTCACAATGGGAAAGTTTTTTTGGGGGCGGTCTAGAGGCTTCAGCCTTCTCAGGTTACCATCCTTCCTAACCCTATTTCCTCTCACCAGTAAGGCCATCTTTGTAAATGGAATAAACACTAGGAACTAGGGTCGCTGCGGCATGTTCTCTCTTTGAGGACTGTTTCATTTTCCCACAGTTTCACCTGGACTTGATATGAAAGTAACCATCAGAAAATCAACAGAAATCTTAAACTTGCTGAAAGCTCATTTCCTATAGGTGCAATGCTATTTAAATTGGGGTTCTGTTCCTGGAAGTCCATCATAAGACTAGTAAAACATTAAAAAATAAAACAGATACACGATTTTGCAAAGTTAAGAGTGTAAAACCAAACATGAAAGAAGCTACAGCATAAATATTTATTTTGGGAATTCCTCTGCATGGCTAATACTGCCATGCAGACACCTGCAGGAATATACTAAGAATAATCATAGTGGACCTTTACGGTCTCCTGAGTATCCTATTCTCTGTTCTTTCAGAAACAGAACTGGTTTGAGAATCCATCCCTTCTCCACTCAGTCCGCGTAAAGGTTAGGATGGTAGAAAGGGTTATACCTCCAGAGTTGGAGCCTATGACACTGATGACACTGGCATGGCAAGCCAAAGCCCTACACCCATCAGCACACTTATTAGTTCCAGATTGATCTACGCTGGTGTAATCAGAGTGAATCTCAGAACTTTGGACAGAGCTGTAAGTAGAGACTGACTTTCGTGCTGTCTCGGGGTAGTTGCAAGGCTGAACAGCAGCATCTACTTTATTACCATCTTTATTACCATCAAAGAAGGCAGAGCTGAATGCTGGAGAAAAACTGAGTACTAGCAACAGTTTTTGAGCCCTGAATATTGTCATAACTGAAGCTAGAATTATCTCTGGACTTGTTTGCCACTAAAATTTCCTTATTTTGCTTACCCTGGTTTCAGCTGGCATCTTGATCACTTGAAAGGAACATCACTGATATACCGTCCTTTGTTTTTCCTTCCTTCCTCTTCTCTGCCTTTGACAATTTTAAATTAGAAATCTACCTGCTTCTAATCTCTTTAATTTTCTCATTTATTTACTGCTGCCTATTTTCCAAAACACTGTTTCTCGAATATTCCTGGCTCAAAAATCATCTATGTCTTTATGACATATGAAACCCCTAGAATCCAGCCTTTTCCCAGCTTTTAATATCTCCTAATTGATCTCTCAATTCCAGTGAAATGATTCCATTTATTTTTTTCCCAAACACATCACAAATATTCCTGACTCTTGTGAGGTAATTTTCTCTTACTCTTCTCAACTTACCTAAATCCTGACTTTTCAAAAGATCTAGCTCAAGTTCTATCTTGTCATATTCTGAGTTCCTTTCTTTGGCATTGTATTATTATGTATCTTTTCATGTACACACATGTGCCTTATCTCCCTGATAAAATTAACTGGCTAGAGGATAGGAGTAAAGACTCAATTCTAATATCCTTGTTAGCTAATAATACACAAACATGAAATATGTTTGAATAAATCACTGTTAAATATTTTATGTCTTGAATGTCATTCTTTAGCAATCTCAAAATTGTAAAGTAATTTGAACCTTACCTTCAAATCAAGATGAACTACATCATGAGTGTGTAAAAAGTGAACACCTTCTAGAATCTGTCGCAAAAGTCTTTGAACATCTTTTTCTTTAAAGGCTTCCTCTCTGTCTGCAACACACTGGTCAAAGATTTCACCCCCAGCAGCACTAGAGAAGGGCAAAATTAAAGTAATATATGACTCATAAGAAATGGCAAACACTTACACCAAAACTACAAAGTAAATTAATTACAGTCTGGCAGTAACAGTATACCTTTTCAAAAAAATGTATTTTTATTTTGAAAAATAGAGATGGGACCTCACTATGGTGCCCACTATGTCTCAAACTCCTGTGCTCAAGCGATCCTCCCACTTTGGCCTCCGAAGGTGTTGGGATTACAGGTATAAGCCATCGTACCCAGCCTGTATAACTGTTAGTATGGATTTGACAACCTGAATCAAAACACAGTATAGGCTGAGCCAACTCAGTCCCAAGCAGCTTGAGATGCACCACATGTAATGTACAGTTTACTAAGCGCTCTGCACATATAGGCCACAATTTGCTGATAAAAGAACTTTGTTCCTCAACTGAAATAAAGAACTGCATTTTGGCTGAAAACAGTTTCTTAATCGCAGTTTATTGTCATCTGAGTCCCTCAGCCCATTACTATCAATTTACATAAATACAAGGATTTCTTTACCTAAATTTTAAGAGCGATTAGTCTCTTTACACATAAAGTTACCCATTCTTGCTTTTTATTCTTTTTCTTTTTTTTTTTTTTGAGACGGAGTCTTGCTCTGTCACCAGGCTAGAGTGCAGTGGCGTGATCTCGGCTCACTGCAACCTCCGCCTCCCGGGTTCAAGCGATTCTCCTGCCTCAGCCTCCTGAGTAGCTGGGACTACAGGCATGCACCACCACGCCTGGCTAATTTTTTTGTATTTTAGTAGAGACGGAGTTTCACCAGGTGGGCCAGGATGGTCTCGATCTCCTTGACCTTGTGAGCCACCCGCCTTGGGCTCTCAAAGTGCTGGGATTACAGGCATGAGCCACCACGCCCGGCCCCATTCTTGCTTTAACAAATGATTCCCTCTTGGTTTTCTCAACAATTTAAGTAGTTTACATAAGCACAAAATATACTGCTAACTACAGTTTTGTGAAAATGTTCAAGTATGTATTTCAAATATAGACTATTATAAGAAAATTGAGGCCAGGCACAGTGGCTCATGCCTGTAATCCCAGCACCTTGGGAGGCTGAGGCAGGCGGATCACCTGAGATCAGGAATTCGAGACCAGCCTGACCAACATGGAGAAGCCCCATCTCTACTAAAAATACAAAATTAGCCAGGCATGGTAGCACATGCCTGTAATCCCAGCTCCTCAGAAGGCTGAGGCAGGAGAATCACTTGAACCTGGGAGGCAGAGGTTGCGATAAACCGAGATCACACCATTGCACTCCAGCCTGGGCAACAAGAACAAAATTCCATCTCAAAAAAAAAAAAAAAAAAAAAAAGAGACTATATTCCTCTTGGTACAACATATAATCATATAACCCTGTTTAACTGTGGATTTTACCCATTAACTAAACTAAATACCATATTAACTAATATCACTAAATGGGATCTCACTAAAGAACAATCTGAGATGTTAAAAGCATCTCTCAAGTATAGTAAATATAATATTAACTATTTTACACAAAGTACTTTCCTTCACATGGAAGCTACAGAAGCCCTATAATAGCTTTGCTTTTTCTATCTTTAACTACAGCAACATTACTTTTTAACCAAAAAATTTCACTGGGAAATTAATTAAAAAACTGTTAACAAAGTTTTGCACAAAAACTACTTTTACAAAAAAACATTTAGAACTTTAAAATTTCAACTTTCTAGTGGTCCTTGGAAAGTTATGAGATGATTATCTTTTGACCAACATTATTCAGAGCCATATAACTGATGTTTAGAAGCTAACAGTAACTGAGTTTCCCTAGCTGCCTGTACCTTGGCTGTATCATAGCTTCCCGCCTCAGACCAAACACTGTTTTTTCTATCTAAACTAGCATTTCCATTTCTGTCCTGCTCTGAGGCCCAGTTTGGATCTTTACTTTCTCATTATTCAAATTCAACAAACCATCAAATACGTTAGGCCCTATATTCCGTCCTAGAGATAGAAAGATAATTACAAATAAGTATGTCTGGTCCTTCAAGCTCTAGTGGGGAAGAGAAAAATGAAAGATATTTAAATAACAAATACATATGCATTTATATGTGAAATTATGTATTAAATGACTTGATAAGTAAGCAATTGAGCAATTAATTGGAAAGGAAGTAGAAAAAAAATCTTGGAAAGATGACATTTATTCTGAACTTGAAAGATTACTAGGAGTCCACTAGATGAAATGCTAACAGCACATCCCAGATAGAGGGAGCACATATGTGAAGGCACATTGTGTAAAAAATACATGGTACACTCATTAAATGGCAAGTTTCTACTCCCCCATCCAACCAAATGGTATGGCATTTGCCCTCTGGCTATAAACAACTAGAAAATTAAGGCATATGAATCAACTATTTCAGGCACCAGAACAGGTATAGGACCATGAGCTGTGAGAAGAGGTTAAGCCCTCTAATCTTCCTACTTGGTAACAATATATGGATAGTGGTACAGGGTAGGGGAGGAACCCAAGCAGAAGCAGAATGCAGCAGCCTTGCTAAGCTGAGAAGACAGACTCGGAGTTTGGCAAGGCTAAGACAGCTGGAATTGGCAGGTGAGTACCAGAGAGGAGGGAGCTACAGAGAGAGATCTGCTCAACAGTATTTTTAAGTCTTAGACAAAATAACTCTGGAAAATCATAAGGCTGAGAAATTCCCAGTGTTCACAGAGAATAAGGTAAGACATTTTAATTTTGTCAAGCTGGAGTAGAAAAGTCACTCTAAACACTGGGGCAATGAACAGACTCCTTTGGGAGGGCCATCCTTTGTATTAAGGCTAACCTAGTTCTAGGTCTGTCCTAACCAAGCTGATCCACAAGTAATTTAAATGACTGCCAAAACAAACGTCACCATTCTTTAATGGGATAAAATCTACTTAACCCTGCAACATTCCAAATGTATGTCATTTTACCAAAAATTTCTAGATATCTGAAAATGCCACAAATTACAATTCACAACCAATAGGAAAAATAATAAAAGCAGATCCAGAAATGACAGAGATGATGGAACTGGCAGATATGGACCTTAAAACCGGCATTATAAAGATGTGCAAAGATTTAAAATAAAATATGAACATAATCATGTAAGAGATGGAGGTTATGAAAAGAACCAAAAAGAACTTTCACAGGTGAAAAATACAGTATCTGAAACGAAAAACCCATTGGATAGTCTTTATAGCAGATCAGACACTGCAGAAGAATCAGTGAATTTTAAGACACAGGAAAATAAGCTGTCTATGTGAAGCACAAAGAGAGAGAGAGGGAAAAGACTGAACAAAACAAACAGGATCCCAGGGACCTATGGGACAGCATCAAGCCGTTTAATACACTGTAGGAATAAGAGAAGAGAGGTAGGGGTAGGAAAATACTAGAAAACATAATAGCTGAAAAATTTCCAAATCTGATAAAAACTAACTCTAAACAAAAAAATGAACTCCAAGCAAGATAAATACAAATAAAACCAAGGCACCATACTCAAATTGCTAAAAACAAGTGAGAAAGAGGAAAATCTTTAAAAAGGCACATTTATGGCCGGGTGCGGTGGCTCACGCCTGTAATCCCAGCACTTTGGGAGGCCGAGGCGGGTGGATCACGAGGTTAGGAGACCGAGACCATCCTGGCTAACAAGGTGAAACCCTGTCTCTACTAAAAATACAAAAAATTAGCTGGGCATGGTGGTGGGCGCCTGTAGTCCCAGCTACTGGGGAGACTGAGGCAGGAGAATGGTGTGAACCCAGGAGGCGGAGCTTGCAGTGAGCAGAGATTGTGCCACTGCACTCCAGCCTGGGCAACAGAGCCAGACTCTGTCTAAAAAAAAAAAAGGCACATTCATAGGTGAAACAAGGTAAGAATGATCACAGACTTCTTGTCGTGAATAATGCAGGGAAGATGACAATGCAATGACAAAAAAAGAAGTGTGCCGAGAATGTAGGGTAAGGTAGAAAAGGACTAAAAGGAGATGAGGTAGAACAGAAGTCAGGGAGACGAGCACAGGATGAGGGCAAAACAACTAAAAAAATTCAGAGTAAGGCAATGATGGGCTAATATATACTGTGAAATGCCTCCTCCTCCAGGAAGCACTCCCTAACCTCCCAGGCAGAGTAAAGGAGCACAGTATATGGATAAAAGCAGAAGCTTTGGAATCTCATACTCCTGGACTAAATTCTGGCTCTGCTATTTGTAACATAGCACAACCTAAGGTTGATTTTTTTTTTCTGAGTGTTTTCTTATATATAAAATGGTGTTCTAAAATTTATGAACAGTGTAAATAAAGCATATAAATAATATATATGAAGCTGGAAGACAGCATAGCACGTGGCACATAGTAAATGCTTAATACATTTTGACTATTATACTCTAGTTCACACAACAACTAGTAAGAACTCCTAGTAAATCATCAACATTGCTGCAATCATTTATAGGCTGAATATCCCTTCTCTTAAATGTTTGGGACCAGAAACATTCGGGATTTACATTTTGAAATATTAGCATATACATAATGAGCTATATTGGGGGAGGGGACCCAAGTCTAAACACACAACACATTTATATTTCATATGCAACTTACATAGCCTGAAGGTAATTTTATACAATATTTTAAATAATTTTGTGCATGAAACAAAGTTTGTGTACACCGAACCATCAGAAAGTGAAGGTGCCACTCTCAGCCACCATGTGGAATCACAGCAAGTTTACACTTATGCACACCTGCTGCATTAGCACAGCCCCTAGCATAGTTATTCTATCCTTAGCATCCTTAACTCCTATAAAGGTGATCTCATCAGCTGTGGTCAGCATCTTTCTGGGATAATATATGAGGTCAGATGTGGAATTTTCTACTGTGGCATCATATTAGTGCTCAAAAGTTTCAAACTTTGGGACATTTCATTTCCAGGTTAAGAATGCTCAACCTCCATATCTATTTCCTTTGCTAGACTTTTAGCACCTGGAGATAAGGGGCTATGTTTTTTCACTTTTTATATTATCAGTACCTATTAGTATCTAGTGCACATGGCAGGTGCTTCAAGAATGATTAACTGATGCAGTGATCATAACCTGCCTGTTTCCATAACAACAATATATTGATGTGGCTGAGAATTTTGGTATCTCAGTATCCAGAGCATATCTCTAAGACTTCCTCTTCAAACTAAAAGTAGAACATGAAATTTTTTGACCAAATCATACTGATTTTTGTTCTAAAAAAATCTGATCATCAAACAAACAGAAGCCACCAAAAGTTTCTAAGCAAGGGAATAATATCACCAAATCTGTTTTTATTACCTATCTAACAGTAGCAGGAGGGATTTCCCAGGATTGAAACCAGGGTGACCAGCTGAAAAGCTACTGGAGAGGTTTAAGTAGAAGACTTGGTAATTCATTATACTGTACATGAGTGTTAAAGAGAATAAAGGAATTAAGGATAACTTCAAGGTTTCTAGCTTGAGCAATGAAACAGATGGGGATACTAAACAAAAGAAAAACAGGCCTTAATAGGGTAATGCAGGAGTACTGATATTGACTGCTACTGACTGCACTGATACTGATATATTGACTAATAATGATCTGCAGTTGGACACATGTATACGCAACAGGCAGCTGGAGCTTAAGAAAGGGGCTGAGGAGACTGGGCGAGAGAGCGACACTCCAAGATGGCCGAATAGGAACAGCTCCAGTCTACAGCTCCCAGTGTGAGCAACGCAGAAGACAGGTGATTTCTGCATTTCTAACTGAGGTACCGGGTTCATCTCACTGGGGCTTGTCAACAGTGGGTGCAGGACAGTGGGTGCAGCCTACCAAGCGTGAGCCAAAGCAGTGCGAGGCATCGCTTCACCCAGGAAGCGCGAGGGGTCCGGGAATTCCCTTTCCTAGCCAAGGGAAGCTGTGACAGACAGCACCTGGAAAATCAGGTCACTCCTACCCTAATACTGCACTTTTCCAACGGTCTTAGCAAGCAGCACACCAGCAGATTATATCCTGTGCCGGGATTGGAAGGTCCCACGCTCATGGAGCCTCGCTCATTGCTAGCACAGCAGTCTAAGATCAAACTGCAAGATGGCAGCGAGGCTGGGGGAGGGGTGACTGCCATTGCTAAGGCTTGAGTAGGTAAACAAAGCTGCCAGGAAGCTCAAACTGGGTGGAGCCCACCGCAGCTCAAGGAGGTATGCCTGCCTCTGTAGACTCCACCTCTGGGGGCAGGGCATAGTCGAACAAAAGGCAGCAGAAACCTCTGCACACTTAAATGTCCCTGTCTGACAGCTCTGAAGAAAGCAGTGGCTCTCCCAGCATGGAGTTTGAGATCTGAGAACGGACAGACTGCCTCCTCAAGTGGGTCCCTGATCCCTGAGTAGCCTAACTGGGAGGCATGCCCCCAAGAAGGGGCAGACTGACACCTCACACAGCAAGATACCCCTCTGAGACGAAGCTTCCAGAGGAATGATCAGGCAGCAACATTTGCTGTTCAGCAATATTCGCTGTTCTGCAGCCTCCGCTGCTGATACCCAGGCAAACAGGGTCTGGAATGGACCTCCAGCAAACTCCAACAGACCTGCAGCTGAGAGTCCTGACTATTAGAAGGAAAACTAACAAACAGAAAGGACATCCACACCAAAACCCCATCTGTACGTCACCATCATCAAAGACCAAAGGTAGATAAAATCACAAAGATGGGGGAAAAACAGAGCAGAAAAGCTGAAAATTCTAATAATCAGAGTGCCTCTCCCCCTCCAAAGGAACGCAGCTCCTCACCAGCAACGGAACAAAGCTGGACGGAGAATGACTTTGACGAGTTGAGAGAAGAAGGCTTCAGACGATCAAACTTCTCCAAGCTAAAGGAGAAAGTTCGAACCCATTGCGAAGAAACTAAAAACCTTGAAAAAAGATTAGATGAATGGCTAACTAGAATAACCAGTGTAGAGAAGTCCTTAAATGACCTGATGGAGCTGAAAACCATGGCATGAGAACTACGTGATGAATGCACAAGCTTCAGTAGCCGATTCGATCAACTGGAAGAAAGGGTATCAGTGACTGAAGATCAAATGAATGAAATGAAGTGAGAAGAGAAGTTTGGAGAAAAAAGAGTAAAAAGAAATGAACAAAGCCTCCAAGAAATATGGGACTATGTGAAAAGATCAAATCTATGTCTGATTGGTGTACCTGAAAGTGATGGGGAGAATGGAACCAAGTTGGAAAACACTCTGCAGGATATTATCCAGAACTTCCCCAACTTAGCAAGGCAGGCCAACATTCAAATTCAGGAAATACAGAGAACGCCACAAAGATACAAAGATACTCCTTGAGAAGAGCAACTCCAAGACACATAATTGTCAGATTCACCAAAGTTGAAATGAAGGGAAAAAAAAATGTTAACGGCAGTCAGAGAGAAAGGTTGGGTTACCCACAAAGGGAAGCCCATCAGACTAACAGTGGATTTCTCAGCAGAAACTCTACAAGCCAGAAGAGAGTGGGGGTCAATGTTCAACATTCTTAAAGAAAAGAATTTTCAACCCAGAATTTCATATCCAGCCAAACTAAGCTTCATAAGTGAAGGAGAAGAAAGGGGCTGAGGTTGAAAACAAAGATTTGGAAATATCCAGCATGTAAATGATAGCTGAAGTCACAAAAATAGATTTTATCATCCAGGGTAAATGTATAAAACATAAATATATGACATCAGTAACGCTGATGGAACTGTGGGGAACACTTACATTTATATAGTAGAAAAGGATAAAAGGTTCTGAGAGGAGGAGGAGATTTTTAAAAAATAGGGCTGTGAAAGCCAAGGAAGAACATGATTTCAAGAAAGAAAGGATAATATCAAGTGTTTAAAGAGAGCAAGAACTGGAATGAATACTAAAACGAGGAGACTAATTTCGGCACACAGGACTGGTGACCTCATCAAAGTATCAGAAGAGCAGATGGCATTAGATTAAAAAGTGAATGGAGTATTGGCCCATGAACAGATGAGTGGATCAATGAAGTAGAACAAAACTGTAAGGTGAGGAATGCCGTAAATTCAGCCTATTCTTTTAAGAAGTATAGCAGTAAGGAAAAGAGAAAGGCAAGACGTAAGAGTCAAAGCTGAGGAAGGAATTTTAGCATAGAGGAGACTGAAATATTAGAAGACAAAGGGAAAAGAACCACCATGGGAGGAGGGTCTGAAACTCTAGAAGAGGTTACATAATTTACGAAAAAACGAAACACAGGTCCTAGAAAAGGAAGGATAAGAATTAAAGAACTTAAATAAGGGTTTCAGTCTTGGAAATGATTAGCTGAATCTCTTCCATCAAACAGCAGGGACGGGCATGAGAGCAACAAAGACAGATATTAGAGGAAGAGGGGAGGGATGCTTGGGGAGTGTGTCTGATGGCCTTGATTTCTCCATATGGGGGAGAAAAGGCTAAGTATCTCATGAGAGGTGGGAAGTAGGTGACACAGTAAGTGTGGTAAAGATATTGATTAGGGTGGGGGTGTTAAAAGGACGTAAGAGATTAGGTACAGACTTGCTAAGCTATACCATGAGCCTAGCTGAAGATGGAACTCTTACACTTGTACTAAGTAGATGAAAAACGATCCAAGTCCTTCCAAGAATGTGTGGCAGCACAGGAGGAGGGACACATAGCATGCATTCTGGGTTTAAAATGGGCAAATGAGTTGCAGAGGATGACCAAGAGGAAGAGGGAAATAATGTGAGGTGCTGGTAAGAGAGAAGTTAAATTAACTACCAAAGAGGAGAAGGGAAGAAAAGGGAAGAAAAAAGTCAGGAGCCGGGTGAAGACTGGAAGAACTGAAAAGGGTCCCAGGATGAAAGGCTGAAGAGCAGGTTTTGCAAGAAGGAGGAGATTTTGGAGACAGAATATTTCAGGTGGTCTTTTCTGGATCAATTTCCAATTCTACCTTAATCCCCTCTGTAATAAACAGAAAAAAACAAATCCTTGGTAAGCAGTGGGCTTCCATATGAGATTCCTAAACTTATTTTTTTAAAAAAACTTCTAACCATTCTGCCATTTTTGGGTATTTCTACTATCATAAATTAGAAATGCATTTTGACAAACACTTTTGTGCTTCTCATGTTCGTATTATTTCTCTAGAAGGGATTCCTACAAGTGAAATTATTGAATTAAAATATATGAACACCATACTTTTGAATTACACTATCAAGAGTAACACGCTTAATATTTTAGCCATCCAGACCTCACCCTCTATAAACTTTTAAATAAAAACAACATAATGCCATACACATTATTTTGTAACATGCTCTTTTTTAAACTTAATATTTTAAATCTTTGAAATATATTTACCTTAGCTTCTTATGACTGCCCAGTAATCCATTTTGTGACATCACTTATTTAACCAACCTTTTTTCTAACAAACATTTAGACTATTTCTACCTTTTTGCTACATAGAGAATGCCATAAGGAACATTGTGGTAACATATCTTTGCAAAACTGCCTAATATTTCCTTGTGAAAAAATTAATAAAACTAAAATTAGGCCATGTATGGTGGCTCATGCTTCTAATCCCAGCATTTTGGGAGGCTGAGGCAGGAGGATTGCTTGAGGCCAGGAGTTTGAGATAAGCCTGGTCAGCATAGTGAGACCCCATTATGTACTATTAAAAAAAACTTTAAGTAAAATTGCTGGGTTAAAACATATTTTTTTAAGGCTTTTGATACATACTTCAGACTGTACCCCAGAAAAGTTATACTAAAATGGCTCAATTAATGAATATCACTTTTGTTTATAATCATTGCCAGTCTGATAGGTGGAAATTCACAACCTATTTTAAAATTTACATTATAAAAATAAAAATATTTTCATGTGTATATAGGTAATTTACATTTGCGTGTGTGAACATTTCATATCATTTGTTCATTTTTTTAAAACCAGAGCTGATCATGATCCTGAAAGACACAATCTCAGATGCCATGATCCAGAATGTCAAAATCCCAAAAGACCAAAATCCTGAAAGATAAAAAAGTCCTTAAAGTCTAAAATCCCCAAATCACAATCTTGAACAATTAAAATTTCGACTGTTGAAATAGTGAAAACTGAATTCTAGGGAGGGAGGGGATTTAGGGAAGGGACTTCCACTGTGTTTTTGGTTGTATGAGGCTAGGTGCATCACAGTAGGTGCATCCTGTTAGGTGGAACTATTACCTTGTTGCTGTCTTTATTTGGAAATTAAGTACAGTTTAAAGGAGATGCATTATGGATGCCAAACTGACAAGGGGTGGATTTATGGTCTTAATTTCAGTTGTTGACTTGATTGGATTAAGGAATACCTAGAAATCTGGGATATTATTTCGAGTGTGTCTGTGAGGGTGTTTCCAGAGATTAGCGTGTGAGTCCGAGTGGACTAGGTAGGAAAGATATGTCTTCAATGTTGGCAGGCACCATCTAATTAGAGAAGAAATATAGAAAACAATCTGGTCTCTCTCTGAGAGCTGGGACCAATTTTTCTCTTGCTGCCGTGGACATCAGAACTCCAGCCTTTAAATGTCAGGATTTACACCTGACCACCCCTGCTCCCTACACTCCCACTCCCTGGGGTTCTGAGGCTTTTGGCCTGGATTGAAAGGTAATGATTGGTTTCCCTGGTTCTGAGGCCTTTGCAATTGGACTAAGCCATGTTACCAGCATCCCAAGGTGTCCAGCTTGCAGGCCTGTTGTGAAACTTCTCAGTCACCATAAGCACATGAGCCAGTTTCCTAATAAGTTCCTTCTCGTATTTATTCACATATCCTATTGGTTCTGTCTCTCTGGAGAAGGTTAACTATTAAATAATAGAGATTTGGTCCTGGGGAAGTCCAATATCATTCCTTCTCACTGTATTCCTTACAATACAATGGAAGAGATCTGTGAAATTGTTCCTTCAAAAAAGGGTGTGATTAAGTTAAGCATACAATGATACCTAATGGTTTAAAAGCTAATTATTATCGGTGCTTTGAAAGCAGAAAATAATTGAATTGCAATGGCTGAGCAATAACCAGGTTTTCCGGTGGACAACACATACTTACAAAATTTGTAGATCACAACCACTGTCCAAATACAAGTGCTGCAGGTGTTTCAAAGATTATAGAAATGAAAACGCAGGTAAAAAAGAACTCTCCCCTGCCAAATTATTCAATCATGTACAACATCTGCCCCTTCACATATAGCACCAATTCACTATGCTATGCATTTCATCTTCGCATAATTTTCAATACTGGAGGTATGAACTGGGTGAAATTTTGAGGAGAGTTAATTCATTTTATGAATATTTTGCAAATTTGACTCCATCAAAATATATTATCACAATGTTGATTTTGTGTATGTAAAAGCACTGAGGCCAGGCCTGGTGGCTGATGCCTGTAATCCCAGCATTGGGAGGCCAAGGCAGGTGGATCACCTGAGGTCAGGAGTTTGAGACCAGCCTGGCCAACATGGTGACACCCTGTCTCTACTAAAATTACCAAAAAACTAGCCAGGCACGGTAGTGTGCACCTGTAATCCCAGTTACTCAGGAGGCTGACACAGGAGAATTGCTTGAACTGTGAGGTGGAGGTTGCAGTGAGCCAAGATCATGCCACTGCACTCCAGCCTGGGTGACAGAGGGAGACTCTGTCTCAACAAAAAAAAAAAAACAAAAAAGAACAACAAAAACATTGAAACTTTATTAATAAATGAAGATATGTCCTTTTTGTACATCTGCATTTGTGAAAAAAATTTCTTGAGATCTTGGCTCTTTGGGCAACTGCATATATGGTGATGACACATTGAGATTTTCAATCAATTTTGTCAAAAGACTTAGGTTGCTTGTCATGGTATTTCAGATGACCACAATTATCAATTTAAGTGTATAGAATTATCAACTATGGAGATATACATTTATATATTTCACTTTTAGAATTTTTTTTTTTTTTTTGAGATGGAGTCTCACTCTGTCACCCAGGCTGGAGTGCAGTGGCACGATCTCTGCTCACTGCAAGCTTCACCTCCCAGGTTCACGCCATTCTCCTGCCTCAGCCTCCTGAGTAGCTGGGACTATAGGCGCCCTCCACCACATCCAGCTAATTTTTTGAATATTTAGTAGAGACAGCGTTTCACCGTATTAGCCAGGAAAGTCTCGATCTCCTGACCTCGTGATCCACCTGCCTTGGCCTCCCAAAGTGCTGGGGCGTGAGCCACTGCGCCCAGCTGAACTACTTCTTTTACAAATACGGTTTATCTGGCTCATAACTGTTACATTTGTGTGACTGTTAGTATATCTGAGTGTTGTCTGTAAAAACGTATGTTATTACTGTCTGTTTTAGCATGTAAATAAAGTGGCCATGAAATGTCATGTATTAACATTTTATTTTTAATTAACATAATTGGACAATTTATGGTATACATAGTTATTTTTATGTTTCCTAAATCAATCCCCTTTTAAAATGTAAATAAAATTTTTTTTTGTTTTTTGAGACAGGGTCTCACTCTGTTACTCAGGCTGGAGTGCAGTGGCACTATCTCAACTCACTATAGCCTTGACCTCTTGGGCTCAGGTGATCCTACCACCTCCGCCTCCCAAGTAGCTGGGATTACAGGAGTGCACCACCACACCCAGTTAATTTTTGTATTTTTTATAGAGACAGGGTTTCGCTATGTTGCCCAGGGTGGTCTCCAACTCCTGGGCTCAAGAAATCCTCCCACTTCGGCTGCCCAAAGTGCTGAGATTTGACTGGGCTCACGACTATAATCCCAGCACTTTGGGAGGCTGAGACGGGTGGATCATCTGAGGTCAGGAGTTTGAGACCAGCCTGATCAACACGGTGAAACCCCATCTCTAACAAAAAATACAAAAGATTAGCCAGGCGTGGAGATGGACGCCTGTAATCCCTGCTACCTGTGGGGGCTGAGGCATGAGAATCGCTTCAACCCATGAGGCGGAGGTTGCAGCACCTGACCAAATAAATGTCTTTTAGAGAACTTTTTAGGATTATTTTTTCCATAATTATATTTTCAGGATTTTGATCTTTTGGGATTGTGATTTTTGAGATTTTAGACCTTAGGGTTTTTGATTTTTTGGAATTTCAACATTTAGGATTGCATCTTTTGGGATTATGGACCAAGCCCTTTTCAAACTGGGAGGTTCATGTGTTTGTGTGTATTTGTAAGACCTGGTTATATATTCAAGCAACTTTAACTGCTTTGGCTAGATGAATATTAGAGGTATTTTTCCGAGTTTGTCTTCTCATTTTGTTCGGATTTATTGATGTATTAAGTCTTTTTTGTTTTCTTTTTTAAATTAATTATTTTTTAAAAGAGACAGGGTCTTGTTATGTTGCTCAGGCTGGTCTCAAACTCTTGGGCTCAAGTAATCCTTCCTGCCTTGGCCTCCCAAAGTGCTGGGATTATAGGCATGAGTATTAAGTCCTTTTATTTTATGAGATGGAGTCTCACGCTTTGTCACCCAGGTTGGAGTGCAGTGGCGCACTCTCAGCTCACTGCAACCTCCACCTCTCTGGTCCAAGCAATTCCCCTGCCTCAGCCTCCTGAGTAGCTGGGATTACAGGCACATGCCACCACGCCAGGCTAATTTTTTTGTATTTGTAGTAGAGACTGGGTTTCACCATGTTGGCCAGACTGGTCTTGAACTCTTGACCTCAGGTGATCCTCCTGCCTCGGCCTCCCAAAGTGCTGGGATTACAGGCATGAGCCATCGTGCCTGGCCTGAAACCACGATTTCTTAAGGAGAAAGAACAGTCCTTCGTTTTTCAAAGCTGTTTTCTGTGCTGTATCTACCTACTTAAATTGAAAACATAGTAAGAATCAAGACTACTGTTTCTAAAAGAAAGGAGATTAACTCAGACTATAAGAACATGTAAGGATTATAAAATGCCTTTTATTTTAATATTAGTTTGGTATTACTTCGTTAAGAGTGCCTCTAATAAAATCGTAAGATCACCTTTTATCCTATTATGAGAAGAATTTCATTAAAGAATGAAAATAAAAAAGCTAATATACACGCATCCTTGCAAATTTGGAACATGTTAAATAAATAAGAGGAACACTTGAAGATGATCTAGAAAATTCTGAGATTTCCAGAGAACCAGGCCTGGCAACATTATCACAGATGAGTGGTATCCCATAAAGGAAGTGTAGACTACCAAACAAACTTAATCTAAGAAAGACATACTTACTATTCCAGAACTAAGATCATTTCTGATGCAGTCTCATAAACTTCATGTAAATTAATGACCCAAGGATTGTCCTGTGCTAGTTCAAGTACAGCAATTTCATGAATTATTTCCATCCGACAATCTTGGCCTTTTCTTCTTTTTCTCATGAACTTTGCAGCAAATTCTATCCCAGAATCTTTCTTTATACATTTCCTCACCACTGCAAATTTCCCCCTAGAATTAAACAAAAACATTCACTGTTAAAGTTGACAACTTTCCACAGATGGCAGATTTCAACGAAATTTCCAAATAACCATTGGTAGATATTCAAATTTAGCTCATATACAATCACAAAAGTAGAAATATCACTTAGAGATTTATATAGGCTACATCTATAGATTTATGGATTTATCAAATAAAACAAAATGTATAAATCTGCACAATTCATTTTCTAAATAAAGAATAACAAATATTAAAGTCCATATTTTTTGCAGAGTTACACATAACTTAATTTTTTGCACATTTGTACACAAAATGATTTAAGTCTTTAAAAAAGCCATTTGAGGCCAGGCATGGTGGGTCACCTTTGTAATCTCAGCATTTTGGGAGGCTGAAGCAGGTGGCTCACGTGAGGTCTGGAGTTCTGGACCAACCTGGCCAACATGGCGAAAACCCGTCTCTACTAATAATACAAAAATTAGCACATGATGAAACTCTGCCTCTACTAAAAATACAAAAATTAGCCAGGCATGGTAGTGCTACGCCTGTAATCCAGCTACTTAGGAGGCTGAGGCATGGGAATCGCTTGAACCTGGGAAGTAGAGGTTGCAGCGAGACAAGATCATGTCCAGCCTGGGTGACAGAGTAAGATTCTGTCTCTGGGGGCGGGGGGTGGGGGGAAGCCATTTGATTTTTTTAAGAGAAATTGGTCACCAGAATCCCTAATGCGATGAATTTCACTGCATTAACTGACTCTAAAGAGCACTATCACTTTCTAAAGGTAAGGATCTCACTCATATATCATTTTAACTAGAGCATCAGCTAGAAATATTGTATTTTCCCACAAAGACAGATATAACAAAGTGTTATCTTGATGCATTACTATTTGTCATTACACTAATAAGCAGGTAAACCAGGGACTCAGTATAGCATACTGATTAAAGGTATGAGCTCTAGAATTAAATCTATGTGGCCTTGAACCCTGTAAGTGGCACTTGACAGTAACCTTAGGCGGTTTATTTAACCTCTTTTAGTTTTTTTTCTTTTCTTCTTCTTCTTCTTTTTTTTTTTTTTTTTTAAAGAGACTGGGTCTCTCTATGTTGCTCAGGCTAGTATTGAACTCCCAGCCTCAAGTGATCCTGCTAGGATTAAAGGCATGAGCCTCCATGCCCTAAGTCTCATTTTTCTAATCTGTATAATAGAGACATAAATGGCATCTACTTCACAGGTTGTGAGAATTAAATAATATATTTCAATTGCTTAGCATGGTACTTGCCACACAGTAAGTGCTCAATAAAATATTATTAATCACACAAACATCATTAAGCTGTGATAGTCATCACCCATAAACATCCACTGAATCCTTAGGTTGAAAGACAACTTAGAAATCATATAATATTTTACCTAACGCCAAATGCCAATGTCTTATTTCAGACTGTGAGGTAATCTTTTCCACTACTGGGTACATATTATTATAATAAGGTCTTCACTACAAGACTAAACCTGACTTCAGCTGAAGGGCTACAGTTAGGGTCCTTTGCTGAGCAGTACAGACCAGACCTCACACTCTTTTCCACATGGCAGTCTATCAGATAGTGAACACAGCAAACACCATCTGTTAGCTGCCATTCCCTCTTCCCTTTCCCAATTTGCAATCAATCCTCATCACCATAGGGTTTCTTTTTTTTTTCTTTCTTCCTTTAACAGATAGGGTCTCACTCTGTTGCCCAGGCTGGAGTGTGGTAGCACCATCATAGCTCACTGCAGCCTTGGACTTACGGGCTCAAGTGATCCTCCCACCTCAGCCTCTTGTATAGCTGGGATCACAGGCACGTGCCACCATGCCCACCTCCCCATAAGGTTCACTTCCTATTATGGCTCATCAGAAAATGTGCTAACCAAATCTGAAGCAACTAATCCAGGTATAATCAATCAAAGCATTACATCATTATTACTTTTGTTGCTCTTGGGACAATACAACCTAAGATTGCTTGTTAAAAAAACTTGACATGTTTTTCATATTTCAAATTGGGCTGATAAACTACCTAGATTTTTGCCACCTTGAATTTTTGTCAAGTCAGTATCCTCATACTACATTTTAAAAATGATTGCTAAAAAATTAGGAATAATCAACAGCATGAATAGACAACCTACAGAATGGGAAAAAATATTTGCAAACTATGCCTCCAAAAACGGTTGAGATCCAGAATCTACAAGGAACTCAAAAAACAAGAAAAAAACCAACCCCATTAAAAAGTGGGCAAAGGACATGAACAGTTTTTTCAAAAGATGACATACAAGCAGCAAACAAACATGAAAAAATGTTCAAGATCACTAATCATCAAAGAAATGCAAATTAAAACCACAATGAGGTACTGCTTTATACCAGTTGGAATGGCTGTTAGTAAAAGGTCAAAAAACAACAAACGTTGGCGAACATACAAAGAAAAAGGAACGCTTATACACTGTTGGTGGAAATGTAAATTAGTTCAGCCACTGTGGAAAGTAGTTTGGAGATTTCTCAAAGAACTACCATCTGACTTGACTATCCCATTACGGGGTATCTACCCAAAGGAAAAGAAATTATATGAAAAAGACACCTGTACTCATACGTTTATCACAGCCCTATTCACAATAGCAAAGGTATCAACCTGTGTCCATCAGTGCATGACTGGACTAAAAATATGGTGTGTGTATGTATCATGGACTAATACACATCCATAAAAATAATGTCTTCTGCAGTAATGTGGATGGAACTGGATGTCATTATCCTAAGTGAGATGACTCAAGCAGGAAGTAAAAAACTGCCTGTTTTTACTTTTAAGAGGGAACTAAATGGACAGACAGGCATACGGAGTGGAAAACAGACCAAAAGGTGAGAGAGTGGGAAGGGGGTGAGGAATTAAATACTACCTATTGGGTACAATGTATACTATTTAGGTGATGAGCACACTAAAAGCCCAGACTTCACCATGACTCAATACATCCATGTGACACAAATGCACTTGTACCCATAAATCTATTTTTTAAAAAAAGCTTTCTAAAAAATTAAGTGCAAGGCTTTAATTGCCCTGTTAAATTCTTTTTTGTTGTTGTTTTTGAGACACAGTCTCATTCTATCGCCCAGGCTGGAGTGCAGTGGCACGATCTCAGCTCACTGCAACCTCCACCTCCCCGGTTCAAGCAATTCTCATCCCTCAGCCTCCCAAATAGCTGGAATTACAAGCGCATGCCACCATGCCCAGCTAATTTTTTTATTTTTATTTTTTTTAGTAGAGATGGGGTTTCGCCATGTTGGCCAGGCTGGTCTCGAACTCCTGACCTCAAGTGATCCACTCACCTTGGCCTCCCAAAATACTGGGATTATAGGTGTGAGCCACCGTCCCTGGCCTGCCCTGTTAAATTCTAACTTCTAGGCTTTGAGCCAGCATTCTAGACTACTGACATAATTTTGAGTAGTAATTCTTCCTTCCCAGCGATTGTTAACTGCAAATATGATTTTCATTTCTTCCATGTTTTTATCATTAGTAATATAAATGTGGAATGACAAATCCTTAGGCAAAGGCCTATGGCTGTTCAGTTTGGAAACAACGTACCTAATAGCACCCTTATTCAGATCAAAGTTCTTTTGTTCACAGAAATATGAAAGACTTCTACAGATATTGGAGAGAGTAACTATTAGGCTAACATCTCCATCAAGTTTTAAAAGGTTCCCAATGATCTCTTAATTCCTTTAAGAAAGAAAACAATTATTAATAATTTGATATTTTCACACCTACATGTCTGAAGTTAAGAGAAGAGAAAAGTTTAATTTGTAAAAAATTCATCTGAAATGAAGCCTCAACATATAATTGGCAGCAAACATGTTCCTGGTAAATTAGAAATGACTCAGTAGAACGGCCCTCAAACACATATCACACATACAAATGTTTACTGTTGCTACACCTGACATTCAAAGCAATAAAGTACTGTGCAGTAAGTAAAAAACTACTTATTACATAGCCTGAAAGTATATTTTTAAGGACCGAATGGGAAGACAGCTAATTCAGCAAACAGAATTGGAACTCAAAATTATATCAGTAGTCTAGAACGAAAGATCAAAATCTAGAAGCTAGAATTTAACAGGGCAAATTAAACACGGACTCACACACATTGCTAACCTGTGAACTCTGGGAGCCCTGTTACGGAACAGCCATTGCTAAATTCTGGGGCCTCTTCCCCATACTTACTCATCTGCTGCTCATGCTCCTCACCCATTCCTTTAGGTGCCAGAATGCAGTTCCCACGGCTCTCTTTTCATATCAGTGACTACTCTGACACCACCTCTGTTTTTCTGGAAACATTCCTCACAGTTCTAGATTTATTATTTTCTTTCCATCATATCCTGTACTATACTGGGGTCAGCAAACTTTTCTGTAAAGGGCAAACAGGATGGTAACTCTTTTTGGCTTTGTGGACCAGAGGGTCTCTGCGGCAATGACTCAAGTCCACTGTTGTAGAACAAAAGCAGCCATACAAGAAAGGTAAATGAATGGGTGTCTTTGGCTTCCAATGAAACTTTTACGCCGAAATTTGAATTTCATAAGATATTCATGTTATTAAATATTACTCTTATTCTAATTTTTTTAACTATTAAAAAATGTAAAACATAAAAAATGTAAAAACAGCTTGTGAGCCTTTCAAAAATAGGTGGCTGGCTGTAGTTTGCTGAACCCTGCTCTACCCTTTCAAAAATAGGTGGTTGGCTGTAGTTTGCTGAACCCTGCTCTATCCTATGCTGAATAAAACTCTTCCATCGTTCTAACACCACATACCACTGAAACTGACATCATGACAGCAGCTCGCAATGATTTGAGGAAGCATGCATGCCTTCATCTCTAAATGACTGGTGCAATGGGAATGGGACCCTTCAAACCACTCAAAGAGTCAGAGGAGATAATAACAGATTTCTTGGAGCTGTTCTACACAGCCACATTGTATAAAGAAAACATGAGATTCAGTATTCAAGCTGCAAAGTCCCAGTGTATATGCTCAGAATTACATTGACAGAGTTCCCTAAATTCCGTACCTCAAAAGGGTTCCAACGTGCATATTTTACTATGACTTTACGGTAAAAATTGTGACTATACCTCAACCTTTAACTTTAGGTTATTGAGTCCTCTACAAAACATTTTAAAAATGATGTTTCTCTGACATTAGGGGCCATGGTTATATATAACTGACTTGGGGCTGATGAGGTCCGAAGGGCATGTTTGCTGCACATCTACTTTTTTTGTTGACTCAAAAGCCAAACTTCTTCCTAGAATATACAGTTGCCATGCTTTTCAGGTTTATTTTTTCATTTCAAAAACATCTACATTTCACTAATAGGTACAAAACTGGGAACTCAGGTTTTCATTAACTATTTTGGGATAAATCTCAGAAATGAATACATTTCAGAACTACTCATTGAAAACATATTCCAGAGAGGTGGGAAAGGTAAGATACATAAACAATTATAACAAGAGGAGGTGACATTTGATTGAGACCCACCAGTCCAAGCTCCTTAAGAACTTTGCATTATCAGTGCCTAAAAACAGTGCTTAGGGAGACAGGGGTTATCTTTAGGTAGGTATGTTTGCTAAGGAGTTTGGGCTTCATCAGGCTTAAAATTGGAACCTATTAGAATACTGAAAATAACTGTTTAAAAAAGATAATTCTGGTTGGGCACGGCGGCTCATGCCTGTAATACTAGCACTTTCGGAGGCTGAGGTAGGCGGATTGCTTGAGCCCAGGAGTTCAAGACCAGCCTGGGCAACATGGTGAAACCTTGTCTCTACAAAAAATACAAAAATTAGACGGGCATGATTGTGTGCACCTGTGGTCCTGGCACTTGAGAGGCTAGGATGGGAGGATCCCTTGAGCCTGGGACAACTAGGCTGCCGAGATCATGCCACTGTACTCTGGCCTGGGCAACAGAATGAGACCCTGTCTCAAATAAAACAAAACAAAACAGATAATTCTAATAGTGTTATGAAGAGTAGATTGCCAGTGATAACTAGAAACAGGCCAATAAAATAATTCAAAGTAGTAGGCCTGCACTCAAGTACCAGCAGTAGGGACTGGGAAGACAGAAAACGTTTAAAAGACACTTAAAGTCAAGATTTATTAGCACTCCCTGGCAGGTGTGAGTTGTAGGCAGAGATGAAGGAGAAGGGAAAGGTGAAAGTCACGGATGACTTTTAGATTTTTAATATAGGTACTGTGTAAATGTGGTACCAGTTATAGTACTGTGTAATGTGGTATGAGTTATAGTTGGACAGAAGTTTGAGCTGCCTTTTTTGGTGAAGAGAATCCCATTTATTGAAGGGATTCCAAATATAAATTCAAGTGTTGGATTATAGGCAAAGGTGAAGAGATAATATAATATATAACATTCAGGTAAACATCAGAAAACACACAAGCTAATTTGAGCAGTACAGAGGGTAAATAAAATAATGTCCAAGGTCCTGTTTTATTCTAGGTTGAAGTGCTTTGCTTATACCTTTATCATATTTATGTCAATCTTACATATTACAACTTGTTGTACTGTGTCTCCCAGTTGGATTGTGAGTTTCAGGGACTTCACTTATTATTCATCTTTTTTTTTTTTTTTTTTTTTTGAGACGGAGTCTCGCTCTGTCGCCCAGGCTGGAGTGCAGTGGCCGGATCTCAGCTCACTGCAAGCTCCACCTCCTGGGTTTACGCCATTCTCCTGCCTCAGCCTTCCGAGTAGCTGGGACTACAGGCGCCCGCCACCTTGCCCAGCTAAGTTTTTGTATTTTTTAGTAGAGACGGGGTTTCACCATGTCAGCCAGGATGGTCTCGATCTCCTGACCTCGTGATCCGCCCGTCTCGGCCTCCCAAAGTGCTGGGATTACAGGCTTGAGCCACCACGCCCGGCCTATTATTCATCTTTTTATCTCCATAGGGCCCTGCACATGGCAGGTGTGCAAATATAGTCAGCACACCTAGTATATATATTGCTCTTATTATTTTGTTAAATAAAGGTTTTATGGCAACTTAACCTCATGACATTTAATATACTGGACTAATTTGCCATTCTCTCTTCACTGAATTTTTCTACCGCTCTGACTTGGTGTTTTACTGACAATGGTAACTACTACTGAAATTCCACCCATTCTTTACAGCCCAACTGAAATGTTATTTCCCCCGTAAGACCTTCCAGTGGCATATCATCTTGCCTATAAGGGGACAGTGATCAATCTGTTACATTGGGAATAGCTTCCAGAGCCTAAGGTAGTGCGCCTTTATGTACTTGATACATAAGTACAGTATTTGCCTAATTACACTGGGGTGATGTCTTTTTTCTTTTTTTGAGACAGAGTCCCGCTCTATCACCTAGGCTGGAGTGCAGTGGCATCATCTCCGCCTCTCAAGCTCAGGCAATTCTCCGACCTCAGCCTCCCAAGTAGCTGGGACTACAGGTGCATGCCCGGCTAATTTTGTATTTTTAGTAGAGATGAGGTTTCACCATGTTGGCCAGGCTGCTCTCAAGCTTCTGACCTCAAGTGATCCGCCCACCTTGGCCTCCTAAAGTGCTGGGATTACAGGTGTAAGCCACGACACCCAGCCGGGTGATGTCTTAAGGGTAAAGAAGTTCCATTCAAGAAACACCTAGAATGGATTTTGTCTTCCTTACCGCTGAAAGGATCAAGGAAAAGACCCTAGGTGTAAAAATCAGTGAATCCATTCAAATAAGACATTAGCATGCGTGATAAGAAAAGGCAGGGCTTTACAAGTCAAACTTGGTTTTAAATTCTGGCTAATAACTGTATAATACTGGGCAATTTATTAATCCTTTGGATCCTGGGATTCCTCATCTGTAAAATAATATCAATGGCACTTTACCATACAGGGCAGTGAAGACTATACAAAACTACATCTTTAAAGTGTGTAGCATTCAGCAAATGATCAGTAATCAGTGGCTATTTTTATTGATTTTGGCATTAATTTCAGATCTATGATATAACCAATGATAATTTTTTAAAAAATCATAGAACAGGAGTTCGGGGGGTGAGCTATTTAGTCTACATAATGTATACATTCTCTCAAGAAATCTAGTTAACTTCTTACTTACCTGAAGAGGTGACTCAATGACTATAGCTACTTAGTTTTCTAATGCATTTGGTTCAATAATCAGATTTTATAAAACTGTGTTATCTATAGTTTTATGAAGAGACTAAAATTCAAATTCTTAAATTTATGTATTTTAAATTAATTTAACATTTTAAGCATGAACTTTTCAAAATTGAACAGGTGACTGACTTAAAGTACCTGTCTGAGAGCAGAAGCCATACTTTCCAAGCAACTTTATTGTTGAACCACAAATACGGCCAATTTTCTTTTATCCATCCAAAGTATCAGATTACCCAAAATTGTTTGTAAATAAAATTCATCAAACTAATGACGAGTTGTCAAATCTTAAATAACATCTCTGTTAAAGCAATTTCTGCATGGATATTACTTAATAAAGGTCTTTATTTCTTAAAAAGTAACTTATGACACATGCTTAAGTTGTTGTCAGATACAAAAACTGAAGCTATTACCTACAGCCATAAATCTAGGTAAGGATACACAGTCCCCAAAATACCCACCCAGAGTCCCCTTTCAGTTTGAATATTCTTATTCTCTGAAAAAAAAAAAAAAATCCTTTCTTGTCCCTGTTACCCCTACTGCTCTGAGGAGAAGGAGATAGGACATCCCTAATTTACTTCAAGGCCTCAGTGGTGACTTAACTATATGACACTGAAGCTTGACCATGTTTGTTCCAACGTCGAACTCACTAACATATCCTTTCATTAGAATGATATGAAATTGCTTTAGTCGTAAGATATGACTACAGATTATTCTTTGAAAAATATGTGTGGTGTAATGAGAATGATTTCAAAGTCAGGAGTCCCAGCTCTGTTATCTCTCACAAGACTTAAACTCTGTCTTTGTTTTCTCATCTGAAAAATGGGACTTTCCAAACAGCCTTGTGGTGAGAATCAATGAGATAATGCATGTGAAAGCACTTGCAAAACTGTAAAGCCTGCACACTTATAAAGTACCTGTTTCAGATGGGAACTTGTATTTGTAATTTTTTGCCTTAGGAAAATCCAACTATTAGCATGCATCAATATTTTTAAAGTGTTCTTTTGGCTTTTTTTTTTTAAGAAAAAATTTATGAGTATATTAAAAACATTAAAGTTGAGGACTAGATAATGAAAACAAATGTAAAGCAAATCGTTTGATATGAAATTGGTGTATCTTTAAGTTCCTAGAAACATCTTTCTGTTCCTATATTATCAATAAACTCAAGGGAAATCAATGTGAAAAAATTCTCAGAACCCAAGGTCATTTCTCTTGTGTGCCCCAGTAAGGAAATCGTCAATATGGTTTACACTGGCATACATCCTGACTCAAAGAAAAGTAACAAGCCTTAGGAATAACCAGTCAAGCTCCAAGTAATAAAACAATGTTTTACATCATATATTTACTCTTACTTATGCTGCTATGGACTTTACTGGAGACATGAAAGAATGTGACATTTCTTAAAACGATCAACATCACATCCTGTCATTACTCTCAATGTTGACCATTGAAAAAATTCTCTTTGAACAGTGATCTCATTGAAAATTTTAGATCTGTGATAACATAGTAGCACCTGAAAAAGATCTATTTGTTTGAACAGTTAACTCTTCACACCCCTTCTGCATTTTACTAAATGAAAGACCACAGAATAAAATGAAAAAAAAAAAATCTGTTTTTCTTCCCACATTATTAAAATATAAACGAGTATTCTGCAAGTTCTTTATCAGAATGAGATTAATTAGAGTTA
This sequence comes from Theropithecus gelada, assembly GCF_003255815.1. NCBI lineage: Eukaryota > Metazoa > Chordata > Mammalia > Primates > Cercopithecidae > Theropithecus > Theropithecus gelada. Next base: position 69,335,542 of record NC_037670.1, read on the forward strand.
TATCAGAAATGCAACCAGAGTTAATAGTTGGAAAAATAAGTTTTCTACCTTATCAAAGATCAAGCAAAAACACACTTAACTATATGTTAAAACCATAAATACAGGCAAAATTTATAAACCTTAAATAAGGACTGCTTATAGCACAAACAGAACTTTCACTTCCTGAGACTTCATTACTTTTGCCAGAAATAGAGGCAAATTTTGAGATTGTGCAGGTTTTCTTTTTTGGTTACATTTAAAATAATAACGTTTATTGAATTACACTATGAATTACATTTACTGAGTGCTTCCCTTAAGCTAAGCACAGCCTTAAGGCTATGTGTTTTACTTAATTCTCTCACCAACCCTATGAGGCAATAAACGGTTAGGTAATGCACTCAAGTCCACATAACTAGTAAGAGCCAAGATTCAATCTCACACTGTCTGACTCCAAAGCCAATATTCTTAAGCACTGCATTAAACTGCTATGCGATAAAAAAGGGTGCCACAAGGAAAAGAACAGATTTAATTTTATTTTTCAGTTCCAGGCTCTTATATCAAGTATTTAGCTAATAATTGCATTGTTATGCTGCTTTATGACCTACTCCTTTTGTAAAGAAATTAATGTAAGAAAAGGTATGTACCACCACGCCCAGCTAATTTTTGTATTTCTAGCAGAGATGGGGTTTCACCACATTGGCCAGGCTGGTCTCGAACTCTTGACCTCAGGTGATCCATTCGCCTGAGTCTCCCAAAATGCTGGGATTACGGGCGTGAGCCACTGTGCCCGTCCAGTTTTCCTTCTTTCGGGTAATATGGGTTACTTCAGAATGTTTGGAATGTCGACAAATTAGAATACACAGCTAAGTCATAGCTCCCTTCACCTTTTGTCACAATTAAAGTATGCACAGATCCAGTCAACTAGGGCCTAGCAGTGAAGTAAATCTTGCTCCTGAAAGGTATTTTTCCTTTTGTTAACATTTAGGAATAAGTAAGACTTTGTTAAGGTAGGATTCCACACTCCCTACCCCGCCCCCCCCAAAAAAAAACTATTTCCAAAAGTTACCTTAATATGTGTAAGGCAGTGTGTTTTTAACATTACAACCAATGTTACATTGTTTGCCTTTTCAAGACCCCAGCTGAAGGCTGTTCCAACTGTCAGGTCCTTTCCCATTACAACATGGTGCTATTTTGCAACCATGACAAATGCTGGCAATAATGAGAACATTTACTGAACGCCATGTGGCAAGCCCAGTGGTATGCGCTTGACAGGCATGGCATCTTCAGGACACCTCTGAGGTAGGTAGTGTCATCATTATACTGATTTTACAGATGAGTAAAGTGAGGCTGGGGAGTCTAACCCCTCCAGAGGAAAACACAGCAACCAGGGCACGAATATGAACTTAAGTCTGCCCCCAAAGCCAGAGAATTTAACAACTTCCCCAAACTGTTCTCAAGGAAGAGTCCCCAAATCCCACAAAAATCACTCGATCACCCCTCTTCAGCATGCAAAATGTAAAGCATCCGAATAGCCTGCACTTGCAACTTTGGAGACAAGCTCTCCCTATTCCCACAAAAAAACGGTGGGCTAGGGTGGGGTGAGGGGAGAAGGCAAGAATCGGTTCCCAGCAAAGTAAAAAGAGCGAGAAAAGGGCCAAGCGCCTACGAAAGAAACCAATCTAACTCGAGGCAAAGGGACCTAAATATTTTAGAACTAAAAAGGCACAAAACCAACCAAGAAAACGAAAATGAATTCAGCAAAAGACCGACACAAGGTAACAGAGCACCGGTGCAAAGGAAGCTGTCACAACGGATGCTGTATTTTATTAAAACCACACAGAGAGACCAAGAAAGTCGCAACAGTTGAAGGAAAAAAGCAAAGCCGGCTCCACAGACCTCTGGTTTTCAGACCCGCTGCTCGGGGTGAAAGGCAGAGCGCGGTCCGCACCTTCTCTCGTTAAATCGCCATTCGAAACGCCACAGAGAACCAAAGGGCTGAGGAAAGTGTCCGCGCCTCCGGGACCGCCATCGAGTTACCATCACTCGCTCGCTGGGCGCGGCGCGTGGTGGGGGTGGGGAGGCGCTGGTGCGACTTGGCTGCCCTACTCGCCGTCAGCACCCAAGTTCGTGCCAAGTCACAAAGCGCGTTATCGGCAACAGCAACGCCACCTCAGGCTCGCCGCCGGGGCCCCGGCACTTATCGGCGCCCGCGTCCCGCCCCGCGCGTCCGGAAAGGTTCCGCGCCGGGCCCCGCCCGTCCTCACCTGCCCAGCTCCCGGCCCGGGCACAGGCTGTAGCTGTCCTGGAAGGGCTCGGTGCGCACCGCGGCGCGGATCTCTGTCAGCAGCCCGCGGGCCTGTGGCGGCGGCGGCGGCCGGCACGGCCCGCTCAGACCCCGGCCGGCCCGGCCCGAGCCTGAGGTGGCGGCTGGGGAGGAGCTGCCGCTGCCCGGCTTCTCCAGAGGAATCATGGTGTTCAGGCCCGCTTCTTTCCTGGCCGCCTGTTAGCTCCGAGAAGCCGGAGGGTCACGGACCCGCCCCCGGCTCCTAGTGCCGGTCCGCGGAGCCTTCAAACACCCGCTCTCCCCCGCGCGGCGCTCGGACTGCGGCAGGCAGGCTACCGGCAGCTCGGCCCCGCCCATGGCCCCGCCCATGGCCCCGCGCCTGGCCCCGCCCCGTGACCACCCCGCGCCTGCCCTGCGCCCTGCTTTTGGCCCCGGCCAACCCCACCCCACGTCCGCCCCGCACCTAACCCCGCCCCCCAATCCAAGCCTCACTCCGTGGCTGCCCCGCCCCCTCGCTGAGCTCCTGCGGGGTCCTGAGCGCCCGATGCCTCACGCGCGCCCTCTGCAGCTCAGGGGGAGAAGGTGCAGCTTTCAGGACGGCCCGGAGGCTGGAGGCGACTCACAGCACCACCCTTTGGCCAGGACCGCCTACTGCGTTAGCGGAGTTGCGCACCTGTTGAGCATCTGAGTCACAAAAGCTGACTTTCGGTTAATAAAAGGCATTTGAGCTGTAAGCGGGACTTCACGTGGTGGGAAGGGGTGATGAGACCCTGATCTCCGTACACTGGGGGAGGGGTCTGGAGGCAGGAGTTGTATAAATATTATTAACCCTGCACGCCAGCCCTTTGAAATAGACACTATTATATCGTCTGTAGTCGTCCCTATATTTACTTTCGAGGTCTTCTCATCCAGTCTTACGACTTTAATTACCATCTATATGCTCATGACTACAGAATTTGTATCTCTAGCTTTCAAATATTTCCTGAACTTCAGAATGGTGTATTCAACTATGCATTTGGCATCTCCACTTAGATGTCAAATTAGCATCTCAGGCTTAACGTACACAAAAGTGAGTTCCTGATTGGTCTTCATGAATGCACTCCTACCCAGCTTTCCCCGTCTCAGTTTTCTTCATCTCCTTCCTTCTAACTGTTCAGGCCAAAAATCTTGGGATGAGCATTGACTCCTCTCTCATGCCCATCTGCAGTTTGTCAGTGCGGCATTTGATCATTTCTCTCTATTTCCACCTTACCACCATGGCCTGAGCCACCGTTATCTCTTATCTGGATTACTGTGATAGTTTACTAACTGGACCACCTGCTTCCATCCTTCTTCCTCCCTAATGCCGCATAGTTCATTTTCAAGGCAATGAGAGTGATCTTTTAAAAATCGAAACCAGGCCGGGCGCGGTGGCTCCCGCCTGTAATCCCACCACTTAGGGAGGCCAAGGCGGGCGGATCACGAGGTCAGGAGATCGAGACCACCCTGGTTAACACGGTGAAACCCCGTCTCTACTAAAAATACAAAAAATTAGCCGGGCGAGATGGCGGGCGCCTGTAGTCCCAGCTACTCGGGAGGCTGAGGCGGGAGAATGGCGTGAACCCGGGAAGCGGAGCTTGCAGTGAGCCGAGATGGCGCCACTGCACTCCAGCCTGGGCGACAGAGCGAGACTCCGACTCAAAAAAAAAAAAAAGAAAAAAATCGAAACCAAATCGTGCCACTGCTCTGCTCAAACTGTCTCAGTGGAGTTTTGCTTCTGGCACTGATAATATTAGTTTATTTGTGATCAACATTCTCACTAAGAAAAAACAGAAAAGTTGGCAAAAGTTAAAAAATTCCTCTCCCAGCAAAGACTTGGATGACTGAAATCCTGGAAAGATAGGCAGCTCAGAAAGCTGCCATTTTTCCCATGAGGTATTTGATGATTTTAAAGCAATGGCTGGAAGAGTGAGAAAGTAAGCAGAGCTTTCAGCCATCTCATGGGGTTGGGGAGGAAAAAAAATGGAGTTTAGGGCCTATTTAGGATGAGGGGCTGGTAAGCAACTAGGCTTTCAGCTGGGACTCCGAAGGGCTATACCCTAGGGGCCTGGATGAAAGGGAAGTAGACCCAAGGGGCAGAAGACCAGCTTCAAAGGCAATAGTAACTATTCTCTCTGGCGAAAAAGAGCATCATCCAGAGCCACACATTATCCATATAATATTTTATACACCATGTCTGAAACTTAATTTAAACAAAGGACACAGAATTGTCTTAAAAACTAAGGGAAAAAAACAGAAATAAAAACCAGATCCAGATATTAAAGTTTAAAGACAGATTTTAAAATAATTCTGTTTAATATCTTCAAGAAATTAAATGACAAGATTAAGAGTTTTCAGCAGAGAACTGGAAACTCCAAAGAAGAATACAATGGAATTTTGGAACTGGAGAAAAAACCACACTAACTAAAACTACTACAGAATTATGGGTTTAATAACAGATTAGATACAACTTAAGCAGGAATTAGTGAAGCTAATAAGCAAAACAAAATATGCAAAATGAAATACAAGAGATATAAAAACTTTATATAAAAGATAAGGTTTCAGAAAGGAGACTATAACACATGTGATATGTGGTAAAACATTCTAACACACATGTAATTGGAATATCAGGAAGAGAGGTGAGAGAAAAAAGGAAAAGAAGCAGTATTTGAAAAGATAATGGGCCGGGCGCGGTGGCTCAAGCCTGTAATCCCAGCACTTTGGGAGGCCGAGGCGGGTGGATCACGAGGTCAGGAGATCGAGACCATCCTGGCTAACATGGTGAAACCCCATCTCTACTAAAAATACAAAAAAAAAAAAAACTAGCCGGGCGTGGTGGCGGGCGCCTGTAGTCCCAGCTACTCGGAGGCTGAAGCAGGAGAATGGCGTGAACCTGGGAGGCGGAGCTTGCAGTGAGCCGAGATCGCGCCACTGCACTCCAGCCTGGGTGACACAGCGCGAGACTCCGTCTCAAAAAAAAAAGAAAAAGAAAAGAAAAAAAAGAAAAGATAATGGCTGGAAATTTTTTTAAATGAATGAACTACAATTCTCAGAGTCAAGAAACATTATGAATATAGAGCAGGATTTCAAGCAAAGGAAACCATATCTACGCACATTGTAAACTACTGAGAAACAAAGTCAAAAAGAAAAGGTTTAAAATCAGCAGAGAAAACAGAGATATAATCTGTAAATGAGCAACAATAAAATTAAGAGCTTATTCTCAAAGAACCAGTGGAAGCCTAAACACTTTCAAATGTCTTCAAAGCGCTAGGAGAAATTACCTGTCAGTCTATATTATATACCCAGTAAAAATGCTTTTCAAAATTGAAAATAAAATACAGACAGTTTTATAACCAAGAAACACTAAGATCATCAGCTGATTTACATTAAAGGAAATTCCAAAAGGAGTTTTTCAGGCAGATGGACTATAATCCCAAATGAAATCATGGAGACATCTAAAGGAATGAAGATCAATCAAAGCGTTAATGTATGGATAGATGTAAATACACACTATTTGTATAAAACAATAAAAATGACATGTGAGGTTTAAATATATGTAGAATTAAAATATACACAATAATAGCACAAAAAGTGAGATAAAGTAAATGAAAGTGAAATGTTCTTAAGTCCTAGGATTGTATAGGAATTGATAAAAGTACTTGACTTTAATACATCAAGAATGAATATTATAATCTCTAGAATAACAGCAAAAGTAATAGAAAAAGAATAAATAACATGTTAAAAAAGGGAGAATGGAATAATAAAAAAAATTTAAAAGATGCAAGAAAGGGAAAAAAAGGAACTCAGACAAGTAGAAACAAATAGATGATCACTCTGGAAGGCCAAGGAGGGTGGATCACCTGAGGTCAGAAGTTCAAGACCAGCCTGGTCAACATAGTGAAACCCCATCTCTATTGAAATAAAACACAAAAAACCAGCTAGGCATGGTGGTAGTAGCCCGCTACTCAGGAGGCTGAGGCAGGAGAATCACTTGAACCCAGGAGGCAGAGGTTGCAGTGAGCTGAGATTGTGCCACTGCACTCCAGCCTGGGCAGCAGAGTGAAACACTGTCTCAAAAAATAAATAAATAAATAAAATAAAATAAAAAATTTTAAAAAAGCAAAGAAGCAAATAGATGGTAAATTTTTAAAAACAGGAGATTTTTTTTGCAAGTACATTAAATATAAATGGAATCTATACTCCAAATAAAAGGCAAATGCTATGGACAGAATTAAAAAGTACTATCAATTATATGTTGCTTCTAAAAGACACCTCAAATAAAAGGCTACAGAAAGATTGAAAGGATGGAAAGAATTATGCCACGTAAATACAGGCGTATCTTATTTTATTGCAATTTGCTTTATTGTACTTTGCAGATATTACATTTTTTACAAACTGAAGGTTTGTGGCAACCCTGTATCAGGCAAGTCTACCAGTGCTATTTTTCCAACAGTATATGCTGTCTTCATTTCTTTCTGTCACATTTTGGTAATTCTCACAATGTTTCAAACTTTATTATTACTATTATATCTGTTATGGTGGACCGTGATCTTTGATCTTTGATGTTATTATTGTAATTGCTTTTGGGTACCATGAATTGCACTCATGCAAAGTTAATTGATAAATGTTGTGTGTGATCTAACTGCTCTACCAATCAGTCCCCTATTTCTCTTCCTCTCCTCAGGCCTCCCTATTCTCTAAAACACAACAATATTGAAATAGGCCAGTTAAAAACCCTAAAATGGCCTCTAAGTGTTCAAGTGAAAGGAAGATTCTCACGGCTTTTACTTGAAATAAAAGCTGGAAATGGTTAAGCTTAGTGAGGAAGGCATGTAGAAAGCCAAGATGGGCTGAAAGCTAGGCCTCTTGAGCCAGTTAGCCAAGTTGTGAATACAAAGGAAAAGTTCTGGAAGGGAATTAAAAATACTACTCCAGTGAACACAGGAATGATAAAAATAGTGAAACAGCCTTCTTGCTGATATGGAGAAAGTTTGAGTGGTCTGGATAGAAGATCAAACCAGCCACAAGATTCCCTTAAGCCAAAGCCTAATCCAGAGCAAGGCTTTACCTCTTTTCAATTCTCTGAAGGCTGAGAGAGGTTAGGCAGCTGCCAAAGAAAAGTTTGAAGTTAGCAGAGGTTGATTCATGAGATTTAAGGAAAGAGACTATCTGCATAACATAAAAGTTCAAGGTGAAGTAGTAAGTGCTGATGTAGAAGCTGCAGGAATTTATTTAGAAGATCTAGCTCAAGTAATTGATGAAGAGAGCTATACGAAACAACAGGTTTTCAATGTAGATGAAATGGCCTTCTATTGGAAGAAGATGTCATCTAAGACTTTCAGAGTTAGAGAGTAAAAGTCCAGGCTTGGTTTCAAAGCTTCAAAGGGCAGGCTGACTCCCTTGTTAAGGGCTAATGCAGCTCGTGACTCTAAGGTGAAGCCAATGCTCTTTGACCATTCTCAAAATCCTAGGGCCTTTAAGAATTATGCCAAATCTACTCTGCCTATGCTCTAGAAATGGAAAAACAAAGCCTGGATGACAGCACATGTGTTTACAACATAGTCTACCTAACATTTTAAGCCCAGTCTGGAGACCTAGTGCTCAGAAAAAAAATAGATTCCTTTCAAAATATTACTGCTCATTGACAATGTACCAAACACCCAAGAGCTCTGATGGAAATGTGCAAGGGGATGAATATTGTTTTCATGCCTGCTAACACAACATCCATTCTGCTGTCCATGGATCAAGGAGTAATTTGACTTCCAAGTCTTGTTACTTGAGAAATTTATTTTGTAAGGCTGCAGCTGCCATAGATAGTGAATCTTCTGATGGATCTGGGCAAGGTCAATTAAAAATCTTCTGACCATTTTAGATGCCATTAAGAGAATTCATGGCTCATGGGAGGACGTAAAAAATATCAACATTAACAGGAGTTTGGAGGAAATTGATTCCAATCCTCATGGATGACTTTGAGGGGCTCAAGACTTCAGTGGAAGATGCTTCTTACGGATGAGCAAAGAAAGTGGTTTCTTGAGATGGAATCTAATCCTGTTGAAGATGCCGTAAACACTGTTGAAATGACAACAAATGATTTAGAGTATTACATAAACTTAGTTGATAAAATGGTGGCAAGGAAGTCCTACTGATAGAGGCAAGAGGCAGACAAAGGCCTAGGCAGATAGGGAAGGGTCCCCAGAGAATCTCCGACTCGCCCCACAAGTGTTTACATCAGATGTTTTGTGCAGATAAGGGAACCTGCACAGGGGACTTGCCTGAGCATGCCCATAGTGGACTGGAGACCCACAAGCACTGGGGGAATGGGTTGGAGCCATCAGGAATTCGCATCTTATGCAGGGGAGGAGCCTGGCTAAGGAGCCTAGCTAAGGAGCAAAAAAATCCTGCATCACTACTGTGTGGGTAAAATCAAACAGCATTGCATGCTACAGAGGAATCGTTTGTGAAAGAAAGAGTGAATCAATGTGGCAAACATCATTTTTGTCTTATTTTAAGAAATTGCTACAGCCACCCTAACCTTCAGCAACCACCACCTTGATCAGTCAGTTGCCATTAACACAGAGGCAAGACCCATCACCAGCAAAAAAATTACAACTCACTGAAGACTGAGATGATCAATAGTACTTTTTAGTAATATAGTATATTTTAAAATTAATGTATGTTGTTTCACATATACATTCATTAAAATGTACAATGTATGTACATTGTTTTTCTAGACATAATGCTATTGCTCACTTAATAGACCATAGAATAGTGTAGACATAACTTATATATGCACTGGGAAACCAAAAAATTTGTGTGACTTGCTTTATTATGATATTATTACTGTAGCAGTCTGGAACTGAATCTGCAATATCTCCAGGTTATGTATGCCTGTTGTGCCTAATAGAAAATTGGTTGTAGCTATACAAATATTAGACAAAGTAGATTTTAAAGCCAAGTATTATAAGAGATAAAATGCATTCGTGAAAAGGATCAATTCAGTGCTATCTTTAAAAAGATAGTATTGAAATATATGAAACAAAATGACAGAACTAAAAGGACAAATATACAAATCTACCATCACAACCTGAGATTTTCAACACATTCCTCTCTGTAACTGATAGAACAAGCAGGGAAAAAAATAGAAAGGACATAGAAGCGTTGAACAACACAATGAACAAAATTGACATGATACAAATACAGCACTACAGAATATATATTATTTTGCTGCAAAAAGAATATTTATTGATTATGTAGTGGATCGTAAAGCACATTTCAACAATTTTAAAGGACTGAAATTCTATAGAGCATTCCTTATGACCATAGTGGAATTAAGGAAGAAACCAAATGTCATCTATTATTTCGATATACAACAACAACCACAACCAAAAGCCACAATCACAAATAGGTGGAACTTGGCCAATTTACTTCTCATCTATGTTGACAGAAAATGCTGGGAAAAAACATTGCATAATATGCAATACCCACTCATGACTGATTAAAATAGAAAGGAATTTCCTAAACTTAAGAAGATGCATCTCTAAAAAAATCTACAGAAGTATTATTGTTGAAGTCAGAGGCACAGCAAAGCTACGTGCTATCACCACTCCTATTCAGTGTTGCAGTTGAGAACCTAAATAGTGCAGTAAGACTACACTGGCATTAATATTGGAAAGGAAGAATTTAAGTAGTCATGAAGGAATTGTCACAATTGTTAAATGTAGAGAATTCTATATTCTACTTCTAGAATATCCAAAAGAATAAACTGGACCTGGCTCATGCCTGTAATCCTAACACTTTGGGAGGCCAAGGTGGGAAGATCGCTTGAGTTTAGGAGTTTGAAACCAGCCTCAGCAACATAGTGAAACCCTGTTTCTATTAATGCTGTTTTAAAATGTAATAAAAAAGGGCTGGGTGTGATAGCTCATGCCTGTAATCCCACCACTTTGGGAGGCCGAGGTGGGTGGATTGCTTGAGGTCAGGAGTTCAAGACCAGCCTGACCAACATGGTGAAACCCTGTCTCTACTAAAAATGCAAAAATTAGCCAGGCATGGTGGCGGGCGTCTGTAATTCCAGCTATTCAGGAGGCTGAGGCAGAAGAATCGCTTGAACCTGGGAGGTGTAGGTTGCAGTGAGCCAGGATAGTGCCACTGCACTCCAGCCTGGGCAACAGTGTAAGACCCCATCTCAAAAAAGAACATTTTAAAATAAAACAAAATAAATAAATAAGTAAAATGTAATAAAAAAGATCAACGGAAAAATATTAAAATTAATACATTTTAAAAGACAATTAGGTTTAATAAAAATAAATCAATAGCATTCCTACATAATAACAATGAGATATGAAAGCTAATGGGGAACTATTCCATTTGCAATAAAATGAAAATAAAGCATGCAGAAATAACCCTCACAAAAAATGCACAAAGCTTATATTTTATTTTAAAGAACGTAGTTATTCTAAGAGACATAAACAAATACTTCAAGAGAGAAGCATAGATGAAAAGATTAGATTCTGTAATTCTTTGGAAATAAATCAATATATTTAACAAAATTCTAATAAGTCTCAAAAAATATGTCTTTTGGAATGTGTTAAAATTATCTCAGAGTTCATCATGAAGAATATCCAAACAAGTGTAGCTAGAAGATTTTTGTAAAAGAAAGTCGTAAGGAGAGAACTGTCCTAACATATTAAAATACAGTGTGAAATAAGATAGCTCAACATAACAGAATAGTTTTGAAATAGAGTTATAATATTTAAGAAACCACAAGAAGCCCCAAATCTTCTAAATCATTAAATGTAAAACAAAAACTACAAAATCTAGAAAGAAATAACATATAACAAGTAGCTGACTTTTTCTCTTTTTTTTTTGAGACAGGGTTTCACTGTCGCCCAGACTGGAGTGGAGTGGTGCCATCCCGGCTCACTGCAGCCTCTGCCTCCTGGATTGCAGGGGTTCTCTTGCCTCAGCCTGCCGAGTAGCTGGGATTACAGGCGTGTGCCACTATGCTTGGCTAAATTTCGTATTTTTAGTAGAGACAGGATTTTGCTGTGTTGGCTAGGCTGATCGTGAACTCCTGGTCTCAAATGATCCATCCTCCTTGGCCTCCCAAAGTGCTGGAATTACAGGCATTAGCCACTTTGCCTGGCCTTGACAATTAGCTGATTTCTGAAACAAAAAGTAACTTCTAAGAAATAAAGCAGTGGAAAAAAACTCCAAGAAAAATATTTGATTACCTAATAATTAAAACATTATTGCATATCAAAAAACATTATATGCAAAATTAGAAGGCAAACAAACTGGAAATATATTTGCAAAAAATATTATAGACGAAAATCATACCCTAAATGAAGAACACATAATAAGAGGTGTGCCAACACTATATTAGAAAGAGGTCAAAGAAAATAGAATATTTTTTTATAGTGAAATGTTCAAATGTAATTTATATTTTCTTGAGAAATATAAATGGGTTTCAGTTTTGCCAATAAAAATGGCAAAGATTTTTAGGGTAATTCAATGCCCATTGTTAGTGATAATGGGGAGAAACACTGGAAAGATAAAAACATAAATGCTTTTTGTTTCCTTGTGTTGTTCTGATCTGTGTTTTTCCGTATAGAGTGCTATACCTGATTCTATCAGAGATTTTACGTGGCCCACCTGTTTTAATATCAACCTGAGTTTGTCTTTATCAAATTGCATTATAAGTGTATACTTTCTTTCTTCCTAGCTAGATCAAAAGGGACCATTTATTCTATATCCTCAGTGTGTATGAGTGACACTTCGTAAATATTGATGAATAGATGTGGTTGAGTTGAAAATGCAACACTCTTACTATCCGAGTAAGATAATGGTTAAATGAATTTTGATATATTTACCTGATAGGTTATTGTGCAATACCTTTTTTTTGAGATGGAGTTTCTCTTTTGTTGCCCAGGTCGGAGTGCAGTGGCATGATCTCAGCTCACCACAACCTCTGCCTTCTGGGTTCAAGTCATTCTCCTTCCTCAGCCTCCCAAGTAGCTGGGATTACAAGTATGCGCCACCATGCCTAGCTAATTTTGTAGTTTTAGTAGAGACTGGGTTTCCCCATGTTGGTCAGGTTGGTCTCGAACTTCCCACATCAGGTGATCCACCTGCCTTGGCCTCCCAAAGTGCTGGGATTACAGGCGTGAGCCACAGCGCCTGGCCATTATGCAATACTTTTAAAGGGATTTAAGAACACTGGACAATATTGGTTTTGCAAAAAAACTCTAAAAAAGAATGATTTGAAATCATTTTTACTGTACTTTGTTGAGTAATTTTCTTTTATTTTCTGTACTCTCCAAATTTCCTTAAATGATTACATATTACTTTTCTTGCAGAAGTAAAAAAAAAAATAAAAAAAAATTGTTTTTAACATAAGTACTCCACAGTCCAGCCAGGCAGGCATGGACTGTGATTATTTTAAACACAACTCACACCCACCTAGTTACTCTCTATCCCTGCATTTATTGTTGGGGGCTTAAGTCACAACCTCTCTGCCCCACATCAATTCAAGTTGAAGTTTGCCTTATGTCCAAACCTCTGTTGTTTTTAAATAACAGAGTACTGTTCTGGGAAATTATGTGCAAGTTACAGATCTAAGCCCTTCAAGGATAAGTATGCCTATCAGTAGTTAAGTTAAAAAACATTATTTCCTTTGACATCTGCTGTCAGAGAAAGAAAGTTGATTTGTACTTCTCATTCTCCTGCCAAAATTAGTATTTAGGTCAAATGTAAGTCTGGACTATTATCTTTCAGTAACTATTTTGTAGAATTTAGGTAAGAAAGAGACAGCTTACATTGGTCATCTCCTCTCTTTTTTTCCTTGCCATTTAGCCTTTCTAAAAACAGAGAACGGTCGGGTGCGGTGGTTCACGCCTGTAATTCCAGCATATTGGGAGACTGAGGCAGGCGGATCACGAGGTCAAGATATCGAGACCATCCTGGCCAACGTGGTGAAACCCCATCTCTACTAAAAATACAAAAATTAGCTGGGCATGGTGGCGGGTGCCTGTAGTCCCAGCTAGTTGGGAGGCTAAGGCAGGAGAATCACTTGAACCTGGGAGGCGGAGGTTGCAGTGAGCCGAGATCGTGCCACTGCACTCCAGCCTGTTGACAGAGCAAGACTCCGTCTCAAAAATAACAACAACAACAGCAACAACAGAGAGCATTTGAAAGAATGACAGTTGTTCTATCAAAATTATACCCAGCAATTCTGGTGAGGAGATTTGTTGTGAAACTAAACAAAAATCCACAAACATTTGAGGGTCATGATTTGAAAGCATGGGGATCTGGGAGGTTAAGTAGTGAAGTAGCTACACCATGTTACATGTCAGCTGTTTGGAGAATGTTGTAGAATCCAGTGAAATGATAAACCAACATCTATCAACTTCGAAAGACTGATAAATGCGTGACTCAGTTCCCAGGTTAAAATGTGACACCTGACTTCTGATATGTTTACTGATTAAGAAACCAAAATATCTTAATACATGTAGAAGAGTTAATGAAAAGTATAAGAAACATTTTCATGGACTGAGTGAACTTCTCTGCAATTTTGTGTTTTACAATGAAAGTGCTAAAAGGAGAGCATGTTGGCTGAAGAAAGAAAATGTGGAGCACTTTGAATTGGTTGAAAATGTAATATTGCTGGTATTTTACTGTCTGTAATGCTTGGGGATTTTATTTATTTTTATGTAAATTACTATAGGAATCTTTGAGCATGAGGCAATGACATTGTCATAGATCTTTGGGGTGTCACTTTTCTGGCCTGAAACCTCTGGCCAGTGGTGCCTTTGCCTGAGTTTTTCTTGGGCCCACTGGGCTCGTTCCACCCATTCAGCCTGGCAGGCTATGATTGGCTCATGCTACCAGCCTGGATCCCACCTCTGCCAAGGGAGAGTCAGGTGTGGAGTGGCAAGGAGGGTGTGAGCCAGTGTGGGGTCCGGCCACTGCACAGTCAGACATGCCGGCTGCTGCAGCTGGGTGGGCAGCTCCAGGTGCTGGCACAGGTGCTCACTCTCAGCAAGGCTGTGGCTGGACCAGGTGTACTGCAAGTAGCTTCCCCAGGTGGCACTGAGGAACACAGTGGTACCTGGAAGCCTAAAGATGCCAGGCACTGCAGGACCCCAAAGAGGGAGTCTCAGCCCTGGCTCAGGGAACTCCCAGGTCTGGGCTCCCCAAAAGGCTGCAGCTCTTCTTTCCTCTTCATCCACAAAGTGGTGAGCAAGGGGAACATTTCAGCCCTGTTTGTGTAACAGCTCTTTAACCCTGCCATTTGGTGGATCCCAAGTTCTTGTCCTGCAACCAGCAAGAATAAGGTATGCAGGTAAGTGAAGGGTGAGCAAGACAAAGAGAAATTTTGCTGAGCAGTAGAACAGCTCAGAGACCTTCTGTGGGTAGCTCCTTTCTGCAGCCTGGGTGTCCCCACAAGTATTCAGCCCTCAGCAGAGAGAAAGAGACCCTGGGGTGGGTGGCTACTCTCTGCAGTTGGTTGTCCTGGAGTCTCCCATGCTCTGGCTGAGCCTGGGGCTTTTATGGGCCTCAGAGTGGGGAAGTGCTGATTGGTCCATGGGCAGCCATGGGCCTGCCCAGGAAAAGCACCAGGAGTTTCCCCTCTAGTCTGCAGGACTGGCAGCAACCCAGCCCCCAGGCTTCAGGCCTTCCCTGGCTGAAAGGTGGGGCTTCACTGGGGACCTGTCCTCTTCTACCTAGGAACCTGTCTGCCTCCTGCTGCCATTCATCATGCCTGGGCTCTGCCCAGACTTTTCTCCAAGATTGGGGTGAATGCTGACAGCAGGAAGCAGCCAGGCAGCAGGAGCAGGTACTTCTGAGCTTGTGAGGGCTGGTGGGGGCCTTCTCGGGCCCCCAAGAGTGCTGGGATGCATGGGCTTGCAGCCTTAGTTTGGGCAGCTGCAGCTGGGGGAGCAGGAGACCTGGGTCTGGGCAGCTGCAGTGGCACCCAGGGAACTCCTTGTCCCCACTCAGAAAAGGCGGGGCTCCCACTTGTCCCCAGCACCCCCCAGCTCCAGGGAGCATGCAGCCCTGGCCTGCATCCCTGCTGTAGCCAGAGTGATGGCAGTGGCTGCCCCGGATGGCCTACAACTGCCATCAACATCATGAAAAGAGTCTGAGTGTCTCAGGAAGCATCAGCAGCATAGGTGAATGGAATCTCCTCTCATAACTTCTCAGGTAAATAATTAACAAAAACCTGCCTTTAGAAATACCCACCTGAGCTCTGGAAGATAAGAATGAACAAAATATACCACGGGGTTGATTCTAGGATTAGTTTCTACTATTTACAGTTCTGAGGTCTGAAGACATCAGTTTAGAAAACAAGATGAACAAGTATGCTTTAGAAGTTGTTTCTGATGATCTTCTCCTGGGAAATTGGAGGATAGGAAAGGTCAGCCTTTCTCGATTCTGCAGTGGCTATGGAGACAGCATAAGTAATGGTCTCCATTGTGAAGGTTTTGAGAGATATAACTTATTAAGTTTAGGAAATATTTTTCTATTCTTAGGTTAATGTATGTATGTGTATATATATGTATGTCTGTATATATGTGTGTGTATATATAATTTATATAGATATATAATATAGGTTTATAATTTATATATATATATAAAACTTTTTTTTGAGACAGGGTCTCACTCTGTCACCCAGGATGGAGGGCAGTGGTGGGATTAAGGCTCACTGTGGCTTCATTGACCTCCTAGGCTCAAGTGATCCTCCTGCCTCAGCCTCCCATGTAGCTGGGACCACAGGTGCATGCCACCATGCCTGGCTAATTTTTTATATTTTTTGTAGAAATGCGGTCTCACTTTGTTGCCCAGGCTGGTCTCAAACTCCTGGGCTCAAGTGAAGCTCTCAGCTCGGCCTCCCAAAGTGCTGGGAGTATAGGCATAAGCCACTGCACCCAGCCAGGTTACCGCAGTTTAAAAATTAATCATGAATGGGTATTGAATGTCATAAAATATTTTTCCCAGTATGTATTAAGATGATACTTTTTTTTTTTTTTTTACCTCTCATCTGAACATGTAGTGAACATCTTTGCATTCCTGGATAAAATCTACTCCATCATAATGTTGGATTCTTTTAAAACATTGCTTTGATTACTTTGAGTAATATTGTTTAGCCCATGCCATGTAGTGTGCTATTTGTATCTTGTTTACTCAGCATAATGTTTTTAAGATTTGTCCATGTGGTTGTATAGATCAGAAGTTCCTTCTTATTGCTGAGTAGTATTCTGTTCTATGCACAGAACAGAATACATGCACGTGGTATTTATCCATTCTCCTGTTGACGGATACCTGGACTGTTTCCAGTTTTGAGCTATTATGAATAAAGCAAAAATTCTTCTACTAAGCTTTGTGTGGACATGTTTTCCTCTCTGTTGGGAAATATCTAGAAGTGGAATTGCTGGGTCATAGGGTAGATATATAATTATATTCTTAAGAGACTGCAAAAGGGTTTCGAAAAGCAATTATAACATTTAACACTCTTACCAGCAATGTAGAGACTTCCAGATCCTTGCCAATATTTAGAATTCTCTGAGTTTTAACATTTTAGCTATTCTGGTGAGTGTATAATGGCCCCATATTATTGTTTTAATTTGTGTTTCCCTGATGACTAATGCTGTTGAGTACTTTCTCATGTGCTTATTAGCTATTTGTATATCTTTTTCATGAGGTATGTGTTCAAGACGTTTGCTCATTTAAAATTTTTTTTCCTGAATTCTTTATATATTCAATCTGTAAATCTTTTGGGAGATTTGTGTGTTGTAAATATTCTCATCTAGTATGTTGCTAGATACATCCAGTCTGTGCATCCATTTTTCTTAACAGCATCTTTGGATGAGCAGAAGGTTTAAATTTTAATAATGTTTATCGATTTATAATTTCATGATAGTGCTTTCTATGTGCTTTCCAGGGAATATTAGCCTACTCCATGGTTGTAAAGATGTCCTCTATGCTTTCCAGTTCTAGCTTTTAGGCTTATGTATAGGATCCATCTCAAGTTAATTTTTGCATATGGTGTGAGATAGTTGCTTTGTTCTTTTTTTTTTTTTTTTTTAAACATCACTATTCAGTTTTTCAGCACCATTTGTTGAAGGAGTTTTCCTTTTTATAAGAAAATGCTTTGGCACCTTGGTTATAAACCATTTCACCATGTATTTATAGCTCTGCTATGGGACCGTCTATTCCTGTACTGTTCAATATGGTAGCCACTAGCTACATGTGACTATTTAAATTACATTTAAATTCATTAAAATTAAGTTAAAAATTCAGTTCTTCAGTCACACTAGCCACATTTCAAGTGCCCAATAGCTTTATGTAACTAATGGTTATCGTGATGGATAGTGTAAGAATAGAACATTTCCATAATCTCAGAAAATTCTATTAAGAAGTGCTACTCTAGACTGTTCCACTGATTTATTTTCATTGTCTTGATCACAGTAGCTTTACAGTAAGTCTTGAAGTCAGTACATTCAGTCTTCTAACTTCGTTTTTCTTTTTAAGATTTTTATGGCTTTTCTAGGTTCTTTGAATTTTCATGTAAATTTTAGAATCAGTATTCTAAAATTTTGTCATTTCAAAAACAAGCATTTTGTCAATTTCTACAAAAACCCTACTTGGATTTTGGTTGGGATTGCATTGCATTGTATTAATTCGACATTTTTTTTTTTTTTTTTTGGACACAGAGTCTCCCTCTGTCACCAGGCTGGAGTGCAGTGACATGATCTCGGTTCACTGCAACCTCCGCCTCCTGGGTTCAAGTGATTCTCCTGTCTCAGCCTCCCGAGTAGCTGGGACTACAGGTGCATGCCACCATGCCCAACTAATTTTTGTAGTTGTAGTAGAGACAGGGTTTCACCATGTGGGCTAGGATGGTCTCAATCTCTTGACCTCGTGATCCACTCACCTTGGCCTCCCAAAGTGCTGGGATTACAGGCTTGAGTCACCGTGCCCAGCTGACATCATTTTTTTAAAGAAGAGTTTGACCTATAGTTTTATTTTCTTATGCCTAGTTTCTCCAGTTTTGATATTATAGTTATACTGACTTTATAATATGAATTAGTTAACTTGTCATTTATTTTTTATGCTCTGTATAAAATTAATTCAACCATTTACTCAAGAAATAGCTGGTGAATGTGTACTCAGAGCCAGGAACTGTTCTAGGCCTTGGCACTGTAATGGTAAACAAAACAATAGTCCTGCTTCCTTAGAGTTTACGTTCTTATAGAGGAGACACCCAATAAACAAATAGATATAGAATATAATTTAGAGATAAGTAGTATGGAAAAACAGGAAACAAGAAAAGGAAATGGGAAGAGGCTGGAGGCAGTACTTTAGATATATTGGGCAGGCACGTGTAAGGAGAGTCCTAAGTGAAGTGAGCAAGAGAGCCACGTAGAGTCCAGGGGAAGAGGAACCCACCCAGAGGAAATCACGATGTAAAGGCTCTCCGGTGAAAAGGTGGCTGGGGTGTTGGCCTGGAGAAAGGATGGTAGCCGGGGCAGGCCATGCAGGAATTTATGAGCTGATGGGAAACCGTTGACGGGTTTGAGCTGGACAGCTGCATGATTTAACACATATTAGAAGGATCAGCCTGACTATACTGTGGAGGATAGACGGAGGGTGGCAAAATTCGAAGTAGTAAGGCCAGATAAGAGACTATGGTGACAACATAGGTGAGAAATTATTGTGGCTTGGATTAGGGAAGTGGCAATGTAATTGGTAAAAAGCAATAGAAATTATTTCATGGGAGGGCCAACAGGAATTGCTGGTGGGTTAGATGAGGGGTTTGAGAGAAGGATCTCCTCATGCAGTTTCCCTGAGTCCTGGGTCAGGTATGCGCGCAGCTTCGTGATGAGAAGAGACAACGTTTTCAGCAGGTTACTCACACTTTTGAGGTTGGAGGCAGTGAGAAACAGAAGGGCTTCTGTTTTTTTTTTCCCCTCTTGGGTTTAGTTTATCCTTGTAAGATTCAATTGTCTTAGTTCTCTCTTGCTTTATATCTGGCTTCCATTCCTGATTCAGATCCACCGTCAGATGCTAAAGCTTCCATATTTATTCACCAGTTCCACAACAGCATCGGGCTTACCCCTATACTAAATCCTTATTCCATAGCATTCATAGTGGCTCTCCTTTCCAGATCAAAGCCCTAACTGATACAAGTTTGATATGTCAATTAGCCCACTGAATAGAGATGTGCATTAGATAATCGAATACATAAGAAGATGTTTCAGCTGTATCCATGAATTATGAATACCTAGTGTTTTGTTATTATTCTACAGTTAGTAATTTTTAAACTATTATCTTCTAGTTCTATTGTATTGTGGTGAGAGGATGTGGAATATTAGTTCTTTGGCATTTATTGAGATATTGTTTGCATCCTGAATGTAATCTTTTTTCTTTTTTGCAAATGTTTCTTGAACTAGGGAAGAATGCATATTCTCTGTATGTTGGGTACAAGGTTTGATGGGTATCTAGACAGTAGGTGGTATGTGTACCCTTAATAACTCTTAATAACCAAGGAAATAGAATTTTAGATGAGCATTGTTAGAGATTGAGAAGGCCATTAAATCTTTGTAAAAGATACAAGCCACCAAAGAGACCTAACCATCATTAACTTATATGTACATAATAATATAGACTCAAAATATGTGACTTATTGAATTAGAAATACAAAAAATTTTACTTATAAACTTGACAAAAATTAGTAATAGTAATTAACAGACCAAATTATAAGTATTGTACTATATGTAGTGTATATATGATGTATATATAAATATGATTTGGTTTGTTAATTATTATTATATATAAATACATATATATAAATGTTGCTATACCAACGAAACAGATAATTCCTATAACAACAAATTTGAATGACATATTTATTTTATGTATTTATTTATTTTTGAGCCAGAGTCTTGCCTTGTCGCCCAGGCTGGAGTTCAGTGGCACAGTCTCGGCTCACTGCAACCTCTGCTTCTCGGGTTCAAGCGATTCTCCTGCCTCAGCCTCCTGAGTAGCTGAGATTACAGGTGCTCACCATCATGCTCAGCTAATTTTTGTATTTTTGGTAGAGATGGGGTTTCGCCGTGTGGCCAGGCTGGTCTCGCCTGACCTCAGGTGACCCACCTGCCTCGGGCTCCCAAAGTGCTGGGATTACAGGCGTGAGCCACCGTGCCTGGCACTTACATATCAACTTTTTGAAAAAAAAATTTTAGGGTAGAAAATCAGTTTTCTTAGGTCAATCTGATGGAAGTTTAATCTAAAAAAATCAACTGGGCAATATTTTTAAACATACAATTATAATAAAAGTACACTTTATAAATACATATATATGAAAAATATAGATTCACTTATTTTAGAAGCTAGGTCTTTCAAGTGCTGTAAGCTGCCAACATTCTCATTCATGTTAAATACTTACAGGTTTCAAGGGGTTTGTTCTAGCAAACAAACAAACAAAAAAGTAGGTCGAGCATGGTGGCTCATGCCTGTAATCCCAACACTTTGGGAGGCCGAGGTGGGCAGATGGCTTGAGGTCAGGAGTTCGAGACCAGCCTGGTCAACATGGTGAAACCCTGTCTCTACTACAAATACAAAATAATTAGCTGGGCGTGGTGATGGGCGCTTGTAATCCCAGCTACTCGGGAGGCCGAGGCAGGAGAATTGCTTGAACCCAGGAGGTAGAGGTTGCAGTGGGCGGAGATCACGCCACTGCACTCCAGCTTGGGCAACAGAAAACTGTTCTTCTCAAACCTGCCTTTTTATGGTTTCTAATCTTTCATCCTTGATTCATATATTTGAATCTTTCTTTATCAATTTGGACCTTTAAAAGTACTTATGTTGTGGCTTTTTTAGAGGGCAGTACTATTTCAAGTTCCATTGGCTCATTCCATCTGTGGATTTTCTTTCCTAGTGATAGAGTTCCTCATATATTTTATACTTTCTTGATGATGAGCTCCTATTTAACTGTAATTTTGTATTTTTAAAGGTTCCAAATAGGGTCTGAGTTAGGAAAGAATCTCTATGATGTGGTTTCTAAATGGTCTCTGCCCTGACTACAGAGTTTGTTGATTGGGAGACAAATTTCTGGCTTAATTTCTCAATGGAGCTTGGGGGTTCTGAAGCATTTGGATGATGTGAATTTGTGTTCCGCACTGTCATGAGCCATGAGTCAGGATTCAGGATCTGTGGTTCACACCACTTCCTCCATCAAGCAACTTATTGCCTGCTAGGACTCTGTGCCAGCAGAGGAGGTTTTTACTCATGAAGAGGTCAGCACTTCCACAATTTTAGGTTCAATGCCAAGAGTTCATTTTCAGTTCCTTGCTCTATAAGAAGACTGAGGGCTCAAGTCCTGACACAGAAGAAAACCGATGTCCTTAAAGTGTTTAATTCTCACTAATCACTGTAGCTGTAGGTTTTCTTTTTATTTCTAGCTTCTTAGCTTCACTGTATATTACATTAAAAACAATATATATATATATTTTTGAGATGGAGTCTTGCTCTGTCGCCTAGGCTGGAGTGCAGTGGCACGATCTTGGCTCACTGCAGCCTCTGCCTCCTGGGTTCCAGTGATTCTCCTGCCTCAGTCTCCTGAGTAGCTGTGATTACAGGCGCCTGCCACCAAACCTGGCTAATTTTTATATTTTTAGTAGAGACAGGGTTTTGCCATGTTGGCCACGCTGATCTCGAACTCCTGACCTCAGGCAATCCACCTGCCTTGGCCTCCCAAAGTGTGCTAGGATTATAGGTGTGAGCCATCACGCCTGGCCTCCTTTTTTTTTTTTTTTTTTTGGAGACAGAGTGTCGCACTGTCGCCCAGGCTGGAGTGCAATGGCACAATCTTGGCTTATTGCAACCTCCATCTCCTGGGTTCATGTGATTCTCCTGTCTTAGCCTCCCAAGTAGCTTGGATTACAGGCACACACCACCACACCCAGCTAATTTTTTGTATTTTTAGTAGAGACGGGGTTTCACTATGTTAGCCAAACTGGTCTGGAACTCCTGATCTCATGATCAGCCCGCCTCAGGATCCCAAAGTGCAGGGATTACAGGCTTCAGCCACCATCTTTTTCACACATTTCGAGCATAAGGGTGGTGGTTGTTTTCAAGTTAACTTAGTGCTCCATCTTAATTGGAAGTCTGCTATTGTTTCTTGTTTTTTTGTTTTGGTTTATTTTTCAGTCAATTCAGCTTTCTTTTTATGTATTTTGCTTCTATTTCTTAGGGATCATATCTTCTAGCTAGCTGATATTCAGAATGCCAATTAGAAAATATATATATTTTTTGAGCCAGAGTCTTGCTCTGTTGCCCAGGCTGGAGTGCAGTGGTATGATTATAGCTCACTGCAGCTTTGAACTCCCAGGCTCAAGGAATCCTCCCACCTCAGTCTCCTGAGTAGCTGGGACTACAGGTGTGTACCACCACATCTGGCTAATTAATTTTTTTTTTTTTTTAGGAGAGATAGGGTCTCGCTATGTTGCCCAGGCTGGTCTTGAACTCCTGGCCTCAAGCAATCCTCCTGCCTTGGCCTCCCAAAGTGCTAGGGCCACAGGCATCAGCCACTACACCTGGCCCAATTAGAAATTTTTAAATAATTTCAATTGTTGCTGGTAGTGAGTCATCTTCAGGGATGAACTCTTCCTTTGAGTCTTCAGGGTGCTGATTCTTTTTCTTGTTCTGTGATGTTTGTCATAGTTTCCAGAATTATTTGTCCTTCAGTGAGTAAATTAGACCTAGCTTTTGCTAAGGAACTGTGTGTGTGTGTGTGTGTATGTGTGTGTGTGTGTGTTTTAGTTCAACCCATTTCGACACCTGGACTCCTACATCTGAACAGCAGGTGGGTGAGTACAGACCAATTGGAGAATCTGGTAAGTATTCATCTAAGTGAAGCTCAGTGGAACTGAGGAAGTATTGCCTTCTACCTTTACTGATGGCTTTTCTGAAAAACTACATGAAAACTACAAGCCACCGCAGGCTCGACCAGAAATGCTTCAGTTTCAAAGGCATTTGCATTTGCTGTAGCCTTTGACGAAGCCACTCTTCCTCCAGAGAGTGTCAGCACTCATTCCCTCATCTCTGAAGATTTTGCCCAAACACCATCTTTTGTCGGCACCGTCCCTAAACATTCTTTTTATATTTCTAATCTCTTTTATTTCAACCCTGTTTCCTTTCTCTTCATTTCCTTTCCTTTTTCCCCATCACACTTATCACCTCTCAACATACTATATTATTTACTTATTCTTTGTTTTGCTTACTGATGCAACCCCAGTGCCTAAAACAATGCCCAGCACAGTGTTGATGTTCAATAAACATTTATTGGTAAATTGAATGAATAAATGCTTTGCCACTAGGGTTCTTCTTTCTCCTCCTCTCCCCTACAGAATTTGTGTATGGGCCTTCATCTTTTGGAACATGTGATACAGTATAATTTTCCTTTAGTTCCTGCTGTCTACATAGGAGTTCTAATCCTGGATAAACACAGAGTGTTACTGATGATGGGATGGGAAGAGTACCTAAGAACAGTTTAGTGTCTGACCTGAATGAAAGGCCTCTTCTCCGGATCCACCAGCAAGATGCAATTTTGAACCATAACTTGGGCCCTTGATATTTTAAAACTCTTGATACATATCATCAAATTATATTCGGAAAAGTTATGCCAACATGCCAATTTCTCTTTTCTCTATAGTCTCATTATTAATTGATTAATTATTATTTTTTTGAGACAGGGTCTCACTATGTTGCCTAGGCTGGTCTCAAGCTCTGAGCCTCAAGCAGTCCTCCTGCCTTAGCCTCCTGAGTATTTGGGATTACAGGTGTGAGCCACCAGACTTGGCCATTGTCAATTTAAACTAAAGAGTAGCTACCATGCATAGTGAATGCACTCCTAAGGTTAAACTCTCAGTGTTTCTTCTCAAAAGTTATCCTAAAAAGGAAAGAATGCCGAATGGTCTTTGAGTCTATTATTTATTGCCACAAAAAAGTACAGTGATCACAAAATATCATTGGTATTTAACCATGCACTTTCAGTGTTGATGTCTCCGGGGTCAGCTGGAGGTTGGCTGGGTGGCTCTAATGATCCTGGCTGGGTTTGCTGAAGTACCTGGTGGTCAGCTGGCTGTTGGTTGATCTAGCCTGGCTCAGTTTGGCCCCCGACTACTCTCATTCTCCTCTTATTCCAGGCCTGCTCTCATGGTGATAGCACAGCAACAAGAGAGAGAGGGCAAGCTCAGCCGTGCAAGTACTTTACATGCCTCTGCTTGTGTTACACTGGGTGGGTGGTTCAGGGAATGAGTCAGAATGTCCAACCACAGGTGGAGGTGACTGCAAAGTTAGAGGGTAAAGGGTGTGGCTTCAGGGGGGCTGAAGAATTGAGGCCCTTTTATGTGATCCACCACAATCTTAGAAAAGAGTTACTTCCTGTTGTCATTTAATTTTTCCTACTGAAGGAATAAGGTTGGAAAAAGGGAAGAAGCTCTTTTTATGAGTGAATATAAAATTCTGGACAGGATAAAAGCCAGGACCCAATTTTTATTACTTTTAAAAAGTAATAGGGATTATATAACAACTGTGTAAGAAAAAAAGAAGACTCTATAGGATGTACTCTTTGGAATAAAATGGAAAGAAATACAAGTTCTTGGGCATATATAACTTGCCCAATTATTTGAACAAATTAATTCTAATCTGAACAAGTTTTAATGCTAATTCAATCAGAAGTTCCAGATATTAAAAAAATCTCTTTGTAGCTGTATTCTCCCAGCTTTTAAAGATATGAAGGTTCTTAGGCTGATTGAGTCACCTCTGCTCATTTCTCTGTTTACTGTTTCAGAAAAAACCGTTTCCCTCTT
Source organism: Theropithecus gelada (assembly GCF_003255815.1). Lineage (NCBI taxonomy): Eukaryota > Metazoa > Chordata > Mammalia > Primates > Cercopithecidae > Theropithecus > Theropithecus gelada. Next base: position 69,360,700 of record NC_037670.1, read on the forward strand.
TCTGATATAATACATTTAAATTATTTTTCCCATTTTTATACATGTTCAAATTCTGTCTCCATCTGAGTTCATTACTGCCCATCCTTCCTCACCAGCAGAGACAATTGCTCTGGTTCCTTTTCCTGTAGCACATTGCTTATTGATTTTTAATGGCATCATATTGCACTCGGGAGCCAGGGTTGGCGAGTTGGGTCAGGGAGACTACTCACACTGGAATCAGAAGCCAAATCTCAACTGGAGGAGAAGGATGCATCATTTTATTGTTAGACCATGAGCTCCCTGAGGGCAAGGACTGCCACTGACCCCTGTGTCTGGCACAAGACCTAATGTGTAACAAGTATTCAATAAATGGTTACTTGAATGAGATGGTGTGTGGTTGAGTGCTCGGGCCCTGGAGCTGGCTCCTTGTTCTCAAATCTTGGCTATGTTGTTTACTAACTGTGTGTCTTTGGGCAAGTTAGTTAACTTCTCTATGCTTTTTTTTTTTTCTTTTTCAGCTTAAAAGAGGGCTATAAAGGTAACTCTTTCATAAGATGATACATAAAAGGCATGTCGGAATTTATGACTGTTACTATTATTGCTGGAGGCTCTTAGGGAAGGAGGATGTTACAGATTGAATCACATCCTCCAGAGAAGACATAATGTAGCCCTAACTTCACCCAGTACCTCAAATGTGATTCTATTTCCTTATTTGGAGGTAAGGTCTTTACAGAACTAATCAAGTTAAAGTGAGGTCATTAGGGTTAGCCCTAATCCAATATGATGGTGTCCTCATAAAAAGGAAAAATGTGGACACACACACACATACACACACACACAGAGTCACACAAAGATGAAGGCAGAGATCTACAAGCCAAGGAATGCCAAATACTGCAAGAAAACCACTGGAAACTAGGAGAGTGGGGTGGAACAGATGCTTTCTCACAGCCCTCAGAAGAAACCAGCCCCCGACTCCTTGATCTCAAACTACTAGCCTTGTTTAAGCCACCCAACTTGGGGTTCTTTGTTCTGGCAGCCTTAGCAAACTCGCACAGAGGGGCCGTGGGAACCAGCAGCCCACATCCTTCTTTGGTGACTGCACACTGACCGTGGATTCCTGGCATCCAGTTGTACTCTTTGAGCTTCCATCTCTTCTGCATACCTCATGCTCCTGGCACATTTTTGAACGGTTATGCCAGGTCCAGGAGCCCAGGACCCCACAGGATATTTTGTGACAAGGCAGTAGTCTTCAAGATAAAACTCAGTGACCTTGACATCAACTATTCTATTCTCAGATCTCCAAGTTAAACCTGTTGGACAAAAGTGTCTAAGCGTATTCCCAGTCATAAATGTGATATGTAATTCCTGCAGCGCCGATAAAGGTTAGCCTGATCCTCCATAACTCCCTTCACTTATTCTCGTAGAGAGCCGTCCTCTAAACTGTGTCTGGAGCACAAGCTATGTGTGTCACTTTCCCCCCTACAGTACATAATTAATGAGCTGTCAGCATATTAATTGGAAAAGTTTGGCCATAGAAATCAGGAGACCTGGCCGAGTGCGATGTCTCACACCTGTAATCCTAGCACTTTGCGAGGCCAAGGCAGGTGGATCCCTTGAGATCAGGAGTTTGAGACCAGCCTGACAGAGATGGGGTTTCGCCTGACATAGCTGGGCATGGTGGTGCACACCTGTAATCCCAGATACTTGGGAGGCTGAGGCAGGAGAATTGCTTGAACCCGGGAGGGGAGGCTGTAGTGAGCCAAGATCATGCCATTGCATTCTGGCCTGGGCAACAACAGCGAATCTCGGTCTCAAAATAAACAAACAAACAAACAAATAAACAAACAAACAAATAAATAAAAGAAATCAGGAGACTTGAAGTCCAATCTTGATTTCAGAGTAAGATTAAAGCAGAATACTATACGCCTCACTATAAATGATGATCTAGTTCAGATTTTCTCTTTATGCCTTAGGAGAAAAGTGATTTTCAGTTAGAATAAATCTGAAGTCAGCCCAAGACGTGTAGAAAAAACGCAGTATCAGCCGGGCGTGGTGGCTCATGTCTGTAATCCCAGTACTTTGGGAGGACAAGGCGGGTGGATCACCTAAGGTCAGGAGTTCGAGACCAGCCTGACCAATATGGAGAAAACCCGTCTCTACTAAAAATACAAAATTAGCCGAGCGTGGTGATGCATGCCTGTAATCCCAGCTACTTGGGAGGCTGAGACAGGAGAATTGCTTGAACCTGGGAGGCAGAGGTTGCAATGAGCCGAGATTGCACCATTGCACTCCAGCCTGGCCAACAAGAGCAAAGCTCCGTCTCATAATAATAATAATAATAATAATAATAAGAAGAAGAAGAAGAAGAAGAAGAAAAGAAAAATGCAATATAAGATGCCTCTCTGTCTCCAAATCAGTCCGTCAGGTTTTTCCTTCTCCCAGTCCTCCCCACACTTTTTCTAATAATAGAATATTTTCTGTCTAAAGAATAAATCAGCTTCTAACCACCCAGTAAGAGCCACATGGTTTGTCTTTTAGAGGCTTGGAAGGAGATCATGCTGTTTCCATCTTGGGAGTCTGTGATATGAGCCATAGGACACAATATGGTTGCCTAGTGGTAACCCTTGTCCTGGGATGACACTGGGTGTTAGGTTGTAGCCTGAAGCTTTCAAAGAAGCATCTCCATAGCTAGGAATGTATATAAACCAGTGCACAACTGGTTTACACAAAGGGAACTTAAAAAATTGCTGCCTATGTGGTTTGTTTAGGGTTCTTATAGGTAAACACAAGGAACTTGCTACAAAAGCTCTCCTCTTTATTCATGAATTTGTGAGCACATATTATGCTTTTTTGATAGATAATTTTTTTCTTGGGACTTTAAAAAAATCATAGCAGCTGGTAGCCTTCTGTGTTGTTTTATTGCTTACATCCAGCGAGAGCATAAGGCAGGATACAGACTGTTATGCGTTGTCCTAGACTTCCGTTTGCAATAAGGAGCATACACAATGCCATACCAAAGTGAGTTTATTGACATTCCTTGAAGATGGTGTGATGGAAGAGAAAGCGCGGCCTGAGTATCACGTGACATTTCTCTTGTTGATGTAAGCAAAATCAGCCCAGTAACGTGGACTTCTCCTGCTATTGACTAGAACAGACTTTTGAACAAAATTGTTGTAGACATTTCCTTAGATAAATTGGAAGCTGCAGGAAGTAGGCTAAAGGAACAATATTTACTCTATATACTACCTCTAGGCACCTTTTTTTCTACTAGAACAAAGGGACTACGTGTCTCTAACAGGAAAATAACACTTTCTCTTTTGGACCATTTATGATGGCTGGAACATCCATCCCAGATTTTTATGATATAGTATTGCAGTAGTTTTTAATAATGAACACTGAAGTACGTAATAATAATAATAATAAAGCACCACATTTGTTATGTAAAGTTCTAACTACTTTCATTTGAAAGTGTTTCATCTTGACTGGGAAAATATTTGTGGTAATTGAGAAATTTCTGAACCCAAATTTTGGACACATGGTTTGACACATGGACTGACAATATGATGGATGTAATATTAAAACTATCCTGGAAAACTCAGCCATTGGCTTGCCACACAAATATACTTACTGTTCAAGGACATATGGTCATGTATTAAAAGAAAATTTAGGTCTTGCATGTTTAACGTTTGCTCCCCCAAATCATATGTCTCTTTTCCTTAATTTTTTCACCACTCTCTAGGCATCTTCACAACCTCCAGTAATTTATATACATAAGAAATTACAAAGAGTTCAGTAGATTTAGAATACTTCTCCTGACCCCACAGAGTCAATTTCCATTTTTAGGATTATCATCTTCACACTGTAGAATAAAACATTTGTGATATCCATGGAATTATTATTATAACACTTTATAGATTTTTAAAAGCATTTTTCGAAGGTTGTAACATAAATCTTCTCTTATTTATTGCTCTTGCTTGTCCCCTGATTAAAGGTGCTACACTCTTACTAAAACCAAATCTAAAAGATCTTGTTTTAGGGAGATTGTGGCTTATAAATTTATAAGTGATTAATTTTGCAATTTGCCTCCATGGAGAAAACTCATGCTTAAAAAAAAATTACAGGTGGTAACAAATAGATCTGTCTGCCGAACTATATAATTTAGGGTGGTTTACACCTCCACGTAAGTGAAATTTAGTTCTATAGCTATTTCATTTCATATACACATTGAATGAAAAATTATATATAAACATCAGCCTTATAAATAAGGTAAACATGAATTTCCATAACTTGTTTCTGTGTTCCTCTTCTCTTTGTTTTTCTTCCTTAAGGATTCTATGCAAGGTTGCAATAAAGTATTACAAGCTTCATCTTCTTTCAGGTGACCGTGACATCAGCATTTCTTCATGAAATTTTGCATTTTTGTGAAATAATGTTCCTGTTAGGCTTTGTGGGATAGATCTAGAGCTGTGACATCAGCAGTGCTGGTGGATAAGGAAACGTTAGTTGAAAAATCATGTATGCCAAAGTTACCTATCTATATATAATTTCTGAGATACTGCATTCTTTTTGTATATGGTTAGAATAGATATTAATTAATCTAATTAATAGATTAATTCATTATTTATATAAATTGTAAAGCTCTCCAGGAGCCGGTCCATCTTATAAACAGTTTTCTCCCTTTCCAATGCCTGACAAATAATGTAAGTACTAGAAAGAGACTGTTTGAATTAATGAGTATTTACATATGTATAATACCAAGTTCTAAAGATAAAAGATGCCCCTATATTAGAGATGCTGTTGCAAGAATTAGAATAAGGGTATGGTTCAATTATTTGCATAGTCCTTATGTTCTGATTTCATAAATAAAATAATAGCTCCATTGGAATCCATTATTTTTCAGATGCTGAATGTGTACTGAATTTCACATATCCCTCAAATTCTTTATCATATAACTTACACATTCCATCCTGTCTCAGTAAATTCTTTTTAGACAATAAAAGGCTAAATTTCTATAATGTATACTCCTTGATTGACACCGGACACATCGCTGCAAGGGGTGCTGGGCATTGTAGATACTTCCTACTAAAAGAATGCTTCTATTTTTATTTATTTATTTTTGAGATGGAATCTCCCTCAGTCACCCAGGCTGGAGTGCAGTGGCACAATCTTGGCTCACTGCAATCTCTGCTTCTCGGGTTCAAGTGATTCTCCTTCCTCAGCCTCCCAAGTAGCTGGGACTACCGGCGTGTGCCATCACACCTGGCTAATTTTTGCATTTTTAGTAGAGATGGGCTTTCACCATGTTGGTCAGGCTTGTCTCAAACTCCTGACCTCAAGTGATCTCCCCATCTTGGCCTCCCAAAGTGCTGGGATTACAGGCATGAGCCACCGCTCCCGGCTGGAATGCTTTAGAGTGTAGGAAACACAAATAACACACTGTCCAGACACAAACTGGTATAATGAGCCACTAGGCCTGGCTTCTTAGGAAATTCACTTCGTCTTACATTTCTCCCTTGTTTTAATATGGAAAACAATAATGTGACATTTAAATAGTCGGGTCTCTTGAGCTCTTCTTTTTCCCAGTGAAGAAAAACACTTTCATTTATGACCTATTTCAGACAACATGGATAACAACGTTAGAAAAATAGCAAATGACCATTATGGTTTGGTTTATTTCAAATGTAATTGAGAGGTTAGGCTGTCTTTGGAGCCTGCAACTGTTTTTCTGACAACCTGAAGTTTTCTGAGATATGTTTTCACTGAATGCTAAAAGAAATTGGATATTTATTTTGACACAAATCAACGTGCCTTTGGGGTGTTACGTTTCTGCCCCAGGAGGATTACTATGGGTGAAGGAGAAGTACTGTGTTGCCCTTGATCCCTAACAAGCACCATCACTCTTTGCAGCTTCCTAGTGTGGTCCCGATGGACAATCGAATGTAAAGGAACTTGAACTCCATGATTAAGAAAGGAAAAGGAAAAAAGAAAACGTGAAAAAAACCAATATCAAAGTTTAAAAAAAGAAGGGTTTGTCTGCCAAGCAAACAAAAGTCATGGCTTTAACAAAAGTCATGGTATCATCTACACATTTTGTTTTCCTTTATGAAGAACTGTGGCTAGACTAAACAAAATAGAACAGTACAGAACTCAGGGATTCAAACCAAGATAATATGTCCTTCTTCCCTTTCTCCAGTTGGCATTGCCACATTCTACACAAGACAATGGGGGCTGAAGCCTCATCCTTCATGCTACATCAATCAAGAAGGTTTCTTTCTTGGACATGTGCACAAGTTTGTCCTTCTTGTGGTGTGAGTATTCACTAGCAATGCTCCCCCTCCTAAACTTCTCTTGAGTTGAGCCCACAATCCCCGCAACCATTGGGATGCGATGTGTTTTCTTGCTGTTGTTAATCGTTGGGAGTGTCATATTTGCACCGTGTGTCTAGGCTAGTTCCGGCTGATGGGACTGATGCCACATGTGAATAATGAGTTGAATGTATAAAAATTTCAGCTTTGCCACTGTTGTCCTTTGGATGGATATTATGCACAGGGAAAAGTAGATAGAGAGGAAAACAAAGAGTTGATCAGCTCCTAGTTCTGGAGTTGGTTGTTAGAAATTATAAAAAATGGTGGCTCTGCTCAGAAGACATGGGCATATAAAAGCTTGGAGTGCTTAACGCTCACATTTTCCCTTAAATGATAGAAATGGAAGTAAACATTTATTACCATTTGGTCAAGTGTAGCTTAACTTGCATTCATATTTCATTGTTAGTAATGGAGGTATGTGGAGATATACACAGACCTTGAGACAGCTGTTTTTTTAATATTGCATACAGGCTAGCAGTTCATTGAAAACAGAGGAGAGAAGCCTGAAGGTTAGATCTTAGAAGAAGGCAGTTCTTCATGCACAGCTTTTGTCAATCCTGATTTGGTTTGAAAATAAAAATCATGGAATACCAAAATCAAAGGAGAGTTGATTAAGGGAAAGGGAAAAGGGGATCATCCCAGGAAGGGTGATGTCACTGGCCAGGAAAATGTCAGGCGAGGTTCCATGTCCTCACTCAAGTCCAAAGGTGCTGGTTTCCTCTACTGCTGTTAACAGCTTTTCATACAACATGGAGTACGAGGGATACGGTGGAAGATCCAGTCGGTTGAAGCATGTGTGTGCCCTGAATGGGGAGAAGAGATCGGTGAGAGTGTTTGTTTCGATACAACTGGTTCTGGATCTGTGACTGTCTGAAGTTGTGATTCAAAAGGGAATCAAAAGTGAGCAGGACTGTGATTCAGGACCACCATAAAACATTGCACACTAAAGAGCCATATTCCTGTAGAATGAACAGACCGGTGGAAGGAATGGAATAACTAAAAATGGGTTGTTTGCATTTGCAAGCAAACCAACTACACTAGAATGACACTAGCAAACTGATTATAAACTCTATGGTATCAGCCTGATTTGCAATTGCGTTATAAATTTTGATGTGGTCGATGAAGGAGGCAGAAATATAATTAGTATTGAAGGATTATATTCCTAAGTCTTCTTGCCCAGCTCTGATTTCTGAGCCTCTGTGAACCACATGCATCTATTTAGAGGAACTTGAGATGGCCTGGAATTCTGAGATCCAGTTCTCCATTTAAGTCAAGTGTGCGCTGGAGACAAGTCTGACTCCTCTACCCCAGTAGAACCCACAGAACCTAAAGCTGAAGTGCTACATTTCCAAGAAAAGCTGCCCATGTGAGCCAGTCCTCCCCGGATGCCTGGAGAGTCCTGGCACCCAGGGTTCTAGTTTGCTTCATGTGTTTCCTCCTGCATGGCCAGTGTCTGCCTTAGACAAGGAATGTCTTCCTCGCCAGAGGCTAACACCTGGACCTGGAAGACTCATGTGGGTCTCCAGCAGTGGGTACAAGAAGCCCAGTACACATAGATCCCTTGCTGTGGAGCCTTGAATCACCTGACTAGCTGCTCCCTGCCAGTAGTTCTTTGTTTCTACAGAAACTTTGGCTGATGCTGAGCCTGTACCATAGTAGGGAGAAAGGTGGATGGGTGCAGGTGAAAGTTCATTTCCTGCCTTTTCCTCCCTAAGAGTAGTGTGTTGCAATGGTGTTTTGAGACACCAACCAGCACAGAAAAGGGCACTCTAAAATCAAACCAAATCAAATCACAAAACAAACATACAAAGAAACAAACAAAACTAAACTCTCTTCATTAGAGTTTTATTTGGGATATTAAACTCTTCTTTTCATTACAAGATCCCTAGGGGACTTGTGTATTATTCACACCTTTGTTTTAAAGTATATAAATCAGAGTATCAGATCACTGCCCAGGCTGATGCAGCACTCAGGTTATGGGGGGAGATTATTTTGGGAATGAGGAAGATGGGAAGAGGAAAGGGGGAAGGTGGGGCTTCCTGCCCAGCGAGAATCTAGGGAGGATGCTGGTGTTTTCATCTGCCCAGCACCCATTCCTCCTCCTGGCAGTCCTTGGTGAACTTCCCTAACCCCTACCTCCCTCCTCCCTGTCCCATCCCCGCTCAAACTCCAAAGGCAGGCATAGGGTAGTAGAGTGTCTGGTCTTAGGCCTTAAAGACATAGTTGGGAAGAAACATATGAATAGAGATTAGCAGAATTCTTAGACTGTTATCTAAGATTCATACAGGCCTTCCTTTACTTTAAAAGAAAATAATTGAAATACTTTATCTAGATGTAAATATTTGAGTGAAAGGGAACTCAGTAAATCGACTAGGATGATTACAGTGATTTCTCTCTATGTTAAAAAGATTGCAATGAAACTAGAACATACATTGGGCTATGGCTAAACAGGCGAAGTAGGGCAGAGAAATCCCAAGCATGCTTTTGGAACTAGCTGAATTAGCCAGGGGCGAGATAGGAGCAGGCATCATCTTCGTAGTTTTCTTCCTCTGGTCATTTTAACTGGCACTCATGAGTGGAAATATTACAGAAAAAAAAATCATCTTTACAAATTAGTTGGAACCAAATTAATTCTGTAAAAGATCATTTCTGGGAGTAAACAGAAAGCATTGGTGAATAGCACCTAGTCTGAACACCCACGGTTTCCTTACTAGTTGTTTTTATTGCATTTATTTAGAGCCTTGGTGAACTCCCTTAGTTTGTCATCTAGAATGAACGAACACAATCAAATCATGATCCAATTCAGCATTCCTAAGAGCTCGCCATCCTCCAGGTGTGGTTCTGACAGCACCGAGTGCCGCTTACCTCATTCCTGTGCACCAAACCAAGCATTGCCTGGTGGTGTGGGGCAGTGGACAGCAAGAAACCAGGGCTTGGAAGACCTCTATGCTGACCCCAGTCTAGCCACTTACCAGCTTTATGACTCTGGAAAAGTCAGTTAATCTTCCTGAGCCTCAGTTTTCTCACTTGTAAAGTGGGGATAATAATATATGCTGCGTGCACCTCAGAGGGTTATGGGGAGGATCAACGCTAGAACACACGTAAATGCGTTTTGTAACCTGTGAATCATCATTTAAACATAAGATTCTCTTAATGCAATCATGATTGTGATAATGATTTGGGGAACTGTGTCATACTTGTGGCAGCTGAAGCCTCTGGGGTTGTGCACGTGACTTACTGGCAGGTGACTCACTCTTTTCTCACTCTTGGTACGACGGATGTTTTGGAGATCCGCACGGGTCTTTCAATTGTGTCGAATTCCACGCCATTGGTGTCAAGCTAGGGTTCCAGCATTTTGAGATAATTTTGGATTGGGTTATGCCAATCCCTGTATTGTTTATCCTTCTAACTGTGTCATCTACACAGTTGATCTCCCTGTCTCCTCTATTTTTTCCAAGTTATAGATTGAAATGTTAACCAACATAGGGCCAAAGAAAGTCTTGCTCCTCTCTACTAGAGACCACTTTAAGGTTGGCTAGAAACACACAAAAGAGGCAGCAGTCACTCCTCTTTGCTGCCAATTGTTCAGCCGGTTATGTAAGCTGTGTCTTCCCTTCATGCCAATCTTCTTCTACTGCCTAACTATAGCCTTGTTCTCTTCAGATAGGCCTTGCTCTCTTCCCTGCTAAATTTACTTTTTCAAGTTTGTCAGTAACCTCTTGATCCCTAAATCCAGAAGCCTATACTCTACTCCCTCCTGCTCCAGCTCTTTAAAAGCATTTGACAGCTCTTCCTCTGGAACATCTTCCTCCTTGGCTTCTCTTTGGTTTCTCAGTGGCTGCCATTTTCTCTGCTGAGCTCCCTGATGGCACTCTCAGGCCTCCTTTGTAGGTCCTCTTCTGGCCTTAGGTACTAGAGAGCAGCATTTTTCAGCTTGGCACGATTCACTTTTCAAACTGGATAACTCTTTGTTGTGGGAGTTGTTTTGTGCATTGTGAGATGTTTAGCAGCATCCTTGGCTTCTACTCAATAGACACCAGTAGCACCCCTTCCCCTCAACCAAAAATGTCTCCAGACATTGTCAACTGCCTCCTGTGGGGGAAGAGAGGCAAAGTCGCCTTCCCTAGCCCCACCTTGAGAACCACTGCTACAGAGTAAACCAACTACTAACTTAACCAGGCCTCCAACTCCACCCCGGGCCTGGGCTCAGTTTACATCTGCAGTGAAACATGTTCATATTAGAATTTCGTTTGCAACTTTTAGGCCAGTTAATTGCCTAAATGACTCATAGCTTTGATATCCCTGGTCCCTGCCCCAAAGGTAAACTCAAAGATTCTCCCCTCTCCTTTGTTCTGTCTCCACACTGTCCAGTGCTACTTTGACTCTGACCTAGCTTCTGTGCTTCTCTTTCCTTCCAAGCCTTTCCTCTGTCCTCCTTTGAGCTCTTGTTCAAAGTAAAGAAACTTTGCCACCTCCTTAAGCTCTTTCCAGATGCTGCCTCCAGGTCCTAGTGTCCCCTTTCCAGTCCTCATGGGTGGAAACTGCTCACTGCCCCACACGCTGTGACGTGGATGGACATTCTTCACACTCCCTGCTGTCAATTCCATGTCATGACTTTGCAATCCTTGATCAGTTTCCATTCCTTTGAATCTCATGTCATTTAGATAATTTATTTTTAAAACCATAGGTTTTGGCTGGCATTTCATTTTAATGAAATAGGATAGAGTAGAAAATAGATTTTATTGCAGATAATAAGGGTAAAGTGCTGTTTTGAGGAACTTGAGTTTCAGATATACACACACATACGTGCAAATGAGTACATGTCCTGAGTTGTGATATAAAAGGCATTTCTTTCTGTGGACTATGGTTTAAAAAGCTTGAAAATAAGTGATCTAGATAGATCTTTGGTTCCTTCTGACCCTCTGAACTTCTAACTTACTATAATTATTATCTGGCACTTTGCTTAAGTCTTCCTTTCCATTTCAAGTCCTCCTACCAGACTGTGTGGCAACTAAGTCCACAGGGCTGACAGGGTGAACACCCAAACCCCCAGTTCCTTGACCTCAACTCCAGTGACAGTCCTGCCTCTCATCTACTTCAACTATGAAATTATATCCCAGAAGCCCCTACCCTCAAAGTCATTTCTCCTGACCCTCACACATCTTTTAGCTGGCAGGGACTTGGATTGACACAAAGGTTTTATGTAGCCTGGGCTATGACCAGGTTTTGCTGTGGCGGTGTCTGGCGCTCTCATCTGGGAAGCCAGTTGTCTTTCCTTTCTGCAGAGGGAAGACCTGAGGAAAGAGCTGAAGGCCGCCTCTCCCAGAATTCAGGCCACATGCACTGTGGCTCGCAGTACCTGGGAAGCCCATGCCACCTGGGGTCTGCTTTGCTTCGTGCCTGCTCAGGGCTTCCTGCCACCTGCCATGGCCAGGCCAGGTCTTCCTGAATGACAGTTTCTGGAAGTCAGAGGTTCTTTCCTTCTATCCACACATAGATGACCTTTTTTTACGTTCTTGGATCTTCAGACACTGTCCAAGGGAGACTGGACAGGGGTCACTATTTAGGGGGTTATTTTCAGTGTCCTCTTAGAGGCAGTTGCTTCTTGTCCCAAGAAGAGGTCCCTGCTTCCCCAGGAAACCATCTCTGGGGCTTGTGGTGCAGCAGCCCTCTTAGGGGTGCCTTGGTCCAGATATGAAGAATCTGTTCATAAGCCCAGTGTCTGCCTTAGAAGTTCTCTGTGTGGGTTAATAATATTAATGTATATTTCAAAGCTTCCAAAGCAAATACAGAAATTATATTCAATCTGTGACCCCAGATAACAGAGGCAATGACTCCCATTTCCTAAATAATAGAGACTCCTCAGCACAGTCTTTTCTTTTTTCTTTCTTCTTCTTTTTTTTTTTTTAAATTTAATTTGATACAGGGTCTCACTCTGTTGCCCAGCTGGAGTATGGTAGTGCAATCACAGCTCACTGCAGCCTCGGCCTCCTGGGCTCAAGTGATCCTCCTGCCTCAGCTTCTCAAGTAGCTGGGACTAAGGGTGCACGCCACCATGCCCAGCTAAGTTTTTAAATGTTTTGTAGAGATGAGGTCTTGTCATGTTGCCCAGGTTGGTCTTGAACTCCTGTGCTCAAGCAATCCACCTGCCTAAGCCTCCCACAGTGCTAGGATTACAGGCGTGAGCCACTGCGCTCAGCCAGCAGGGTCTCTGTTTGTGGCTCACCAAACTCTTTCTCAACTGCATCCCCTGTGATGATGTTCCGGGCATCTTACCCTCTGCACTAGCCGGCCGCACCTTCCTGAACATGTGCTGCCATTCCCTGCTGTCAGACCTTGCATGTGCTATTGCTTCAGCCTGGAAGGCCCCTTCTCCCTATTCCTCATCTCCCAATGTTCCCCTAAATGCCAGTTTCTTTGTGGCATGTTCTCTAGGTAACTCGATTAGGAGTCTCTGTTTCACACTCTCGCAGTATGCTGCTCTTCACCCTGTGCTCCTCTGATTCTACCTTGTGCTGTGATTAGTTACTATCAGGCCGTGTTCTCCCTAGATTGCCGGTTCCCACGGGCAGGTGTGTGGTTGTAGCTCAGCCCCTCCTCAAGCTGCATGCTGTAGGGGTAGGCTATCATCAGTGATGACTCAAGTTGCATTTCTCTAAAATAAAAGCAAGATGTTTCCAAATAACTATATTATTGAAATCTATCATTCAACTTAACAAATGGAAATTCTGCCTTTTTAGTCTTCTTTTCTTGCCAGACTTAAATTCACTAGGTTTAGCTATTGGTGGAGCCATGCAAACAAGACAGACCCTTGGAGCTGAGGGTCTGCTGAATGGCGTGGGTGAAGCCAGGGCTGAAGCCTGCACCAGGGTGTTCAGCTGTGGTTAACCAGCTGGGCACGCCCACGAATGCTGACTGACACCAGGCGAATTGTCCTCGGGGAAAATCTGGGAACGCTAGATGAAAGCTATAGTCCAGTAAATCCTTCTGCAATAAGGATTTAGCAAAAGTGTCTGGGTGGCCATGTAGAAATAGAGCTGAGTTCAATGCAAAGCTTCTTTATAATTAGAACGTATCCTATTAACAAAAGATAATAGGGGTCCATCTTTTCTTCTGTCTGTTGCAGCAGCGTTTCTCACTACAGCGCTATGCACCACTGTCTCTTCAGTGCTTCCTGATTAGGAATGCACTACCCAAAGCGGCATAGAAAGGATTCAGGAAGTGCTGGGATTAAAACTCACAGTGCAGGGAATTTCTTCTGTAAAACTGCCTGGAGCCCCAGTGTCTCCTTTTTCACATTTATCCCACAATAGATGTGCTTTCTAAATAGAAGTCACCATAGAGACCCAGAGATACGTGTGGTCTCATCCCCACATGTTTTAAAACTTGGTAGGAAAAATCCGACACATCACGCATATATAATGATCCTATGAAGTATTAAGAGATACGCTGCAGAAGTACCGATACGATGCTCGAGGCGTTACTTCCAGGTTCCAGCTTTTTTATATTAATGTCCTTGCCTCTGCCCTCTCCTGTGTGAGACATTCATCTTTAAATTAAGTTGGGCTGTGAGAGCATCCCATGACTGACACATGGACCAAGATATTACCGCTGAAATACCATCAGTCATCAAAACCTCCCTAAGAATAATATAGTTTCAATCCAAGTCTCACAGCTACCTCACCTTCACCTTTCCCTAATAACTGCCATGACAATACTTTGGGTGACCGGAAAGAATTCCATCCCAAAGGATGGTCACTCAAAATCAAATAGCAAAGTATACTTTGCCCTCTTCAGCAGGTTTCCCCGAAGGCTGGCAGGAGCTCTGTACCTGGGGAGAGAGGTAATTTTCCCCCATTTCTCTATGCAGAAGCGCCGAAGCCCATTGCTCCCACGGAGGGCTGCGAAGCCTTCGTAGGGCACGCTGGATGTTCCCGTGACAAACTGCAGTAATCTCAGCCTCTGCTCATTATTGAAGCGCTCCACTGCGGCCCAGAACCAGCGGATCACAAGATGCCCATCGTGGTAACCTGCACGAGGCAAAGGGAGGGAGGAAGACAGGATGCGGAGAAAAGAGGAAGGGGTGAGGAGGGGGAGAGAGATCAAACACATCAGGTATGATAGGAACGGAATCGCGGTTTTTGATCTGATTTCTCTCATGATGGCCTTTAGAGAGGTCTAAAACAATTTGTGCAACTAGGTCAAGTTTTAGAACAAGAGTAGATTTAGAAAATAGTCATTTTATAAAAGGACTTTATGTTCTGAGGGATGTTCTCAGAGATGTCTGCTTTCTATTTAAACAACTGGGACTCCACTTAAAATGCCCCTGCCTGATATAGGTGTAGATAAGGAATAGAACGGCCTGGTAGAGACCAAAGGGCCCATGAACACAATATTGCATCATGTTTCCTTTGTTCTGCTGTCTTAGCTCTTGGCAACCACATACCACGGGAGAGTCTAGGACTTACCAGTCCAGGCTGGAGGTGAACAGCCAGTTTGGTGAACAGGAGATCCCAGGCTCTCCCCTTGAGCAGCTGCTCTCAGGCCAGCCCTGGGTGGATACATGCTGGGCCCATGGATTAAGTACTGGGTCCCTCTCACAGTAAACTGGGGAGACCATGCTTGGATATATCAATTAAATGATTTGCCATTGACTGCAAATGCAAGAGGCATTCAGAGAGAGAAGAAATCCATGTGTGCCAAGGTAGAAGCAAGGAAAGCTTCAGAAAGGAAGTGAAGCTACGAGCAGTGTGCAAAGGGCTTGTGCAAGTGGAGGGAAGGAGGAGGACATTCCTGGCAGGAAAAATAAAGAATAACAAGAACGAGAAGGAAATATGCAGGCAACTGTAAGCCATTGGAGTAGAGGCGTGTCTGGTGAAGGCAGGAAGGAATATTTCTGGGGGGTGTTATGGGGCTTTAACAGCCTGGCAGAGAATTTTTTTTGAGATAGAATCTCACTCTGTTGCCCGGGCTGGAGTGTAGTGGCACAATCTCGGCTCATTGCAACCTCTGCCTCCTGGGTTCAAGGGAACCTCCTATCTCAGCCTCTTGAGTAGCTGGTTCTACAGGCATATGCCACCACACCTGGCTAATTTTTGTATTTTTTTTACAGGTGGGGTTTCACCAGGCTGGTCTTGAACTTGTGAGTTCAAGCAATCTGCCTGCCTCGGCCTTCCAAAGTGCTGGGATTAAAGGCAGGAGCCACAGTGCCCAGCAAGGCAGACAGTGGTTTTCATACTATACCAGTTTTATAATATAAGAGGCTTTGCGGGGCTGAGTGTACTGGGGACATGAGGGAGGCTGAGGTGATGCCCCTAGCTCACCACTCTCTACTGCATTGATGGATTTCTCTGTGGTATTTTAAATGAAGAGTTTTGAGGCTAATAAAACCCTTCAAATCTAGAAGTAATAAGGAACTTGTTTTGTGGGTAGGGAAGTGGCCCGATGAAAGCAATGTTTCAGGAAGACAGGTCTGGCAGTGTGCAAGGTGAGTAGTTAGGAGGGGTTAGACATTAGCTTTAGTGGTGGCCACGGTTAGAACCGTGTTCTGGCAAACTAGGATCGAGGCAGAGAGGGCTCCAATTCTGCAGGAAATGAGACACCCTTCGCTGGAGGCACGCATGCCGCTCAGGAGCTGGGTCCTGGATGGAATGTTCTCTGTAAGCCTCTATACCAAGTTAGGCCAGAGACTCGACCAATATGAGGAGGATGTCACCTGAAGGAAAGTTCAGGTTGGGAGTTGGAGAAAGGCATGTACAAACTCCTGCTTTGTACTGAAGTAAGGCCAAGCTTTTTGTAGTCTTCAAAAAGTGATGAATTATTATTATTATTATTATTATTATTTTTTTGAGACGGAGTCTTGCTCTGTCGCCCAGGCTGGAGTGCAGTGGCCGGATCTCAGCTCACTGCAAGCTCCGCCTCCCGGGTTTACGCCATTCTCCTGCCTCAGCCTCCCGAGTAGCTGGGACTACAGGCGCCCGCCACCTCGCCCGGCTAGTTTTTTGTATTTTTTTTTTTTTAGTAGAGATGGGGTTTCACCGTGTTAGCCAGGATGGTCTCGATCTCTTGACCTCGTGATCTGCCCACCTCGGCCTCCCAAAGTGCTGGGATTACAAACTTACTTTCTTAATGAGACTTGGTATAGGTATTACAAAAGACCAGAACTACTTTCATTTTACCATATTAAAGCCTTTTATAAAGAAAGTGATTTATTTTTACCTTCACAAAAGTCAATCCTGCAAAACAAACCTCAACATTTCCCTGCTGTCAACCTCATTGACCATAGTACATAAAGTAAATAAAGGGCAGTGCAAGATGTATAATGAAAATTCCTGGACTTCTGCAAAATATTCTGAGAATATTCCCACTCAGAGGTCTCCTCCAAAATGCTCATCTCCACTGTGTTATTGCTTAATTTTCTCTGTAGGAAGACGTTGGGGTGTGCCTATGTGTATATATATGNACAGGCGCCCGCCACCTCGCCCGGCTAGTTTTTTGTATTTTTTTTTTTTTAGTAGAGATGGGGTTTCACCGTGTTAGCCAGGATGGTCTCGATCTCCTGACCTCGTGATCCGCCCGTCTCGGCCTCCCAAAGTGCTGGGATTACAGGCTTGAGCCACCGCGCCCGGCCAAAAAGTGACGAATTATTTATACATGCAATGGAATGTTATTCGGCTATAAAAAGGAATAAAATAATGAAACATGCTACGTACAACATGGATGAACTTCAAGTAGGTTAAGTCAAAGAAGCCAGACACAAAAGACCACATTTTGTATGATTCTATTTATATGACATATCCAGAATAGGCAAATCCATTGAGACAGAAGGCAGATTGATGGTTGCCAGGGGTTGGGGGAAGGGGGCGTAGGAGTGAGAGCAACTGCTTAATGGGTACAGGGTTTCCTTTTGGGGTGATGAAAATATTCTGCAAGTAGCTAGAGGTAATGGTTGCACAACACTATGAATGTACTAAATGCCACTGACTTGTTCGCTTTAGTCAATTTTATTTTACATCAATTTCACCTCAACAAAACAATCTTTTGGAAAGTGCCGAGTTCTATTTGTGATCATTATATCATCACAGCTTCTGCCCACTCACCTCCCCGGTACTCGGTGTTATTCCGCCAGTCATTTAGGTCGATTTCCGCAGTGCCAGCTATCACCAGCTCCAGCTCCCTGGCATCAAACACGGACACCAGCCTCGAGTCTACAACCTGAAATGCAGGTTAGGCTTCAGTATCCAGGTCCAAACACGTGGAAAGGCTATGTTCATTATTATATTTATGTGGGTTAAACTGGGAAACTCACCATCACTGGCAATACTTTCTTTCAGTCTGCAATCATTTTTAACTCAGAAATTATTGCTATGATCTGAATGTTTATATCCTTTTCCTTCCCCAAATTCATATGTTGAAATCTTTACCCCGCAGGGCATTGTATTAGGAGGTGGGGACTTTGGGGGGTGATTCGATCACCAGAGCTTCACGCTTTTATTAAACAGGCCCAAGAGATACCTCGTGTCCCTTCCTTCATGAAGACACAGGGAGAAGGTACCATCTATGAACCAGAAGGTGGCCCCTTAGCAGACACCAAATCTGCTGGTACCTTGATCTTGGACTTCCCAGCCTCCAAAACTGTGAGAAATAAATGACTGTTGCTGTAAGTCACCGATCTCACAGTATTTTGTTACAGCAGCTCGAACGATGATCATTGACTTCAATATTTTAGAACACAAGCCTTCATAAGCAGGGAACAGAAAAAAGAATCCCATGCTCCACCCCTAATGCTCCCCCTCAGAATGATTTTGTAAACAAATCTGACTCGACTTTCTGCAGTCACATTGAAATTTTCAAATAACGTTGCATTTTAAAGGCAAAAAGTCCACATCACTTTGAAGGACTTAGTAGCTATTAGTATTACTATTTCACTTAAAATGTAATGTAGTCTTTCACATGCAATTATGACTTATTTCCTAAAATTTAGCATTTGTATTAAAACGACTGCATTTTCCATCCCTTCTCAAACCAGGACCCTACTAAGATTAAGAGCCTCATGCTCACTGGACTGAGCTAGCTGGGTGCAAATTTGTCTTTTCCTTCCCGTCTTCTCTCACTTCTTTCCTCCCTCCTTAGATATCTGGGAAGACTTGTTTTGTTAGGGTTCTGCATTCTGACTTTGCATCTCAGGTGAAATGTACCAGGCACAACTGAGGTCCTGTGGTGGAACCTCCTCTAATCAAACCAGAGGTGGACAAGACCATGGCCAGTGCACTATTCCATTCTGGCAGGGAAGGAGAGCCTTCCATGACCCAAAACGTGAGAAAACATTTATAGCCTCTGGTTTTTAAACTGGAGAAGTTCAAGGATGTCATAGGATGTCTAGCAGCCCTCCCTGTCTTCCTCATATACCACTCAGCATAGATTACGTGGCACAATGTGATGCTATAATGAAATAAAATCCTAGTGACAGTGGACAATACCCCCCGATGCCTTCTCTTCACTTATTTTTGTTTCGTTGAATGAAAGGAAACACCACCTGCACATATCGTGAAGAGATGCTAGATGTTTTCACATCTGGCACACCAGGGTCACATGCCAGTTGTCTGAAAGCATTTTTCACCAATAAGAGTTGAGTGTCCCAGAGAACTGTGACCCCTCAGCCCTCCACCCCAAGAAGGTCCTCAGCACTCCCTGGTGAGGAGCACTTGCTGAGCCCACTGCCCGCCTTGGCTCTCCCTGTCTGTTCTCACGACTTGAGCTGCTGCTCCCCCAGGGAGCCTGGAGGATGAGGCCCCATGAAGCAGCGCCCTGGCCACAGCTTGCCTTCCCCAGGCCACCGGGCCTCACCTCGTAGAAGCCGCGCACCAGCGCCTCGGTCTGCTGTACCACGCCGCGTTCCACCCGCCACTTCACCATGCGCTCGATGTACTCCTTCTTGTTCTTCTCCGTCACCTGTGTGTTGGCTCCTCCAGACTTCAACTCCCTTTCCGTGACCTTGTAGGAAAACAGAAATATTGCAATGCTTGTCAGTTCAGCTTATCTCTCAGGGAGATGCTTGTCAGTTCAGCTTATCTCTCAGGGAGGCACACCTGTATACCAAAAGTCCTCTACAGGGCATTATTTGGCATTATTACCCCTGGAGTCTTTTTTCCTTTCTCAAGGTCACTAAAAAGGCTCTGGCTGTTCTAAGCAGTTTGGAACACAGTGGTGCAATCATAGCTTATTGCAGCCCTGCCTTCCTGGGGGCAAGTGATCCTCCTGCCTCAGCCTCCTGAGAAGATGGGATCACAGAGGCACCACTCTGCCTGGTTATCTTCCTTCTTTCTTCTTTCTTCTTCTTGTTTTTTTTTTTTTTTTGTAGAATGTGGTCTATGTTGCCCAGGCTAGTCTTGAACTCCTGGCCTTAAGTGATCCTCCCAACTCCGAAATATTGGGACTACAAGCGTGAGACACTGCACCTGACCTCTAAACAGATTGTTATGCACCTTGGAAGGGCTACAGTTTTCGTTTTATACAGAGGAAACAGGTTTCCTATACTCAAGAGGCATGATGGAAATGAAAGGAAAATGTGCTAGGTTGTCCCCAATGGTGAAGCTGAATGTCTCAATGCTACAATCACATACTTGATGCCCCCAAATCTCAATGACAGCAAATTCTTAACAGCCATCAGCTTCCACTCCCACAGCTGGCCAGAAGACAGTAGGCTTCTGGCAGAGGGTGGGGTATAATATTACACAGCCAGGGCAGCCTGATCCTGGGAAGGGAACCAGAAGCACGTAGGCACACACAGCAAATGGTGCTGCCACTTGTGTGATAATGCATGTTTTGTTAGGACACGCTTGAGTCATCAGGGAAGGCTATGATCTGTGTGCCATCTTTCCACAGGCAAGAAGGTAGATAACATACTAGACATTAAAAAAAATCAAAATGTGTTCATGTGTAAAGGGGGTAATTTTCAGTCATCTTAAATTCACTTCAGCGTTCACTGAAATGCTCAATGCTGCAAGACAAATGAGGCATCACTGGATTTAGTTACTGGTTTAAAGAAAAAAATACTTGTATATTTGGCACTTGTGGACACACGTACCTAAACAAAACAGTCCATAAGTAATCTGATGGTTACCTTTTCTTTTATCACTTAGGTGATCAGTGCTAATTATAAAATATTGGCTAACAATAAAATACTTGTTACCACCCAGCATCCATATTCTTTGGGATGTCTGATTTTTAGCTGCCCAGTTAAAGACTTTATTTTCCAACCTCTTTCACAGCTAGGTGTGGCACGTAAGTAAATTCTGTCCAATGGGATGAAAGCAGAAGTGTTTGGCACTGTCAGGAGGCCTCCTTGAAGGGATGGGCTGTGTGTTCCTTTGTCCTGCTGCATTGAACACAGTCATGATGGTTGGGATGCTGTACTCATCTGGGCTAATAGTGCGGGGCGCCTATCCTAGTGATAGCAGTGGGGAGACCTGGAAGGAGCTTGATCCCTGAGGATTTTATCAAACAGCGCTTTTTTTGTTTTTGTTTTGAGACAGGGTCTCACTCTGTCACCCAGGCTGGAGGGCAGTGGTACAATCTTAGCTCTCTGCAAGCTCTCTCTCCCAGGCTCAAGCGATTCTCCCACCTCAGCCTTCCAACTAACTGGGACTACAGGCACATGCCACCACACCTGACTAATTTTTATTTTTAGTACAGACAGGATTTTGCCATGTTGATCAGATTGGTCTTGAGCTCCTGGCCTCAAGCGATCTACCCGCCTTGGCTTCCCAAAGTGCTAGGATTATAGGCATGAACCACCACACTCAGCCTAAACAGGGCTTTTATGTGAGAAAAAAAAAAAGCTTCTATTAATTTCAACAGGGTCATTTTTGGCTTCTTCACTAGTAGCTGAATCTAATCCTAAAGCCTATGGTGTCTTTCACCTGCATCCCTCTGCTCTCCACTGTCTAACAACTTGACAAAAGAAGGGCTGCAATTCAATCTTCTAAAACCACTCATTGTTCTTGGTGACCTCCTTTTGAAGAGAAATGGGATAAACTTTAAACAGGTATACAGGTGACCCTTGAGCAACATGGATTTGAACTGCATGGGTCCACTTGTACATGGATTTTTTTCAATAAGTATATTGGAAATTTTTTGGAGACTTACAACAATTTGAAAAAACTCGCAGATGGCCTGCATACCCAGAAAATTAATAGAAGCTTTTTTAAAACGAAAAAAAGAGTTAGAAATGTCATGAGTCCATAAAATATATGTAGATAGTAGTCTATTTTTATCATTTACCAACACAAAATATACACAAATCTATTATTAAAAAGTTAAAATTTAACGTACACACACAAACACTTAGAGCCTGTACATGGTGCCACTGGCAGTTGAGAGAAAAGCAAACTAACATAAAAATGCAGCATTAAATCACAACTGCATAAAATTAACGTAGTACATACTGTACTACTGTAATAATTTTGTAGCCACCTCCTGTTGTTTTTGCGATGAGCTCAAGTGTTGCTGATGAACAGCCTCTCTCCAGTAAACTGTGTATCACAGTAAAAAGTGATCTCTCTTGTTTACTGCATATTTTCCACTGTGTTTAAGTGCAATACCGTGAACTTTGAATAACATCATGGGACCCACACGAAGGGCCACTAATGATGCTGGAAGTAATCCCAAGAAGGAGAGAAAAATCATGATATTACAAGGGAAAATTGAATTGCTTGATAGGCACCATAGATTGAGGTCTGCAGATGTGGTTTCCTATCTTTTCAAAACAAATGAATCCAGCATAGGGGCCATTGTAAAAAAAGAAAAGGAAATTCATGAAGCCATCACTGCAGCTATGCCAGCAGGTGTGAAAACCTGGCACTTTTTGTGGAATACCTTTTTATATCATATTGAAAATACAGCTTTTTTTTTTTTTCTCTGAGACAGAGTCTTGCTCTGTTGCCAGGCTGGAATGCAGTGGTGCAATCCCAGCTCGCTGCAATCTCTGCCTCCCGGGTTCAAGTGATTCTCCTGCCTCAGCCTCCGAGTAGCTGAGATTACAGGCACGTGTCACCATGCCCAGCTAATTTTTGTATTTTTAGTAGAGATGGGGTTTCACTATGTTGGCCAGGATGGTATTGAAATCTTGACCTTGTGATCCACCTGCTTTGGCATCCCAAAGTGCTAGGATTACAGGCATGAGCCACTGTGCTCGGCCAAAAACACAGCTTTTATGTGAGTGCAGTATTGCTAGAACAATGGCATACCTATAGACTCTAATATGATTCCAGAAAAAGCAAAGTCATTATATGATAACTCAAAGCAAAAGGAAGGTGAAGGATCTAAAGTTGGAAAATTTAATGCCAGCAAAGGATGGTTTGATAATTTTAGAAACAGGTTTGGCTGAAAAAAATGTCAAGATAAGAAGAGAAGCAGCTCGTGCTGACCAAGAGGCAGCAGACGAATTCCCAGACACCATTAAGAAAATCACTGAGGAGAAAAGATACCTGCCTGTACAGGTTTTTAATGCAGGTGAAAGTGCCCTGTTCTGGAAAAAAAGCACCACAAAGGACCTTTATTAGTAAGGAAGACAAGTAAGAACCAGGATTTAGGGCAGGAAGTGATAGGCTAACTCTACTGTTTTGTGCAAACACATTTGGATTCATGATCAGGATTGCCCTTATCCATTAAAGCTTTAACCCCCGAGCCTTGAAGAGAAAAGATAACACCAGCTGACAACAAGAAGGCCTGGATAATGAGAACGTCTCTTCTGGATTGGTTCTGTCAGTGCTTTGTTCCCGAAGTTAGGAAGTACCTTGCCAATAAGGGACTGCCTTTTAAAGTTTTTTTGATATTGGACAGTGCCCTTGGCCACCCAGAACCCCCTGAGTTCAACACCAAGGCATCAAAGTGGTCTACTTGCCCCCCAAAACAACATCTCTAATTCAGCCTTTAGATCAAGAGTCATAGGACCTTTAAGTCTCATTACGCAGGGCACTCTATGGAAAGGATGTCAACATTATGGATGACTTCAATAGAGAGAACATTGTGAAATTCTGGAAAAGTTATGCCACTGAAGATGTTATAGAAAAAGCCATGAAAGTCATCAAGCCCCAAACAATAAATTTCTGCTGGAGAAAACTCTGTCCACATGTTATGCATAACCTCCCAGGATTTATGACAGAGCCAATCAAGGAAATCATGAAAGAGATTGTAGATATAGAAAAAAAAAAAGTTGAGGGTAAAGGGTTTCAAGATATGGATCTTGGAGAAATTCAAGAGCTGATAGACACCATGCCAGAGGAACTAAAAGAAGATGACTTGACGGGGATGAGTGCTTCTGAACCAGCGCCAGGTGACGAGGAAGAAGATCTAGAAGAAGCAGTGCCAGAAAACAAATCGATGTTAGACAATCTGGCAGAAGGGTTCTGATTGTTTAAGACTGCTTTTGACTTCTTTTCTGATAATGAACCTTTCTAGATATGGGCACTGAAACTAAAGCAAAGGATGGTAGAAGAAGGATTGGTACTATATAGACACATTTTTAGAGAAACGAAAATGCAAAAACGACAGAAATTACAACGTATTTTCATCAAGTTACACCCAGTGTGCCTGCCTCTCCTGCCCCCTCTTTCACCTCTTCCATCCCTGAGACAGTAAGACCAAACCCTCATTTCCTGCTCCTCTTCAGCCTATTCAAAGTGAAGACAACCCTTATGATGATCCACTTCCATTCAATGAATAGAAAATATATTTTCTCTTCCTTATCATGTTCTTAATAACATTCTCTTTTCTCTGGCATTCCTTATTGTAAGAAGACAGTTTATAATAGCTATAACCTATAAAATATTTGTTAATTGACCATTTTTGTTATTAATAAGACTTCTAGTCAACAGTAGGCTACAAGTATTTAAGTTTTTGGAGAATCAAAAGTTATACATGAATTTTCAATTCTCCAGGAGTCAGCGCCCTAACCCTTGCATTTTGAAGGGTCAACTGTACATTATTCTAGATCTACAACACATCCTTATTTTTATCATTGGGAACATTTAAGCTTTTTTTCTAAGTTGTCGAGTTCCTACACTTTACACTAGAGGATTGTTCTTTTTTATCTTCAACTTTATTTGTTCCTCTAATTTTATGCATTCAGTTATTTGTAGTTGACTTTGTTTTCTTGAATATATAGTATATGACCATGGAATAAAATTCAAGTGGTATAGAAGGCCATAAAATGAAAAGTAAGTTTTTATCCCACTTAACCTCCCAGCCATGCATTCTCCCTTTCTGGAAACAGTCATCTCTACTTCCCTTCCAGGGAGATTCTATGCATATGCTGGGGAATGTATATATTTCAATTTAAAAAATTTTTAGAGATGGGGTCTTGCTATGTTGCCCAGGCTGGTCTTGAACTCCTGCCTTCAAGAGATCCTCCCACCTCCACCTCCCACAGTGCTGGGATTACAGGCGTGAGTCACTGTGCCTGACCAATATAAACTCTTTTTCCCTGTAAACAGTAGTGTGTTTTACACACTGTTCTTCACTGTCTTTTTTTTTTTTTAAATATATCTTAGAAATTTTTCATGACAATTTAGACCTGTGTTTTTCTTTCTTAATTGTTGTTAGTGTACCTGTTTATTGCTCATGATTATATGTGAATTTAGGGGCTGAGGTGTCCTCTTGCTTTTTAATAACCCCACATGATTTCACTACTCCACTTAGTAAATGTGTCATTTATTTAACCAGTGCTCTACTGCTGGACATTTAGACTGTTACAGATATTTTTCAACTATCAACAAGGCTGTGATGAAGATCCTAATATATTAGTAATTTCAATTAGGTGTTAATGTATCGGTAGGACAAATTTCTAGACGTGTGCTGAGTCAAAGGCATGTGATTTAAAATATGAACTGATATCACCAAAGAGCCTTTCACAGAGAGTGAATCAAACTTCCACCTACAATGGACAGGAGGGTCTGTTTCTCTACACCATCCCAAAATACTGCTACATTTCTAATTCTTGATATTCTAATAAGGGAAAATGGTATCTCACTATAGCATTAATTTATTTTTAAAAATTGTAAATGAGATTATCTCCTCGTCTTTCCTTTTCTGGGAACTATCTATTTATATTCTTTGTGACTTTTCTATTAGGTTGTTGACTGATAATTTCATATTGATCTGTGGGATCTCTGATATTGAAAGAAATAGTCTTTATGTTATGTATTAAACATTATGTCGCTTTCAGTTTGCCATGCAGAAATTTAAAAATAATATTTGACTATGTCAGATGACTTTTATGACTTTGAGAGTTTGTGCCATATCTGTATCAGCATTCTTTAGTGCAAGATTAAAGATAAAAATTATCTCGTTCTTCCTTTTTTTTAAATTTAAATTTTTACAGTCAGGTTTCTGATCCAGCTGGAATTTATTTAGTGTAATGAGTTAGGTTAGGAATCTAACTTAAAACTTTTACAGATGGCTACCCAGTTGTCTTAATACAATTGTGTGTATTTTACAAATTTACGCTCTACAATTAGGCATATGTGAAAGATGGGCTAAAAGTAGTCATGCACAGAGAACAGTGTATTTTGCCTGTTCAATGAGTACATGGTAGGAAAGTTAAATGAGTAGCTGTTTTTTTTTTTTTTTTTTTTTTTTTGAGATGCAGTTTTGCTCTTGTCACCCAGGCTGGAGTGCAATGACGTGATCTAGGCTCACTGTAACTGCCACCTCCCAGGTTCAAAAGATTCTCCTGTCTCAGCCTCCCAAGTAGCTGGGATTACAGGTGTCCGCCACCATGCCCAGCTAATTTTTGTATTTTTAATAGAGATGGGGTTTCACTGTGTTGGCCAGGCTGTTCTCGAACTCCTGACCTCAGGTAATCTGCCCACTTCAGCCTCCCAAAGTGCTGGCATTACAGGCATGAGCCACTGTGCCCAGCCATGAGTAGCATATTCTTGAACATATTTAAATGTGCTCTCCAGAGTTGCAGAAAGAAATATTTTTTTTCCTCAAGTATGTAACAACATTCTTCAGAGGCATGTTTTTACAGAGGAAATACAGCAGAATGTTGATGTTTCCAGGACCTATCCAAGATTCTTGACTGGGATGTGGGTGCTCGGTGGCCTGCAGCATTCATTCATTCTCATGCAGCGACCCAGTGCACTGTCCACATTGATGGGAGGCACCTCTGAAGCATTCTGACTTAACTATCACAACAACTCTGTTACGAATTACCATATGTCACAGGCTTTACATCCAGAAAATGAGGTTCACCAAACCTTGTTTGTTAAATCTACTCAGGCTATGGTTATTTTTTGTTAAAACTGTAGGCCATTTGATCAGAAGATTTGATGTTATATAAATGCTAGTAGAAAGCAAATGGGAAACTTTATCTTATTATTTAGTGTTGAGATATACGTATTTTGGAGGAGTAGCTATCTGGATGTGATAGAATCATTTCTGTAATGGCACAGATAACAGAAATATCTGATATATGTATGGCGTACTTCACAAAAATGCTTTCTGATCCATTATCATATCTGATTTTCAAAGAACTACATAAAGTAGATCCATGTCATAACAAGAAAAAGAAGAAAGAGGACACAGGCAGATTTATTAAAGGAAGTGGTTCCCAAGGAATTGGTTTGAATGAATGAGATCCCATATTTGCTAATTTAAAAACGAAATCCCATTACCACACGATCTAGCAATCCCACTTCTGTGTATATATCCAAAAGAATTGATATATACGGCAGGGACTTGAACAGATATTTGTACACTCACGTTCATAGCAGCATGATTCACCATAGCCAAAATGTGGAAAAAACCCAGGTGTTCATCAACAGACAAATGGATGAATGGATAAACAAAATATGGCATATATGTATATATATTTGTTTATATATATAATATATACACATTATGAAATATTTTTCCGCTTTAAAAAGGAAGGAATATTTTATATATATAAAGGAAGAATACTATGTATATTTGTATATGTATGTGTGTATACATATATATCTATATAATGAAATATTATTTAGCCTTAAAAAGGAAGGAAATTTGGACACATGCTACAACACGGATGAGCCTTGAGGACATTACGCTAAGTGAAATAAGTCAGCCACAAAAAGACAAATATTGTATAATTCCACTTATATGAAGTATCTAGAGTAGTCAGATTCATAGAAACAGAAAATAGAATGGTAGTTGCCAGGAGTTGTGGGTAGGAGAAATGGAAAGTTATTGTTTAATGAGTAGAGTTTCTATTTTGCAAGATGAAAAAGTTCTGGAGATTGGATGCCCAACAATGTGGATAGACTGAATCACTGAAGTCTACACTTAAAAGTGATTAAGATGATAAATTTCATGCTATGTGTATTTTCCATAGTAAAAAACAAAATCCCTTTTCCAAGCTCCATATCACACAAACCTGTCCAAAAACCTCTTCATTAACGGTGAAAGTGAGGTCTAGGATGTCTGTGATGTTGTTGTCCTTCATCCACTGCAAGCTCTGGTGGAATTCCTCATCCAAATATTCCAGGTCACTCAAATCACAGGGCCTGGGTGAATTCAGTGAGAAAGGCAAACAGAATTACTGAACAAATGGCTACCCAGACCTCACTTCAAAATGTAGTTATATCATTCCTGGCTAAAACGTCCAGACTTATCCTAACAATTTGATACTTTTGAATACACTAATGAATCAGATCATTCAGTCATTTCAGTTCATTCAAATGATTTTCCTTTGAAAAGAAAATGTGAAATTGTTTACAATAACAAACACGAAATAATTATTGACTCATGGACTCTGCATGAAAATTGGAGAAAACTATCATTTTAAAACAACTACGTTATAAACTGATCAGTTCTACTTAACAGTTTAATGCAATGTTTGTAATATTATTATAATTTTTATATAAAATGATTCATCTCCATGATAAGACATTCTGATAATAGAATCTTCCCCTACAACAACAACAACAACAACAAAATCCCCAAATGCCTTTTTATTGTGCTAAAGAATGTATATGATATCTAAGCACTCAGAACAGGAAGCCACCATAGCCCTAACAGGAATGGTTAGGGCAAAACAGGGACAAAAGGGTCAGTGGCACCAGAGAGGTCGGTGTCGTTGCCCTGCAGACAGGGCTGGGGTGGAAGCGTGGTCTGCAAAGCACTTACAGTCTCAGGAGTGCCTTGTAGAAGGGCCTCGTGAAGAAAGCGTCAAGAAGGTACTGATGGATCAGAGCCAGGCCCAGGATGCGACCGCTAAACCTGAACCTGGAACACAGACAAGGCAGAGAAATGGATAAGTGGAAATTTACATTATTAAATATTTTAGTTTGCACTTTTATCTGATGTGTTTCTTCTGAGTATTCATCTCAAGTTGCTTAAGGAATCTTCTCATTGATGACGCAAGGAGGTGCCTGTTCTCCTCCTCCTTATGCTTTACCATGAACAATGCCTGTGTGCTTGCTAGGTACTAAAGGAAGCCTCCTCTCCCCACCATGTAGCAGACTCGAGTCATTTTTTCAGAACCTTTTTCAGACCTGGGAGAATGAGGACCCAAGAAGAGGAAAGCACTGGGAAGGGGAATTCAGGAATCTTAGATAAAACGCCCACACTGAACTGGAGGAGGACCTGGATCCAGTGACACAGAGGGCTTTCTGGATGTGCGTCCTTACCCATTCAAACATTTTATCTACATTACCTAAGGTCCATGCTTGAGTATGGAGCCCATATGGCAGTTGTGCTTGCAGACAGTGGGGAAGAGTTACATAGAATCCCAACATGGTAAGAGATAAGCTGAATGAGCATCACTCTTCAAAATTGCCAGCCACATAAAAGACAGAATGAGGTCACTGCTAGGAAGAACTGGCCATACAGATCTGGCCACCTCCAGATGTAAGTGCCTTTACTGATTTAAATCCTTGTCGGAGCATTGACTTCCTGAGCATTTTGCAAGTAACCTGCTTAGCAAAATGCTGAGGCTACCTGGGCTTGATTCCATTGTTGCCTGCTCCTAAACCAGCTTCTTGCCTGCCTGGTCTAGCACCCTATGCTTTCCCCACCATGTGGGCCTTGCCTATCTCTGACACCTACTTTCATAACTGGAGTCTCCCTGGTGTCCACTCTAAGTAGGTTCTCACCTAATCAGGGATTTAGTTGTGAATTTTCTCCGATCCTCCCTGTCAGAATTTCCAACTAATCTATCTCCAATGCCTTTTATGTGGGCCTTTTTAGACTCACGGGGTTTCCTACTCTATAGCTGCTATAAAGATGGTAAAATGAACAGAATATCTGATTCCATAGAATACATATATTTATAAAAACACTTCACATTGGTATGTTTGAAGTAGTTGATTCTTTTTCCGTGAAATAACATGCTAGTGTTATTGACTCTGAAGAGACCAGAGGCAAACAAAACCTCAGTGAAAGTGCTATGGGGCACTATGGATAGGGGGCTTCTGGGACAATGGGTCGTTGGGCTTGGGTACCCCACCAGTGCTTCATTCCTGGGTGCCCTTTCCTGACCACCCCAATAACTGACTGGTCCCCAAGACAGTAACCACATCCTGTGTATAAAAACAGTTATCTTCTACCCCAGTAGAAGATTGGCTCACCTACTCCAAATAGACTCTAGGGCATTGTAACCCATGCTTCTAACATGATAGTAGGGTTGTGGCCATCTAGGTAGAGATGACTGAGATGATCCAAACCAGGAAAAGGCTAAAGGTCAGCACAGAAGTGATGGGCCCGTGGCTTCCCCACTTAGAGGTGGCCCCTGAGGGTCCAGTAAAGAGAGCTGGGAATCATAGCAGGGAGCAAATATATGCAGATATGGAATAAATGATAACATTAAATGAGATTACTATTTTCAGCTTAGTGCTAAAAAATTGAATATCTCAATGAATTAAAAATTTTCTAGCAAAATAAAAATTATTCAAATTTATTCAGGAAGATGTAGAAAACTTAGACCGATAACCATAGTGCCAAGTAGAAAATTTTGAGGAGAAAGGACTATCTCCAAAATTGATACTGGGACTGGATATATATATTTTTAAAGACATGTTCTTTCAAAGACTCAAGGACAGAAAACCTTTCTGCTATTTCAACAGTTCCAGAAATCAGAAAAGGGTGGAAAACGTCTTAATTCATCATTATGAGCTACCATAACCACAAAGTGGAACCTGGAAAAGATAAAACAAGAAAGAAAACTAGAGAAATTTCACTTGTACATAAATCCTAAACAAACACAAGAGAATTGAACCTACTAGTTCATTTCCAGAACAATGAAGAATGATTAAGGATGTTTAATTAGACAACTAAGGATATTCAATATTAAGAATTTTATTACTAAAATCAAGTATAAGGTCAAAAGACAACAATTATATGACTTTTTTTGGGGTTACAAACTGGACAGTTACTTGAAAATATCCATCACCAATTTCTGGAGGAAAAAAAAACCTTTGTAGTAAACCAGCAATAGAAGAATGCTTCCTTAACAAAATAAAGCACATCTATCTCAGCAATATATTTAACAGTAAAAATACCGAAGGATGTTTGTTACTACCACTCTTCATAATATTCTATCAGTTCTAGTCACTGCAGTTAATTATAAATGAAAAATTGAAAACAGATTAGAAGTAACTTTTATCAAATGCCTACTGGGCCAAGGCACGTTATTTACAATATCTCACTGACCCTTGCAACAATTCTATTTTATTGTTTTGGTCATCTCCACTTTGCAGATTAAGAAACTGAGGGCCAGTAATTAGCCCCAGGCAAGTGGTTCAGCAAGGAAACTGACCCACATCTGCCTGACACCAAACCAGGCCTTTTCCTTTGTGTCTATTTTGAGATGTGAGAGATGGAGAGGTTGCTCCTCTGGGTTCTGGGGCCAGGCTGCCTACTGTGTGATCTTGGGCAAGCGTTTAACCTCCCTCTTCTCAGTTTCCTCTTCTGGAAAACTTCACTATTTAAGTGTTACCTATTTTTGCTATTAGTATTTTATGTTGGCTACCAACATCTCTTGTGCTAATTAGACATATTTTGATTCAGGTAACCTTCAACCAGCTTAAGCCCTCTAAGGCCACGGCGGTGTCTCAAGGAATCCAGGATCAGGAATGCAGTTGGGCCTCAGGAACGCCAGGGACATGAGTGATATCGCTCTCCCTCATCCAGTTTCTCCCTTTGGCTTCTCTAAGCTCATTTCTCCTCTCTCACTGCCAACACCTCCTATGGTTTACATCCCAGAGTTCAAGCACAGGAGACACCAACTTGACTCCCTCTGACCTAGTTCTAAATTTTCAGCATGATTCTGACTATTCTAACTCAGGTTGGATGCCCACTGGGATCAATCATGAGCAACCAGGGAGGAAATCTGAGTCTCGAGTATTTTGCAGCAAGGACCACTTTGCAGCAAGGATCACTCTCTACCAGGGGGTGGGATCACTGTTGTATGTCTCTCAACCAGGGAGTGTGGCAATGGGGTTTCCTAGCACAGGGGACTGCAGCGCAGACTGCCAACAGAGAATTGTGTATTTGCTTTGAATTGGGTAGACCATAAGGTGGAATTTCCAAAGTCAGAATTACACTGGTTTCAAGGACTGACATGGGCAACAAACAAGTCCTAGTTTATTTTTAAGTAACTGTGCAACAAAGCTATGATAACGTGGTTTGGCTTTACATAACCACAGACGGGATGGCTCTAAGCCAGTCCCATATGTACTGTAAAATATATTCCAGAGCCACGAACTATGATCTGGGACATGTTTGTATAAAGCAAAATACAGCAACTGTACAATTCAAATCTAAAACAATAGCAGATGGAAAAAAAAAAAACAACAACAATAGCTGATGAATTGCTGTGTGTGCAATTCCATAAATGAGAAAACACCTTCTAGTAATGGTGCACCTCCTTTATTTATCTTCTATATTTATCTCCCCTAAACTAAACAATTGCTTGTGGGGAAGTTGATTACATTTGCTGTTAACACAAGTTACAAAAGGGGAGGAAGTATGAGACAGAAAGAAAATACTTTTCCTTAGTCTCCGGACCTAAGATAGTGTGTCTAGGTATGAAGAAACTATCCCAGTAATTTAAGCAAAATAAAGTGCTGAGGTTTCGAGCTAAGTTACTTGGCGTAAATAGAGTCCAGAGGATAAACTAAAATAAGACCCTATAGAAGTAGCGGAGCCACTCCGCCTGCCTGTGGGTGTGTCCGTTACTTAAATACCCGGCCCCAGGGCCCCGTTCGAGAGCCTGTGTGTGTGAGCTTTCAGGGCTTTGCTCACTCCTTTCTCTCCGTGGATCTCAGGAGTCTCGACCGATACTGCATGCCAGCCTAGCTCCTGGGGTGTAGCACTGCTCCCCGCTTTTTCTGTGCTGACATTCTGGAGGCCATGCTTGAACGCAGCTTCTGCCGCCTCAGCCTCGGCAACTCACCATGTCACGACGTGCTGCCTGTGCTGGTGCCGCCGCTGCCCGACCAGGCTGCGGCTCCGCATCTGTGCTTTTTCCTGGCCGGTGCTCAGTTTTACTTTGCCAGGAGGGAGTGGCTCCTCCGTGTTGTCCTGCTTTCTTAGAGGGGCCTTGCAGAGGAGTTGCCTGGGCCCTAAGAGCTTACAGGGACTGCTTTTGAAGCTTGCTCACGTCCTTTAATCCCTAGGGCAACCAGGGCCTGGTGGGTGGAGGGAACAGCTACCACGTTCACCTCTACCCCTCAGGCCCTGTTGGGCACCCCGGCTCCCTAGGCCATTCTTCTGCTTCTCGTGGGGGCTATTGTATCTTAAGGGCCCCCAGGTTTCCTGCTCAAAATCTGCTTTCTGCCGTTTCCCACGTGTGTCTAAGTTCCAACCATGGGTGCCCTTCAACTCCTCTTCACAAGAGAGACCTCAGCCCCCAGGTACCCAGCAGGTGCACATGCACACGGGGCTGAGGAGAGGAGGCAAGGCGGGTCAGCCCATGCAGCCTCCCAGCAGCGGGTGGTGGGTCCCAGCCTTTTCCCCATTCTAGCCACACCCGGATGGGTCAGGAAGGGAGCCTCCCCTGGGCAGTGAAGGGGCATGAGTCTCTCTCTCTGGCAATGTTTTCGCTGTAATTTGAAACCTCCCAGGAGATTCTGACATGCCATCACCATAAAACATATTCCTGACTTTTAAGAAACACATAAAGCATATTTTTCTACTTATTTATCAATTAGAGATGTGTTTCCACCCATTTAGACCTGAGACCACAGAAAGATTAGCAATATAGCAAAATACCGAGAACCCATATTTAACAACAACAACAACAAAATCCTTTCTATTGAGGATCAATGAAGGCCAAGTCTCCTTTGTGTGGAAGGCATGCTCTATTTTCCTTCAGATGAAGAGCACACACAGTTCATGGTTACATTCCTCAATCCAAACCACATCCCCGTGGTTTGTGGGAACATTCCTGGACTCTGATATAAATTATTTTCACATCCTTGGTTTTAGTATGTTGCAAGTTTTTGTTTTTGGTATCATCAACCCCTTCCCTCCTGCCAAAGAAAAATAACAGAATTGGGTATTTTTTAATGTGAAGTAAAATACAAGTGATATATAAAATATTTTTAAAAAGTGAGTCAACTCTGTCACCCAAGGTGACATTTGTGACTGAGATGACTCTTCCCCTGATTACCAGTTGGTGAGAGCAGGGTCACACAAACATAGATCCTCCGTGCCATCATGTTCCCACCACGGTACAGTACGGACACCCTCGATACATGCAAATAGTGGTTTTCATTATCCTTTAACACACTGCAAAACATTTCTTTTCAGGAATGCTCTATGCTTGGTTCAGCCCTTTCCCCTCTGATGGAAATATATATGTTTTTCATCTTTATCTGTCTGCTCATAGATCCTGAGGGGAAGCCTGGACCCAGTGTGCCGTGGGACTGTGGAGTAACTTTGGGAATGAGCAGACGTCACTCTTGGTGTGTGCACATCAGCACCTCCCCATATGCCTGGGAGATGAACTTGACCTACGCTGAAGAAACAGCCACTCTGACCTTTCAAAAATACGTGGAGGGCTCTTACAGCAGGAGATCTGAAGGGAGCTAATATTATTGGCAAGGATTTCTCATATTTCCATCTGGGTTTTGCACATTTTAGTGAGAGTTCAAAAGGTAATGGAGTTTCACACATTTCCAGCACATCTCCCCAAGTGGCTTAAAGGCCTCAAAATGACTCAACCCTCCCCTTGAGTGCATTACTGTTTGTTGACTTGACTCCTCTTCGGGCCATTTGCCAATAATCCAAACAAGGCAATGTGCTGTGGAGGATGATATCACAAGGTCTGATGTTAGGCTGCCTTGGTTTGGATCTTCTGACCTGTGTGACTTTGGGACACCTGTTTAATATCAGTTAACTCACCTGCAAAATGGGAATCATAATGGCACCTACTGTATAGGACAGCTGCTAAGATGCTAAAAGTCCTCTGTACAAGGACTAGTAGAGGTCAGTCCACCTGAGAGTCTAATGAATTCCTATCCATAGACTGGCATGTCTAGTTTCTTACACTCAGAACCCTAGACCTAAAAACCCATTCTGAATTGAAGAGTGAAAATGTGGATTGGGCTGACAGTGGCTAGCCTGAAACTTCCTGCTGCAAACTTCTGCTCTGCTTACAAACAGTATTTATGTGTCATGGTGCCTGGCACAGGTAAGGTCTCAATCAAGATTTGTTGAATGGAATTAAATTGAAAATTATCATTTGGTTTTATCCCAGTGGAGTGCAACTATACAAACCCACAGAAAATGTCTGAAATGTCATATACCATTTGAACCCTGTTTGAGTAGGTTAATTGCTCAAATTTCCAATATCTGCAGTAGGTCTCCACCCAGGAAGATGGACAGAAAGAGCAAACTGCAGAGAAGAGTTTAGGGGTTGAGTCAATATATGGAAAGATGTGGCAAATATTTTACATCAAAGGACTGAAATAGCAGGTCTCCCTCTCCCTGTCTTCTCTCCCTCTTCAGTCTCTCCAGTGAACCATTGTAGGGGAACATGTTTCAGCAGGAATTAGTATGTAATGAGTTCAGTGTATTTTTCAACAGATTATTTAAATGAAAGCAGTTTTTGTAATGGCAAAAAAATGCAGTTGGGAAGTCTGCAAGAGGAATCTCTTATTTACAGGTCACGATTTATGGAAGGGGAAGTGGGATAGCTCGCCAAGCCAAGAAAATAAAAGACCTAATAATACTCTGGAAGGACATTTTGGATAGTGAAAGAAAAGACTTTAAAAGGCTTCTAGTTAATCCTTTTATATGCAAGTGATATAAAAATTGAGTGAAACCCTCAGTGCAGCACCCAGGCAATATGCCAAGTCTGAAAAGGCTCTGTAGGGCATTTCTGGCAGTTTTATTTCCTGGCATTAAACTTGGGCTGCTAAGGATTGATTCAAGGGGCCTCCTGGTTTTGGTGACCTTCTTAGTCTCTTCTTCTTGACCTGTTGCCCCAACAGATCAGGCTACTCATCTCCCTCTGCTTAATTCTTGGCTTCTGCATCTTTTGATGCATCACAGCCCAGCATGAAAAATACTCCCTGATAAGCTTCAGACTTGGGAGACCCAAAGCTGGGCCTTCCTGCCTGGAGAGGTGATCACATGGTGCACTGGGCACTGTAAAGAGGCTGGGCATTTGGTGGTAATGTGCTTGGCTCTTGTGCCTTTGGTGAGGAGATGGGGGCTGAGGCAGATGCAGGAACACCTGGCAGGACACTGAGGTCTGCTAAAAACTCTGCACACAGTCGTTAGTCTATAAAGGCCTCTTCTAACCACTATGGCATCTTCTGGAGCCACTGTTGAAACGAACACTGTACTGGCAAATTTTAGGGGTTCACACATTTTGTTGGGTCAGTGAATGAGGCCAGAGGGTTGCTATAACTGCATCCATGCCTGGATGCCCCCAGGACACCATTGTAATGTCCTGTTTCCCAAGCCATGACTCTGGGGACTGCATTCACCTATGCATTGCCTACCACCTGCAGGTTGACAACCAGCTGGTTTGAGTCAGCTGAGTTCTAGAAGATTCTGTCTGTAGCAGTCTATCTCTGATACTCCCTGGATCTTTCCCAGACACTGCTTCCCTGGTAATGGACCAGGACCTGCATGGGTTAAGTTCCTTTAAGGAGTCTTTTGCAGTTCTCAAAAGAAGAGAGTTGGTTCCTCAGCCTCGGCACTATTGATGTTTGCTTTCTGGAGTATTATAGGATGTTTAACAGCATCTCTGACCTCTACCTACTAGATGCCAGCAGTACCAGCCTCCCAAGCTGTGACAACCCAAACTACCTCCTGACATTGCCACTCTCTGGCGGTGGAGAGTGATGGTGCAAAATCAACCTCTCTTGAGAACCACTGGAATAGAGCATAGGGTGTGGGCAAATATTTCTAAACATGTGATGACATACTCTTTTCTAACTTGCCTTTCTTGAAAACTTGAGGAAGGCTGCCTGGGCCCTCCGGGGCAATACACGTCTTACCCCTATGGCTTTGTGCTCCACTCTGCACATCTGAGCAGCTTTTCATCATTCTCTGAATCTGTAAGTGTACTTCCTACCCCACCAAATATCATCTTAAACTCCCACCAAGAATTTGGGCTCCAGGTTTCTTTTGGGGAAGTGATGAGTGGGGAGAATAATTCCTTCTGAATGCTTCAGAGAGCGTCACCATTGCTGAGGGGATGATGCGGGATCTGAGTAAAGAAAAAGAGTGAGCTCCTGGAGAATGAGCATCACAAACTGGGGGACAGCTTAGGGATCTAAGGTGGGAAGATGTGTGGTTTGTTTGAGCAATGCAAAGAGGCCAGTGGGGGTGGACCCCAGAGTGAGAAGGGGGAAATGGCAGAACATGAGTTTGGAGAGGCACCCAGGGGATAGATCATGCCGGACTTGGCGGGCTATGGAAAGGACTTTAGATTTCATTCTAAGTATGATGGGAATCCACTGGAAGTTTCATGTAGGGTCTTTGGAATGAACTGATGTGTTAAAATGATCACTCTGGATGCTGCATGGAGAGAGGTGAGTTCTGGCAAGAATGAAGGCTGAGATCTGTCTGGAGGCTTCTGCATCCAGATGGGAGGTGATAGTGGAGGTGATGAGGTGAGAGTCTGGATGTATTTTCACGATAGAGCCCAGGGGATTTACTGATGCATTTAAGGGGAGAGATGAGAAAAAGAAAGGCAACAGGAATAGTCCACGGCCTTGGGCCAGAGCAACTGGGTGCCATTTACTGAGATGGGAAACACCAGAACAGAGGGTTTGGAGGAGGAAATGGCGAGTTCTCTTTCAGACATATTACGTCTGTGCTGCCTATTTATATCTGAGTGGAGCTGTGAAGCAGGCAGTTTTACTGAGGAGTCAGTGCCTCCGGGCACAGGGCCGCGCTACAGATGTCACTGTGGGGCCGTCAGGATGCAGATGGCATTTGAAGCCAGGCATCTGGACAAGATCACGGAGGAAGTTTGTGCAGATGGAGAGGCGGACCCAGGGCTGAATGTTAATTGATGCAGCATTTGGGGATCTGGAAGATGAGAGGCAACCATAAAGTACATGAGAAGGAACAGGCGGTGAGGCTGGAGGAACAGGGATGTGGAGCGCATGGTGCAGGAAGGAGGCAGAGGCCAACTGTGTCAAGTGCCTCTGAGATCAGGAAGTAGGCGGTCTGAGAGTCACCAGATGGCTTTGACAACCTTCATGAGGGGTGCAGGGGAGGAAGCTGGCTGGAGAGAATGGGAGGAGAGGCAGCGGAGAAAGCCAGCACAGATAACTCTTTCTAGGAATGCGCCTCTAAAGGGGAGAAGTGGGGTGGTCAGTGGAGGAGGGTGTGACATCAATGGAGGTTTGGGTTTTTGGTTTTTCAATGTGAGGGAAATTGCGGTGTGTTCATACATTTCCAATTTCAACAAACTTATCAAGTGCCTACTATGTGCCAGGTGCATAGAAAGATCCTAAGGTACCCATTCATTTTGAGTTTACAAGCTAGGAAGGGAGATAGACACAGCAATGCAGCATCTCATCACCACAGAGCAAGTGGTGGAGAAGAGGAGTGCACAGGGTGCTGTGAAAACTCAGGGGAGGAAGCACAAAGCTTGGCTCTGGGGGCGTTAAATCCAGGCAGGCCTCCAGAAGGAGGTGACAAGTGAGGTAAGCCTAAGAATTAGCCTGGAAGAATGAATAGAAATTAGTCTGCTTTAAGAAGACAGGGAAAGGCGTTCCAAGAAAATAGAATCACATCGGAAAAGAATAAAGAAAGATAATGGGATGTGTTTAGAACAGCATGCAATTCATGATTACTAGAGCATACAAAATGAGGAAGGACAAGATATGAGATAAGGTTGTGGAGAGAGATAGCAGGAGGTCCTGGAAGGTCTTATTTTCCATGCCAACAAGTTCACCCTTTAAACTGTAGATGATGGGAACCCATTGACTGGTTTAAACAGGGGAGTGATGCACTTGTTTTGGCATTTTTAGAGAAATCACTTTGCACCCATATGAAGGATATAGATTTTAGGAGGGGACAGATTTGGAGGTTATTACAATGTGTCAAGGGGATCATGCTGAACATTTTGGAGGTAAATCAGCAGGACAGTGAGACACAGCAGAAGAGAAGGATGACAGGAAGAAGTGGCTTGGTGGGAGAGAGTAATTGTTAACGTGGAGGAGGATCAAAATGGAGATGTCTAGTAGGTATTTTGATAATAAAGTTTGAAGCTTAACAGAAAGGTCAGAGCTGAAAATACAAATTTAGAATTCATATGTTAGTATGGAGAGAAGTTTATAAAGCAGTAAACTTTGATTACATTGCTATATTTTATATAAAATTATATCTGTCCATCCATCCATCCATCCATCCATCCATCCATCCATCCATAAAAGAATATAAAAAAACTTAGGTCAGAAGAATAATGACATTTATTTCTGTATGGAGATATTTTCTTATGTATATTAAATTTTTTCATAATGAGTGTACCTTACTGATGTGATAAAACTATGTTTATTTACTTATAAGATATAATAAAAACTAGGTGACAATGGCATGTCAGAATCTAAGGGGGTAGAGTTTCAAATAGCAGTGTGTATCTACTGCAGTAAAGTGTCCATTAAAGTAAAGTGTGGGCCAGGTGTGGTGGCTCATGCCTGTAATCCCATCGCTTTGGAAGGCTGAGGTGGGTGGATCACCTGAGGTCAGGAGTTCGAAACCAGCCTGGCCAATGTGGTGAAACCCCATCTCTACTAAAAAAAAAAAAAAAAATTAGCCAAGCATGGTGGCACAGGCCTGTAATCCCAGCTACTCGAGAGGCTGAGGCGGGAGAATCGCTTGAACTTGGGAGGCAGAGGTTGCAGTGAGCCGAGATTGCACCACTGCACTCCAGCATGGGTGACAGAGCGAAACTCTGTCTCAAAAAAATAAATAAATAAATAAAAATAAAAAAGTAAAAAGTGGTAAGAGTTCACTGGCTCTGTTGATGAGATGGTCTCTGCTGCTCATGGAAAGGGCGGTGCTGGTGACGATGACTGAAATCAGACTTCAGTAGGTGAGGAAGTGAGTGACGGAGAGGAGCAGAGCAGGGGGAGAGCATGATGTGTAAAGATCCATGAGAAAGGGATGACTGCTGGAGAGGCGTGGAGATGGGGACTGGTGGGCCTCCAGCCTGCGTGGGTGGGTCCACCTTGAGTGGAGGAAAGGACTCCAGGGAGGCTGTTAAGGTTGGGTAGCATTTGTATTTGGGGTGAGAAATTGAAGGGGTCACCTCAGTGTTTCCATTTCAGTAGGGTCTGAAGTCACCTCACAGTGGAGGTGATTTTGGTTGGTGGAGGCTTTTGGGACAGTAAAATGGAAGATGCCCCCGTAACAGGACTGGTGAACTTTGCTCTGGCACTTTCTGAGGTCAGAGAGTATGATTTAGAATTGTACCCTTTCTTGGAATTACTTCATTTTCTCCAGGGCTAGAGCTGTAGAAAACTACCCTGGCATGGAATGGGGAAGAGTGAGTTACAATACTAATCCACAGTGGCATTTTGTCCGTCAGATGGGGTGCAAGCATGGAGCAGGGAGGGAATTGGGTGTGCAGTGAACAAAGGCGCTCAGGAGGCCTGGGATGAAGGAGGCCATGCCAGACTATGAGGAGACAGAGACTCCAAGGTGAGAACAAGCTTGGCAAGGAGTGGTGGTAGGGGGAGGAGGTGGGAATGCCGGCTGTAGAATGATTGACAGTGGGATTTTAGAGTTTTCAGTTTCTGACATGGCACAGTTCTGGGTGATAATGAGGTTGGGAGGGCCACTGTGGGAGCAGGTGGCTGGAGTGGAATGTAGGTCACTGCCACAGGGGTTAGGTAGGTTTGGTCTATTCTCTACACCCACATTTATTCAGATACCGTTTTGGGGAATGTATAAAGAATCCCCTCCTCAATGTCCCATAAAAATTGTTTAAATATTGCAGATGCAAGGCATTATTTATATTTGGTTTTCATAGCTTCCCTCTGTGTGGAAACGATTTTACAAATTAGCTGAGAAAACTTGAAGTTTTCTTCATCTGCCATGAAAGAGACTCTGCCAACACAAGATAATGACAGGATATTATCTTCAGATTGCTAATTAGTAAGTGAAATGAATGTCTAGCCCTGGTGCCGCCAAGTCCCCTCCTTTAATATCTGCCCTGCAGGGGGGCAGAGGACTGAGACCAGAGCTGCTTCCCCTCAACGTGGTAGGCCAAGTGTGCGGTGTACCTCCCTTTTAGAGAAAGCACTTCTAAAAGTACCTTATGCAGACTTTTAACGTACCCTCTGACTATAGAGAGATGGCAAATAACATACTTAGTATTGCTCTTCAATTCAACGAAAAACTAGTTGTGGTAAAATTGATCATTTGAAAGTGTGGATATTTTTTGACCCAGCATTCTGGTTAGCTTGTGTTAATACTGACTGTATCAATCGCATTTTCACAGATTATAAGGATGAAGTTAGGTTAATGTGGAAAGGAGTTGAGGAACAAAGATCTAGGAAAATAAACCTTCCCGTTAATATAGAGAACATTACCCCACCTTTGATTTCCTCCTGTGTCTAGATGTGTCCAGGTATGTTATGTGGCCCTCAAAGATGCTTTCATTGACCTCTAAGGCATGATTCCTCCTTAGCCTCCAAGTATTCTTTACTGGGAGAGTTCCAATATTTTGTTTTGCAGTATCATGGATGCTCACGACTGAGGTTATGTCTACAAGTCGCAAAAACGATGTGCATTTAATTATCCAGGCAAGCAGCCTTTCATGGTCAAACGACTGAACAATTCATTGGACAAAATTAATCAAAGTAGTTAATCAAGGGACCAAAATAGCTCAGCTCTCAGTTTAGCTATTAACATTAGCTAATAGCTCAGTTTTTAGTTATTTAAGTTTCTAGCTATTTACCATTGTCTGAGCCTCAGTCATTAGTTCTCCAGGTTGACTTTTTTGTGAATTTGCTTTATGAGCTCAGGTAAACAGTTGAAATTTTTTTCACCAGTTTGTCTGTTTACCTTGGGAGAATACTACTGATTTCTTCTCAGAGGCCTTTGGGAGCTGTTGGAAAGATCGGTGAATTTTCTATCAAAATCTTGTGTATTCTTCAGAAACAGACACTCCAAAGGTTCAGAGTGAAATATAATACTGCATTATTAAACTTGGAGGTTTCCATGATGAGAGGTATCTGAATGGGT
The DNA here is from genome assembly GCF_003255815.1 of Theropithecus gelada. Classification (NCBI taxonomy): domain Eukaryota; kingdom Metazoa; phylum Chordata; class Mammalia; order Primates; family Cercopithecidae; genus Theropithecus; species Theropithecus gelada. The sequence continues at coordinate 69,402,747 of NC_037670.1, forward strand.
GGAATATTGGGCCTCACAAGATATGCCCATGTCCTAAACCCTGGTACCTGTGACTGTGATGTTATTTGGAAAAAGAGTCTTTGAAGATATAATTAAGTAAAAGATCTCAAGATAAGATGATCTTGGATTATCCAGGTGGGTCCTAATCCATCGACAAGCGTTCTTATAAGAGATAGAGAGGGGAGGACACAGGAACCGATGAGAAGGCCACGCAAGACAGAGGCAGAGACTGGAGTGATGCAGCCACAAGTCAAGGAGCCCTGGAAACCCCAGAAGCTGAAAGAGACAAAAAAGGGTCTCCCCTGGAGCCTTCGGAGGGAGTGTGGCCTTGCTGACACCTTGACTTTGGCCTTCTGGCTTCCAGAACTGAGAATGGCCAGTTTGTGGTAATTTGCTACAGCAGCCTTAGGAAAGTGAGGGAGCACCCACTCAGAGCATAGCCCTCCTCCTTGCTTGTCCAGAACAGTTTTCACTCAGCATAGGATCTCGTAATTTTTAAGTTGTTCCACTAAAGTAATATATTTAATTTCATTCAAGAAGAGAATTTATCTAGTTTTAGAATGAGATACAGTGTCTAGTTCCAAGCCCAGTATTATATAGAAAATTTGATCATAAAAAGCTGCTTGCCTGGATAACTAAAGTGCTCTGAAACCTGCTACATCTATCTTTTTTTTTTTTGGAGACAGGGTCTCACTCTATTGCCCAGGCTGAATGCAATGATGCGATCTCGGCTCACTGCAGCTTTGACTTCCTGGGCTCAAGTGATCCCCTCGCCTTAGTCTCCCGAGTAGCTGGGACCACAGGTGCACACCACCACGCCTGGCTAATTTATTTTTTGTAGAGACAGGTCTTGCTGTATTGCCTAGGCTGGTCTCGAACTTGTGGACACAAGCCATCTTCTTGCCTTGGCCTCCCAAAGTGTTGGGATTACAGGTGTGAGCCACTGCACCTGGCCCTGCTATATCTTTATCTAACTGGATAATCCAGGAAGGTGAGGTTTAGAAGTCTTAATTATTTGAGCTGCACAGACCAGAAAATACAGGAATGGCAATGCCATTGTGTTCCAGGCAGAACCCAGAGTACCTTATTGACCCTTTAAATGTTATTATCTCTCTCTTACCTGCGATGCATTAGTCAATGCACAATATTTCCATATATCTGCATCGAGTTAAAAAAAAATCAAGTTGGGCTAAAGCAAACAATGTTTAGAATTTCCATTCATTCATTCACTCATTCGATCTTTCCACAAATCATAAGTTATGTATCATCTGCAAGGCACTGTGCTAACTGCTGGAATACTTAGTGAACATAATAGACAAGGCCCTCATGCTCCCACGGAGTGTACAATGTAGTGACATTATGCTTCAGGAAGATGTTAGAATTATTTAAATATGACCTAAGTCTAAACCGATGTAGCATTCTGTAATTTTCACACGATTGGCAAAATAATAATGGCTCTGACAACATCAAGTTGCCATGCCACACAAGATCTATGTACTGATACAATCAGGATACCAGAAATACCTGAAGCTATTTAAGTAATTGGTTCTGAATTAATTGCATAGATAGAGGGAAAATACGGAATGCATAAGCCAAACAATATACTAAATCAGCATAATATTGAGGTTTATGACTATGTTCTATGATGCTTTATTGTTTTGAAGATTTACCTACTAATGATATTTTTCTTTAGATAATAGAATTAATTGATATTCTTTAAAATTAGACTATAATGAGAAAGTCCATAGAAGTCTGGATAGTAGGGACAGCCAGTGTAGCCTCTGTTTGCTATTCATCATCTGAAAGTAGGAAGCCTCCCCTTTCCACCCCTAAAGGTCCCAAGGCTGATCTGTTCTCAGCCTAGGCTGGAGGATCCATCTCCCGGATTACATCACACACTTTCCTAGAGGTCTACAGTGATTCCCATTTATCGTTCACAATGATATTCCTGATCATTAGTTGTATATATCTCCACCAACCATCCTGCTTCTCAGATCCTGAGATCACTGGGCTATCTTGGTTCTGTTCTCAATTTGATTAGGATTGTACTTCTGTCCCTGGTCCACCTCTGCCAATGTCATTTTCAGTACTTTTTTCAGCTGTGTTACTCTTAATTGAGAATAACCCATGCTAGGTGGTTTACATTGGCCCCACCCCTCCTGTCATTCCAGTTTCTGTTGCTGTCAAACTCTTTACACTCCACCCCGCTGAATGTATCCCTCCTCTCATGAAACTGGGCTGAATAGAAAGACGTCTTTATACTTACATATAATTTGCTTTTTAAACCTCTCCCAACAGACAAAAAGACTTTTGAATGCAATATATTGATTCTGTTAATTCTATCTGGCATTTAAACATCCAGGAAATGAACTGATTTCATGGAAAGTACATTTGCAGTAATTTAAATAATAGTTCCAATTTTGTTAATTTTCATACTCAGAGTCAAGCCTAAAAATTTCTCAGCCATGATGCTGACCACATATTCCGACTGATTCTTGGGCTTGATATTGTTACTAGAGTGCTTTACTTTCCTTTGTCCTTGAAGCAAATTTCTAACGCAGGCGGCATTGATGTTCATTTGTGTAATCAAGCCATAATACATTCATAAAAAAGAGTTTTGAATCAACAAATAAAGCCTAATTTTTAAGCTCTATTTTATAATAGGATGCTGAAATAAGATAATGTAAAGAATCTACTCAAGTTAATCAACTCTGATTCTTGTGAAAACCTCCTCAGTTTAAATCCTGATATACCAGGGAAATTTGGAGACTTGTAAATAGCATTTCATGCCCCTGTACAGGACACAGGAGCTCCTTCCACCTCCCACTAATGCTTGCTTACATAATTTTGCAGTAACTTCTTTTCCAACTATTACAAGCACACAGGAGAGCAAGAGGTGAAACAATAGCCCCAAACCCGGATCTCCACAGTCTCCAGTAGGAACTTGTGAAAAAAAAATTCTTTCAATTTTAGCTCTGCATGGGCATGTCAAAGCCTCTCCACTCCTCTCTTCCCATCTACAAATAAGGGATAATAATGTTAATATTTGCTTACTTACCTCACAGGAGAATGAAAAGAAAGAGTAATTTAATGTTAATAGGTTCTTTGAAGATGAAAAGTATTTCATAATTGCTAAGTTCTATTACATTTTTTAAAACCCGTCTCAAAGATACCCCTCTTTCCTTATCCTCCTAACTTTGTTTAATTAAAAATAATTATCCTTTCTCAACCTCATTATTTAAGTGCATAAGACCTTCATGACGTTCCCACACAATGTATGTTTCCATGCTTTACTCAGTGTTACTGCCTTCAGGTTCGGGCCTTTCATATTTTCTAACTTCTTATGTATTAGAAAGTCTAGTGAAAATCTATCGTGTCTGCCTGGGGTAGATTTCATTTCTGAGTGTGAAAATTGCATGAACAGCCAGCTTTTCTTCCTCCCACTCTTTGAAAGGCTCTTGACGCTGCTGGCATCTAAGGCAGAATTTCTCAAAGGTGGGGGTGACCCTTCCATTGGTATCTGAGTCCCTGGGGTGTTTGTTAAGATCTAGGTGCCTGGAGATCAGACTCTATGGGGTGGGTTATGGAAATCTGCATTTAAAATAAATTCTGCAGTTGCTGACTAAAATTTGAGAACCACCCATTCCAAGTCCCTCATCATATTTTTAAGATGAAAAACATAATCTGAAGGTCAAAAGTGAAGTTTTTTGCCTTAGGCATCACTCATTGCATTTTCCTCACGGATACTGGAAGAAGGGATGGAGGACAAAGGCTTTTCTAGAAGCTGAGAGTATGAAGGGCTCTACTTGGCCTCCTCTCACACCACCACCTACAGGCACATGCATCCTTGCCTCCTCACACCCCACTAATTAGGGGGGTCTTCTTTTTATCTAATCCCCCTCATATCACCAGACTCTCCCTCTCTCTGGTTCTTGCTTTTGTCGCCTTTCTCATTAGTAAGTACATCTGCAATCTACACTTGCCATTTATTTCCCTCAATCTCAAGGAAAAAGGGGCTGACTCTTTTCCTTTTTTCTTTTTTTTGAGATGACGTTTCCCTCTTGTTGCTCAGGCTGGAGTGCAATGGCGAGATCTCTGCTCACTGCAACCTCCACCTCCCGGGTTCAAGCAATTCTCCTGCCAGGGCTGACTCTTTTTCAAAGTTAATCTCTCCACTTGGGCTATCTATCCCCTTTCCCTACCTCCTCTGCACTCTTATTCCATCCACTTTTTGCTCTCTCTTATAATTCAAGACTTTCTCTCTCTTCTGACATTGTCTCCTCAAAGGCCTTGCATCCTTCTAGCGGTCCCACACAGCCAAGCTCCTAGAAAGAGCAGTTTTCAGGGCTGTTTGATGCTGGTATTTAAAAATACGAGCAAGGCCAGGCATGGTGACTCATGACTGTAATCCCAGCACTTTGGGAGGCCAAGGTAGATGAATCACCTGAAGTCAGGAGTTCGAGACCAGCCTGGCCAACATGGTGAAACCCCTTCTGTACTAAAAATACAAAAATTAGCCAGGCCTGGTGGCACACACCTGTAATCCCAGCTACTCGAGAAGCTGAGGTGGGAGAATTGCTTGAACCCGGGAGGCGGAGGTTGCAGTGAGCCAAGATCTCGCCATTGCACTCCAGCCTGGGAGACAAGAGCGAAACTCCGTCTCAAAACAAACCAACAAACAAACGAGCAGAACTACCTTTGGAAAGTGAACACACCGTACAAAGAGTAAGGGGAAGCACCAGCAATAACATCTGCACCATGGAGCTCTTTTTGGAATAAATATGGGGGAAGCAGAGTTTTGATTCTTTGCAGCTCCCTGTCCTCCTGGCACAATCAAATTTCCCTGGTCCTGGCTTTTATACCAAGGCCAGCATTGCTGTCATTCCCTGTGCTCTGTGCACATTCTTGTGGGCTGAGTTCAGGGTTTGGCCATAGGCTAGTCTCCTGTCTCCACAGCTAATAGTGGGTTTGGTGTAGGCCCTGGCATCCCCACCAGTGGTTTGCTTTGTAATTTTTCCCTCTTGGTCTGTGGGAGGACTGAGGCATGGGGTCTGGAACTCCCGTGCAGCTACAGGCCTGCTTGGAGGGTGAGGTGGCTGTTGTGGGGCAGGTGAGAGCACACCAGGGCCATAGCTAACCTCCAGCCTTCATAAAGAGCCCACGGCAACTCTGTGGGAATCCTTCCAGCAGCCTGCTTATGGCTGGAGACAGAGGTGTGGCTTCTGTCTAAGCTTTTCCCTCTGACTCAGTCCAGGAGGCCACTGTCTTGGGAAGCAAATGATAACAGCATCTGGGAGATTCTCTTCTAGATGGACTAGCAGGGAATCAGGACATGAACTCAGTGGACTGACTGCACCGAGACTCACCTGGTCATTAGTTGAAGGTCATTACTTAAAGTAAGTTCTTCAGTTGCCAACATTTGAAAACTAAAGTGTGTGGTTCAGTTATGCTGGTCCAATAACCAAAGAGGTCTAATATATGAGTGTCTTAGTTCATTCCTGTGGCTATAACAAAATATCATGGCTTGAGTAATTTATAAATAATAGAAATTCATTTCTCACAGCTCTGAAGGCTGAGAAATCCAAGATCAAGGTGCCAAAAGATTCAGGGTCTGGTAAGGCCTTGTTCTCTGCTTCTAAGATGGATATCTAGATGTATCCTCAAATGGCAGAACGGGAAGAGCAAAAGGGACTAGGCCACCCTCTTCAACCTCTTTTATAGGGGGACTGATCCCATTCACAAAGGTGGAGCCCTCATGACTTAATCACTTTCCCAAAGGCCTCATTTCTTTTTTTTTGTTGTTTGTTTTTGAGATGGAGTTTTGCTCTTGTTGCCCAGGCTGGAGTGCAATGCAATTAGGCTCACTGCAACCTCTGCCTCCCAGGTTCAAGTGATTCTCCTGCCTCAGCCTTCCTGAGTAGCTGGGATTACAGGCATGTGCCACCATGCCTGGCTAATTTTTGTATTTTTTAGTAGAGATGGGTTTCACCATGTTGGTCAGACTGGTCTCAAACTCCTGACCTCAGGTGATCCACCTGCCTCGGCCTCCCAAAGTGCTGGGATTACAGGCATGAGTTTCCTTGCCCAGCCAAGGCCTCATTTCTTAATACCATCACCTTGGGGGTTAAGTTCCAACTTATGAATTTTGGAAAAACACATATATTCCAACTGCAGCAATGACATATTCCAAGGTTGAAAATGTTTTCCTAAAACTCTAGGCCTACAGAAATACTTTTTATCCTGCAAAAAAATTTTGCTTAACCTTTTCTTTTTCCAGTCTTCCATCACGAAAACAGTGGTTCTCAACAGAGTGGTTTTGCCTTCTAGGAGAATCATGGCAATGTCTGGAAACATTTTCGGTTGTGACAGCTCGGGGTGGTCGTACCTAGTGGTGGTGCTACTGTACCTAGTGGGCAAACTCACTCTCTCAAGGCCTTTTATAAGGGCCTTACTCCTATTCATGAGGACTCTGCTCTCATCATTTAATCACTTCTTAAAGGCCCCACCTCTTAATATCATCACATGGGTGATTAAGTTTCAACATATGAATTCTGGGGGATGCGTCATTCAAACCACAGCAGGCACTCTTACGTCCTTTTGGTGAACTAGGAGGCTGAGACTCAGGTAAGTCAAGAAAGTTGCCCAGGGTCTACTGAGAGTTGGAGCAGGCATGAAACCTGGGTTTGCCTTTTGCTGTGTGGCACCTGCCTCAGGACCTGAAGGGTGCTGCCTCCATGCCAGAAACCACGCTGGCTGCAGAGGGCAAACCCGAACAATAAGATGCTGCCCTGATCCAGTTTCAAAGCTAACACAAAGTGGCCAGGGAGGGATGGAAGGAGAGATGCAGACAGTAGATTAGAGCAGTGCTTTCTCAAGCTATTTTGCACAGAAGCATAGAGATGGGGAGGAGGAAGAGCCTGAGGGGCTCAGTGGACCAGTCACCCCTCCTCCTTGCCAGAGCCTGGCTCCAATTCCATCTATTCTAGATTGGAGAACAAGGTTCCCACTAAAAGGGTTTGGAAATCTTTGTTTTTTAAAAGAATTCAAGAGAAGATGAACATATTTGTGTTGAGAAGGTTCAGGAAATCATGAAGAAATCATGCAGTATTTTAAGTGGATTTTCAGGGTGGGAAATTTGCGCCCACGTAAATGAGAGAAGAGGAACAGAAGAAACAATCGAGCACATATGGGCAGCGGAGCAAAGCCTAAGGAAGCGTGGGGAGGGCAGAGGAGGAGCTGCCGGGAAGAGGCAGATGGTGTCTCAAGGCAGGTGGTCTTGTGCTTTGGCTGTCCTGAGAATGCGAGGAGTCCGGACTCCATTTTGTAGACAGTGGGGAATTAGTAAAGAGGTCTGTGCTGAGTAAAGGGGGGAGAAAAGGCAAAGAGAGATAAAGAAGGGAAGATACCAGGGGTAGGGTGAGCATAGTCGTACCATGTACATGAGGCATTTACAATATGCCAGGAGCTCATGTGTAGAACAGTTTGGAGAATCCAGCATCAAGTCCTTAGGTGCTAAGAATTGTGCATTGATGAATGCATATCTAAGATATTTGTTTTCCACTAATAATTAAGCTAAGACATTTATACCAAATGGCATCTTGGCTGTAAGAGATTTATTTATTTTTTACACACAGATGTAATTTTTATATAGATTTTGGCTTCTTCTGGCGTGGCTGGCTGGCTCCTGTCACCTTGGCTCATCTCCTGTGACACATATTGATAATCTAAAATGTGCCCTTCCATTTTTAAAATCTGAATCACATAATCACATACTAATATATTTATATTTATGTATCTCTAGCTACATACACACAGGCTTGGGGTTACTATTTTTCAATTTTTGAATTGAATTCTTCATGCTTTTCTGCTTTTCTTCTGTCAACAATATCTTGAGGAAATCTCTCTCCATCACCTGGAAGGTTCTAATTCAGTCTTTTTTATGCTCCATATGACTGTGCAGTGTGGATCTGCTGTAATACATGTAACCATTCCCCTGCCGATGGACATTTGCATTGCTTCTAGGTTTGTGTCTTTAAGAACACTGCTGAAATAAACACACCAGTGTGTTTTGTGCAGCAGTCCAGCATAGCGTTTAAAAGTCTGCACTCAGCCAGCCGCGGTGGCTCACACCTGTCATCCCAGCACTTTGGGAGGCCGAGGCGGGCCGATCATGAGGTCAGGAGTTTGAGACCAACCTGGCCAAAATAGTGAAACTCCGTCTCTACTAAAAATACAAAAACTAGCCGGGTGTGGTAGCGGGCACCTGTAGTCCCAGCTACTCAGGAGGCCGAGGCAGAAGAATCGCTTGAACCCGGGAGGTGGAGGTTGCAGTGAGCCAAGATTGTGCCATTGCACTCCAGCCTGGTGACAGAGCAAGATTCTGTACCCCCCCGCAAAAAAAAAAAAGAAATTCTGCACTCTAGAGTTAGACTGCATGTGATTGCTCCTCACCTCTGCCACTTACTAGCTCTTATACTGGGCAAGTTTAAGCCTCTATGGGTATCAGTTTCCCATTTGTAAAATAGAGGATTATAACAGGTTATGTAATTCATGTAGAGCCTTTGCAAAAATACCTGGCCCATAATAAGGGCTCAATAAATATTACCTGTTGTTATAAAAGTACTGGATATTAGTGCTTTTATTTCTATGAGATAACTTTATGGGCTAAAGGGTATCTGGGTTTTTAAAATTTTAGTTTATATTGTGGGTTGGATTCCCCCCCAAAAGGCTGTAAAATTGCTTCATGCCTGTTTCTGCCAACAATGTATGAAAGCATCCTTTTACTCATATCCCCTCCAAAGATAAATAACTCTTTAATTTTTGGCAATTTGATCGTTATAAAATGATATCTCATTGTTACCTTAGTTTTCATTTCCTTCACCATTGGAAAAGTTCAGATTTTTTAATGGGTTTATCAATCATTTGAATTTGTTCTTCTCTGAACAGCTTTTTCTTATTCTTTGCTAATTTTCCCAGGGTTGTATCTCCTCTTTTTTTCAAGTTGTAAGAGCTCTTTGAAATGTGTATTACAGATTTTCAACCTCTGATTTTCTTGAGTTGCAAAGATTAATTTTCAAGATCAAAGCTTGTCTTTTGACCTTGTTTATGGTATTTTTGTCATAAAAGTATTTTAATTTTTATATATTCAAATATATCTTTCTGTTTTTTTTGAGACAGAGTCTCACTCTGTTGCCCAGGCTGGGGTGCAGTGGTGCGATCCCGGCCCACTGCAACCTTCGCCACCTGGGTTCACGCAATTCTCCTGCCTCAGCCTCCCGAGTAGCTGGGATTACAGGTATGTGTCACTAGGCCTGGTTAATTTTTGTATTTTTTAGTAGAGATGGGGTTTCACCATGTTGGCCAGGATGATCTCAAACTCCTGACCTCAAGTGATCCACCCGCCTCGGCCTCCTAAAGTACTGGGATTACAGGCATGAGTCACTGTGCCTGGCCTTTCTTTTCTTTTATAGATTCTAGTTGTTGATTAAAAAGATTGATTGTCTCTAAAAAGGTCTCTACCATTCAAGGTTTCTTGAGTTCATTTTATGTTCTCAATAATTTTTATGTTCTAGCATATGCATAAATTCACGTAGATTTTCCTGAAGAAATTTCATTCCTTTTCTTCACGTGTTTTCAAAGTTGAGAGGAATTTAACATAATTTTCTTTTGGTTGCATACCCAGTTACAGTATGGGCATCATTAACTAAATAGGTCATTCTTTTCCTACTGAAAGTTTCTCACATGTTCTAAAGAAAGCTGGGTTCAGACATAGGACAGGCAGAGTCCCAAACAATCCCACTCATTCTATGGTGACTTCTCATCTAATTTTTGCTCCACATCTTGTTTGAGAATTGATAGGGAGGCTACTGAGATTCAGCCAGAGATGGGGTCAGCAAAGCTCTTGTAGGTGTTCATGAAAGAACCCAGGAACTGTTGTTAGGGGTAGGGCTGGGGCTGGGGCTTACCTGATCTTAAACTCAGATCAAAAGTCCACACTGAGGTCTTCTGTCAGGAGGGCCCTGGGAGGTTGAAGGGCCATGAGACACCCAGTGGGATCTCATAATGTTGTGGTTTCTACCTACTAATTCAAGACTCTGCAGATGTAGCAAAGAATATTTAAAGTGTGTTATCCAGGACTTCTTAAGTTCCATAAAACTCTACAATTACACTTAATACCCACTTACCCACTTGGCCAAACTCTAAACATGCACAAAAGAGCTTCCCTCCTCCCCCACTTCCCCTTGCTAAAGACCTGAAAACAGAAGATTTTTACCACCCAGGGAGTATCTGCTTGCGAAGGGAGAGAGGTCGGGGCTGGGGCAGAAGGAGGCAGGGGAGTCTGTTTATTCTGCAGTTAGCAAAGGGCCTTGGGATCCTCTTGGAAATCTCGGTTTGAGAGGTGGTAGAATGTCTGATTGTGACACCTGTAAGGTTAGATTCATCACCACCACAGACATAAAGGAGGACACAGACATTTTGGTGGCTGCAGAGAAACTGATTAACAGCCTCAAATCTGAAATCTGGCTCTGAAAATCCTTCTCACACTGACAATTATGTAAAGAGTGACTCATAACGTAGTCATTTATTAAAATGATACATGTTAGCACAGGCATAGGCCACATAACCACGTTTCAGTTAATGACAGACCACACATACAGCAGTGGTCTCAAAAGATTATAATGGAGCTGCCCTACACAGGTGTGCCATTTCTTATCTTCTATACAATAATTTTACTGTACCTTTTCTATGTTTAGCTATGTTGAGATATACAAATACTTGCTATTGTGTTACAGTTGCCTAAGGTATTCAGTATAGCAACATGTTGTGCAGGTTTGTTGCCCAGGAGCAATAGGCTATACCATAGAGCATAGGTGTGCGGTAGGCTCTGCCATCTAGGTTTGTGTAATTCCACTCTATGATGTTCACACAATGATTGCTTAGTGATGCATGTCTCAGAAATCTCCCTCTCGTTAACTGACACATGACTGTACTTAAGACAAACAAAATGTGTCTGAGGCTCTGGTATTCTTCCTAGAAATAGAGAAGGAACTCACCTATTTCAATCGTTCAGACTTAGGGCATCTTAGATTTGCTCCGGGAAAAGTGACATTCAGAATAATTGGGACAGAAAGAATTTCCAGTGGTGATTTCAGAGAGAATAGTTGGTAGGAGCTTAAATGACACTCAACAATGAGTGAAAAGCCCCAAATTTATTTTTTTTACTGTTTTTATTTATTTTATTTTAGTTCAAATATTCTGAGCTAAAAATTGAAATGGGATAAAAATTCTCATTAACCAAGAAGTTTTACCTGAGAAGCATTCCATCCATCCATCCTTCCATTCAACCATCCATCTATCTGTCCAGCTTCCCTTCTTCCCTCCCTCCTTTCTTTTTTTCCTTCCTTCCTTCCACATATATTTACTGAGTGCCAAGTTTGTGACTAGGAAAGCTACAGGCAAGACTCTGGTCTCACTGGGCTTACATTTTCGGGAAGAAATGACAACAAATTATAAACATATTAATACTTTATACAGTGATAAATTCAGTCAATATATTAAAGTAAGATGTTAAGTTGGAAAATTATAAATGGATGCACTATTTTAAATTGAGTGCTCAGGAAAGACCCTTAGAGAAGGGAATGTTTGAACTTAAATGTGAATCTTTCCTATATAAACATAATAGTTTGAAACTATATGCAAACTATATGGAAACTATATGTATTCATGTTTCCAAAGTTCCTTGTACCTCCTTATTACAATATGATGTGATAAATACTATAATAGAGGTACACACAGCAGTAGTCACACTGTATTTTAATTTGACCAATTATATATCTGACTTTGCCTTTGAATGGGGGCTAGATCCTGATGCTAAAGCCATGATATCTGGGTTCCTATTCCTGCCTGGTCCTCAACTATGGCCTTGTTTATGTCTGTGCCTCATTTTCCCTCATCTGTAAAAGTAGGATAACTCAGTATCTCGGTTATAATATTGTTATAACAACATTACATCTGGGTTATAATATTGTTAGACAGTGGCTGCTATATTTAGCAGGTTCTCAATGGATCCTTCATTATTTAGCTTAATTATTAAATTCTGTATCCCTAAAGATATAAAATCAGGATACAATAAATATGAAAAGGATAAGAAAGTAGCATATGAGTGCCTCATCAATATGCAAATGACATCATCATAATCGAAGAATGAAGATATGAAATTTGGAATAGGCCAGGCACATTGGCTCATGCCTGTAATCCCAGCACTTTGGGAGGCCGAGGAAGGTGGATCACCTGAGGTCAGGAGTTCGAGACCAGCCTGGCTAACATGGTGAAACCCTGTCTCTACTAAAAATACAAAAATTAGCTGGGCGTGGTGGCATGTGCCTGTAATCCCAGCTACTTGGGAGGCTGAGGGAGGAGACTCGTTGAACCCAGGAGGTGGAGGTTGCAGTGAGCCGAGATTTTGCCATTGCACTCAGCCTGGGGGACAAGAGCAAAACTCCATCTTAAAAAAAAAAAGAAATTTGGAATAGTATTCATCGACTTCTGTCATCAAAGACACATACAACAGACACACACTGTTCTGTAAATTGTAAGATTTCTGGTAGATGGGTTGAATGTCCTGAAATGTATAGGCTCTTGTGGTAATTTTCCATTCCCTGCTCTCCTGTCCTCCACTAATTTCTCATCTTTTTCTGCCCTGCTCTGTGACCTAGGGACTGGCCAGTGTGGGTTGCAGTATCTGGACAGCCTCTGTCCTCTGGTTTATGGTTGAGTTTGGCCATTGGGACTGGAGAGTGGGAGAAGAGTGTTGATTGAGAGGGTTATTTCCCAGCTTTGACCTGCTGTGGCCAGGTCTGGCTGGGGCTGTGTCCATGAGTGACCAGTGTCCATGGGTGGTCCCTTATAGGCTCCAGCTTTGAAAGAGCTCTTCTGATTCTATCTCCTCTCTCTCCTTGGCCTGAATATTATCACTGCTGACTTTGACAGGGTCCTTTCAGTTTGGAAGTCAGTTGTACAAATCAGTAATGAAACAGCAATTGCAGAAAGTCTCTTTAGGCCAAAGGCAACATGACAAAACAAAACAAAAAACAAAAAACAAAAAACCTGACCAAAAACAAAAAACAAAAAAACAAAACCCACAGACAGTTTTTTTTTTCCAGCTTATTCAACGTGTGTAACACAGAATTTTCACTAGATTTATTCATATTGGTATGTCTCAACACTGGACTAGAAAGAAAGGAACTGGGTGGAATCATGATGCCCTGCTAGGGCTTTTGATTAAGCTGGCTCTATTCCAAGGGATACAAAGCCCACACACAGGAAGCAGGAAGCCCAGAATGTCAAGTACCTACTCTCAAAGGGGAGCTTTCAGAGGACGGACACAGTGTCAGGGGTTTCTCCATTGATGTCTTCGGGCAGTGCCTCACCCGGAAGTGGTCGCTGCAGGAGCACGTGCAGTGTGAGAAGGAGGAGGCCTTCCTTCAGTAACAAGCAGCATTCACGCATCGTGGAGAGCAGATTCCCAGAGTGTAAAGCTCTTAAGGGACATGTGCATTTATTGCTGACTTTTTAAAACCACAGACAATACAGAAAAGTGTGAACTTTGAGCAATTAATCGCACATGGCAGGAAGGAGCACTCTATTAATCTTAACCCTGGTAGAAGGAAGAGACTGGTGTGACTTGTGGAATAATATTCATTTATGCACCCAGTGGTCGGGGAGCTGTTCTGAACGCCTCAAAGTGCCAGGCATTGTGCTAGAGTAAAATAAGACAAAAGTGTCTCTGCTCTGATAGAACTTAGTTTTTAGAGGGAACTCAGAAAATGTGTAAGAGGATGGGACCCAGAAGAAGGTCAGCAAAGGATAAAGAAGCAGAATAACAACAACAAAAAAAGATAAAATTGACCACTGCAAAGATGCTGCCTGTAGCCACAGCTGAGTACCATGTCAATCCTGAGTGATGTTTAATCCTTTGAAGCCTTATAATGGATTTTTGCTAGGCATTAAAAAGTATAATCATGTAAGAACAGCTGTGTTAAAACATTCATATAAACTCTACTCAGTGCATTTGGTTTCTCAGTTATTCCTCCATAGCAAGCCAATCGGTATTAAACGTGTGTATGTTAAGTGGTAACAATTCTTCCAGTTAAAGGAAAACTCCAGTCCTTTCACTATTTCACTAGCCTACAAGCAACTGACTTTTAAATTCATCTAATTTTTATTAATGATTATGATAACATAAAAAATTATGCTCGGTAGTACAAAATAGATCCATTTAGCTCATCAGCGTTTTATACATTTATAAATTTTATAAAAGATGAATACCAATTACACAGCATTTTCTGATATGCCTTACTAGAGAATAAAATTTCTATTTTTGGAAAAAACCAACAACAACTTTTGAAGCTGACCTGTGTTTGCCATGTTTATTTCGGGTCTGTGGTTATGCTTATCTCTGATTCCAGAGTGAAGGCAAGTGGGCAGGGTGTGGGTGTCCATGAAGGCACCTCTGTCCTCCCTGCAGGCCAAATCCTGCCCTGGCTTGTCCTGTGTCTAGGGACAATGTCCTGCTTTACAAAATCAAGGCTGTGCCCATAAAAAGCCTTGTAATCTTTTGGTTTCTCCGTTTGCTCATGAGTGATGCACAGGCCCTGATGATTGTCATCCTCTTTGCAGCCTCCATGAATCTCCTGATGAACTCCCTGAGAAGGTGGAAGGAGCGCCTGACACTGACCCGAGATCAGCAGCAGCCACGCCCACCCTGTGGGCGGTTAAGAGGCAGCCAGTGGCATCAGTCGTGGGCCATCAGATTTGAGGACTCAGGATTCTGGTTTCCCGAGTGTCCTGGACCTGCCGGCTGCAGGAATGACAGCGACAGTTCTTCAGGCAGGTGCTACAGCACCCATACACTGCCAGCATTTTGTGCAAAATACCCAAAGCCACATCACCAGATCTGGGCTCTCCTAGCCTCCCTTTGCTAAAATGCTGGCCAAAGAGCTTAACGAGCCACTCAGGGGCACAAGATAGGTGAAACCTGCATGTTTTGTTTGTTAAACTATTTGCCTCATGGCACAAGATGGCTTACTGTGTGAAAATAAACAAAAGGAATAACTGTGGCATCATGGTTTTGTTAAGATGTCCAAAGCTGATCAGGGCTTCCTGTTAAAATCTAAATAAGACTCTTCTTAGGTGGCTTACATTCAGTCAGCTGTGGCTCTGTGCAAAGAAAACCAGTTTCCCTTGCTCAGGAATTTGCAGCCACTGATAAGAGAGGAAAAGTGTGACTCCACCTGGAAGGTCACGCTACAATCTGCTCTCTGACCCCGTGGAGGTGCAGGGGCTTGTTCTGCATGCCAGGCTGAGGACTCTCCGGACTGAGGCATTCACAGTTGAAGCTTTAAATCAGAAGGGAGTTCCCTGCCAATTTCATCACAAGTCAGCAGCATCCAAAGAGTGGCGCTGAAGAAAATCTCATCACCATGGGTTCAGTTTAGATTGCTAGTCGGCTCAGAAAACTACCTGCAATTGTGTTTCCAGGATGCATCACAAATACTCTCCACATGAATGAGACCATCAGCGGATGAAACTCAGCATGCTTAGTGCGAGGCCAAGTCCTCTAGCAAAGGACACAGCGATTAACCTGCATTTCGAGGGCAGGCACTGCCAAGCCCTCATCAGGGATCCATCCAGAGAACTTTGGTAATTCGTGCAAAATCCCTGTATCACACAATTTCCTTCCTTAATGTGATAAAGTGTAACGGAAACATCTGCAGAGCCTCTTCAGCCCTGCAATGCATGGATGAGCAGAAGGCCACAAAGCCAGGTTCATTGCAGGGACGTGGCAGCAGGTGAGGCATGGTCACTGTGGAAAGCGACAGAGGCCACTCTTAACAGGCAGTCCAGCCAAGTGGGGGCCACAGTATCTTCTCTGCTTCCCATCAGGCCTTCACCTGTGGCCTTATTTTGTGGCTGCACTGAAACATGCTTGACACCAAGGTTTTCTTCAAATGTCGGCTTTCATTCATCCCACCGTGGTGCTTGTCCTTGTTGTCCTATGCCACTGTCCCCTCTTTTTGTAAGATTCACAGACTCCATTCCCCACTCCCTGACCCCCTACCTCGGACAGAATGAAATATTTTTCCCTTGTGATTGAATACAATTCTCAGGCTTATCTATGTATCTCAGGCAAACACATGCCCACATGTGTAGATGTGAATAAGTGAGCACTGAAGCTATTGTACTGTGATCGTTGGTTGGCTCATGTGTTCCTCACACTAGCCTCTTTGAGGCATGAGACCTTGCTCATTTTATGTTTGTATCCTCCCAGCACACACTATGTGCTTGATTTATAATCATTAAATTAGCGAAGGTAGTCCTGACACTACCTAGCATAGTCTTATATGGTAAGATATTTGATGAAAATATTTCTCTGTTGATTGCTGATTCCAATTCATGACCTCTAAGACACCATCTTAAATTTCATGCTCACAAACTAAGAGCTAGCTGAGGGATTGTATTAGGTATAATCTGTGTATATGTATATTCCTGTGTTACAGGTCATAGCACTCTCTACCATCAGAATGGAGCCTGCCTGAATGTGAGCTCAGTGAGAGGCAGATTCCATTCTCGGGCCCTTCCACGGTGACTTGCCTGCTCTGCTCCATCATCCACTTATTCACAAGTTCTGGGGCGACAAAGGGCACGTTTTGTTTCATCTTGTACCAAACCCTCGATGTGCTCTCACTCACTCTACCTCAGCTCAAGAACTTCAGGGGCTGGGAGTGCATTTGGAGAGAAGGCATGTGCAATAGCTGGAAGCCTTAGCACAGGTGGGTTACACTGATGCTTTATAGCCAAACTATAGGAACTTGGGTTCTAAGGCCAGCAGGCTCAGGTGTTACCCCAGTGGCTCCCTTCAACAGCAGCATAAATAAGCCATGTCAGAAGAACCCACATTAGCCATCTCCAGGACTCCTTTCCCTCTCAACAGCAGGAGCTCCTGCAGTCAGAGCAGCGGTAATTTTCAAATCAGGCATGTGGTGATGCAGCAGGAAAGTGCCTGCATCCCAGGTGTCCCAGCAGCGTTCTGGAGACCTCTAATACCCACATCTGCACCACAAAACTGCACAGCATTGATTGATACCAATCTTCCTACACATATCAGTAAGTGGTAATAGAATGCCTCAACAGCAGACAACTCAGGAACCAAAGATATACTGGATTTTCAAGTCAGAAGAATGCTTAGAGATCATCTGACCCAATAGCCGTATCTTACAATAAGATGCGGAAGCCAGTGTCCACAGTGCTAAAGACATCGGTCCAAGGTCAAAGAATTTCAAACCCATAAATACCTCCAAGAAGCCTCCACTGGGACCTTATGATTTTAGTAACATTATCAACATTCATGACCTGTCTACTGATCTTAGTGTCTTCTCAGTAGGCAATTATTCTTTCTCACATCAATTTGCAGTTGATATATTATCAGCATCCTTGGTAAATTCATCTTGTGTTCTGGGTGAAGACTAACAGAGTCTTCCTTCTTGGGCTGCGTCATTCACGCTCATCCCTCATAACATCTGGCCACTGCTCTAAACACAGTGGCCTTTGAGAAATGCTTCTGAATTCTGACTAAGAAAGAGGAGAACTTTCAAACACAAGAAAGTGAACATTATAGAGCTTACCACTCAAGATGGTTTTCTACAAATGCGGACATGGGGCTGATCTGCACCGTGTAAGTATCATTTGCCGAGTACTCAAAGAGTCCATAGTAAGGGTTGAAGAGCTCCTGAGACAGAAGGAAGAAGAACTCCCGCGAGGGGCCACTGTAGTCCAGGCTGCAAAGAAAGCAGAGGTCCAGGAAGCTCATTCTGTGCCCACAGGTGAGGGGACCTGCTCGCACCCAAATTCTAGTGTGCCCTGTCAGAGTTGGGTGCTGGGGAAAGCAGAGAGCAGCCTCTGCTCTTTGGAGTGAATCTCAGTGGAAGTATCAATCCTCATCAAGAAAATGAGGATGCAGTAATTGGTTTGGAGATGTTTCTTAACCAGATGTCCATGAATAAACTCTCATGGTAGCTTTCCTTAGTGTTTTCTTTTGATCATCTAACACCTCAGAGCTAAAACACACAGCCAGCCCATTGAACACAAGGCCTTTGTCACGGGACACATAAAAGAATTTTCTGCAACAGTGAGTGTGTGCATGCATGTGTGTGTGCATGTGGGCTTGTCCTTCATGGTTGAGGTCGTTTCCCATGAAATCACTGAAATGATATGAAAAGTTTGGCATGAAGTTGTATACATACGCTTTAAGAGAAAGAGGTTTTTAAATTAGATACTCAGAAGCGTACAACACCTAAAAAGGAAAGATCCAGTGCCCTGGGACTGTATTTTTGGCTTATCCTTTGACCATGTGATCTCAGCCTCTTGTGCATGTCAATAATCTTAGGTTTTTGAAGAACATGGCATTTTTTGAAGCTTGGCAATACCTGAAAAGAAGGACCTCCTGGGAGGGAATCGCCTTGGGGTGAAGGCTGACAGCTACCCTGCTCCTTCCTGAGAAAAATCACCCCTGATCCTGAGGCTCTGGCCCACCCACGCTTAGGTGTCTGCATAAAACTCCTGGTGTCTCACCCCTCTTCTCCAACAAAGGTGACGTAGAGCTTGTTTCGCTGGAGCTCTTTCCGCGAATAGGCCATCACTTGATTGAAGGTTCCCTCCAACAAATGATCCCGGCGAATAATGAGCCTGAGAAGGAGAAGGGGTGGTGAGTGGTGGCCCTCAAGTCAGGATGCTGGACAGGGTTCTAAGTGAGTTGTGAGTGCCCAGGTTTAGGTTTTCACTCCCCAGCCTCTCCAACGAGAGGAAAGAGCAGGATGCAGGTTCCGTCAGTTCATCGAGGGATTATCTGAACACGCTTTTCAAAACATCAGGAGCGCAAGGAAAATGTGTACACTTCTCGTGCATGCCATCATATGGAACTGCTTTTAAGATAGTTCATTTTGATCAACTCGTAGGATATCGCTTAAGATTCCTGAGTTTGGGTTCAGCTTTTTAAGTTGAAAATAATAAACCCAGAAGGGAAACTATAAACAACATTTTACTTAGACTTCAATTACAAAGTTACCAAGAGTCTTTAAATTTGACTAATGAGTTAAATTTTTTCCCAAGAATAAGTGAAGGGAAATACGAGATTTTTTATTTAGTTCAAGATTCCTTGTTTTCTGAAAAGGTCTACCCTGTGATTTTCTACATGCCTTTGTCTAAAATATTCTGTTCCTTCTCATTCTCTTTCCCTCTCTTACCTTCTCTTCCTGCCTCCCTTCCAATTTCCTAATGTCCTTTCTTCTTTCCTTCCAGCTTCCCAACTTCCTTCTTCCCCCGCTTCAGACCATAACCACTACCACACCAGAGTAGCCGATCTCAAAAACAATATTACAAGCGTGTAGGGGAGAAGGGGATAGAAAAATCTATTGTCTGAATTCAGTGCTAAGCACTGGAACACTCACTTAATTTTCCCTGGACCCTGACCAAATCCTTTGGCTTCCAGTTTTCTGTAGAAATTGCGGAGCTTGGCCTCAAAGTCTCTCCGGTAGGGGGAAGGGGCTCTTGCGCTGGCTCTCTGTAAACCTGCAGAGAGAAGCACACAGAGGTCATCACTTTCTTTTTTCTTCTTTTTCTTCTTCTTCTTCTTCTCCTTTTTTTTGAGAAAGAGTCTCGCTCCGTTGCCCAGGCTGGAGTGCAGTGGTGTGATCTCGGCTCACCACAACCTCCACCTCCTGGGTTCAAGTGATTCGCCTACTTCAGCATCCTGAGTAGCTGGGATTATAGGTGTGTGCCACCACACCTTGCTGATATTTTTTGTGTTCTTAGTAGAGACAGGGTTTCACCATGTTGATCAGGCTGGTCTCAAACTCCTGACCTCAGGTGATTCACCCGCCTTGGCCTCCCAAAGTACTGGGATTACAGGCGTGCACTACCACGCCCAGCTAATTGTTGTTAATTTTTGTATTTTTAGTAGAGATGAGCTTTCACTACGTTGGCCAGGCTGGTCTGGAACTCCTGACCTCAAGTGATTCGCCTGCCTAGGCCTCCCAAAGTGTTGGGATTACAGGCATGAGGTCATCACTTTCTGTGGAAGAACAAATATGCAAAGTGACAGTAGAGCGAGAGCCCAACAGAGGCACATTCTGGCATCTCCATATTTTTCTTCTCCAAGAAGTCCCTTGATTTCCATCACTCTCTCAGTGGCTTTTATAATAAATAGAAATAATATACTAAAGTATAAAAATAATATACTAAATTCATTTGTGAGTTCTAATGAGAATAAATATTTATGTCTTCCTCTCTAATTCTTTCAAGTTATACTTCTTTTAAAAGGACCTGGATGAGCATTTTTCTTGGCTTTAATTGTACTTGCATAATCTAAAATAATTAACATAAACTGAACTAAACTTTCCTTGTAAGTTCCTACAAGAAGTGATTGAAACTATAATGAGGTAAGTAGGACTTTAGTATATGTGTCTGTCATGCTCCTGTATTGATATTGATGCTCAAATAAACATACCTGTACACAAAGGCTCAGAGCATTTAGGAGTTTATATTAGATTAGAGTTTATATTAGATGACCTTGCATCATAAAAGTGAAGTTTACAATAATAATAATTTGCTAACTCTATATAGGTGAGAACTTTTGTCTCATTTAGAGTGCTTTGTAAATACTTTACTATATATACCTTTTAATTAAAAAAAGAATGGAAAATTAATATTCTTACCCGAGTTTTAAAGGTCGTCAGAATCAAGGCTTGCCCATTCAATAACCATTTATTAGTTACTTACTATATTCCAGGTACTAAGCTTACAATTTAGAGAAGACTGATGCTGGTAAACTCTCAGAAATGAGTATATAATACAAGTTACAATGATTGTTATCCAGGAAGGAAAGAAACCCAGTTCGTTGAGATCACAGAATCTGCTGTGATCTCATCTGCTGCTTGCCCAAGAGTGCCTGATTGCAGAATGGGGGGAAAGCAGACAGGAAGGTTCATCTAAGGATGAAGCTCTGCCAGAGGGTGCAAACAAAATGGAGAGGGCCAGGGGAGTTCAGGCTAAGTCTGGGAAGGCATCTCTGGGGACAATCTGAAGAATAAATAGGCACAAATTAGATTGCATGGGTCAAGAAAAGCTTTGCTTTAACTGAGAGAGAAGATGAGCTGGGAGAAGAAGAGCACTCCAGGTGGAAGATCAGCATGTGCAAAGGTCCTGTGGCAAAATGGAAAGTGGTACTCCAGTTTGTCTGGAGCACAGGGTCCAAGGACCAAAGTGGTACAAAAACAAGGCCTGAGAGGTGGGCAGGAACTGCACGAAACAGGACAAGGTACATTGTTAAGCAATTTTGTTTTATGGTAAGGGTAGTAGGAAGCCCTTGCATAACGGCTGGCATGATGTCACTTGAATCATAAAAACATCCATCTTCCTGCAGAAGAGAACAAAACCCCAGAGGACCAAAGTGGATTTAAAGAGCTCAAATGGGACTAGGTTGGTGTCAGTGGAGATGAAGTGAAGTGGGCAGAGAGGAGATGTATTTAAGAGGCAATGAATTGGATATAGGTAGTGAGGGAGGGTTGGGTTTCAGATTTTGTAACTGAACGCCCTGCGGTGACATTCACTGAGATGGGGAGTAGTGGAAAAAGAATACATTTGTGGGGGAAGAGTATGAACTTTTTCTTTGATGATAGTCCCTTTGTCTAGAGAGAGACACAGTTTGAGTGGAGAAAAAAGCCTGGGTTTGAGCCTTAAGGATGATAGGAAGAGGAGGATGAGGCCGCGGGAATGGCCAGGGAAGTAGACGAGATGTCAGGAGTGGTGTCCCAGAAGCAAACTGAAGAGGGGATGCTGGGGGACAGCAGCTGGTCATGTTACAGGCTGCTGAAGATTAGGTGGCTGAGAATGGCCCGCCAAATTGGGTGGCCAGAGTTCATGGCGACCTTAGTGAGGATACCTCCTTTCGTGACCTCCAGGTGTGACAGAGAAGATGTGTGCAGGTTTGCTAGTCTTGTGGGTCTGATGGCAGGCCTTTGAGAAAATTTCTGCTGGATGGCTTCAGCTTCTCAGTGAAGTAAAACAGGATGTCATTTGCTAGGAGAGAGGAGGGGTGCTGAGGGTTGGAGGCTTTAGGGGAAATGTTTGAAATAATAGTAGAGGAGATAGAAAAAAATGTGCTAGAATTTTCCTTTGGGTGTTCAAGATTCATGTGAGATGAGAGATGACTAATTTAGAATTAATAATCTGCCTTGTGAGGTGAATTTGCCCAAGAGTGCCTGATTGCAGAAGTCGGGGAAGCAGACAGAAGGTTCATCTCGCGATGAAGCTCTGCCAGAGGGTGCAAACAAAGGGGAGAGGGCCAGGGGAGTTCAGGGCATTGGCAAGGGTGCTACTGAAATGATGAACTGCAGAATCTATGCTGCATCAGGGAAAGACGTTAGAAAGGAAAGGAGAAAAGTCCATGAACCAGAGGCCTTGATGAGGCCAAAGGATGGTACTAGGGAGGGTAGTGGATCAAGCACATCGGAAGGGAAGAGGAGGTTTGAATTAGTGATTGTGGAGAAGATCACAAGGTCAGGAATGTGATTTTGGGAGTAAGTGGTTGAGGCAGGGGAGGAGAAAGTCATTGCAGACAAAGTCTAGAGACTGGGAAGCCAGGGAACGGAATGAGGGTCCCTGTCGATGTTGAAGTCATCCAGGAGGATGGAAGGACCTGCTTGGGAAGGAGAAGAAGACCACAAGGCAGGGGCCACAGGCCTTGAGAATGAGAAAAAGGTTGGTAGATGACAGCAACTCGGAGAAAGGGAGGGGAGGGATATGGCTGAATGGTAAAAGCAAGGAAGCATGGGGAGCCGCGCCCACCTGGGCCCCACAACACCTGGGCCTGAGGGAACCAATGGCCATCACTTGCAAAGAAGTGGTCTTGCTGGAATACCAGGTTTTGGGATGTACACAGAACTAGAATACAGGTCTGTCAGTGCAAGTATAATTTTCTATCCAGCACATTTCAGTATATTTTATTAATTATGATTTTCACTACCGCTGGTACTGTCACCTGTTCCTATGATGACTGCTGTGCATTTCTCAAATAATTTATGCTTTACAGAGTACTTTGGCATAAACTTCATGATTCACCATCTCTGTAGCACCTGGGTAGATTTCATACAGATCTAAGAGAATAGGGATTGTAAAGTTTAAAATCAACATATTTGGATTACATATTCTAGGATCCTGTGGTCAATGCTAGAGAATAAAGAAGTACTTTGACAAAATGAATTGGATGATTACTTAAATTCATGGCATCAGTCATATCTCTATCAGGCAAGTTTATTCCTTTTAGAATATCCAAATAATTTTCATATAGGAAATAACTCTTCATTTACTCTTATTTTTCTATTTGCGGTATGATATCTCTCCCATATAATGATGTTAACATCATAGTCTAGTATCAAAGCATAAGCACATTATTGGGCTGGGACAATCTCTACAACATGGCAGACCATCATGCAGTCCTACAGCTTCTTCAAACTTTTCCCCCAAAACCCCCTACTTTTGTCTTCGCTCCCCAAAAGTAGGTCATCCTGTGAGCGCTGAAAGTGTGTGGCTGTACTGATGTCGGCTCTAGCAAAGCTCCTGGTCCCCTTAGGCAAGGGGATCTTAATTATGTTGTGTGTCAGAGGTAGTAAGCATTGCACATTTCCTTAACAATGCTGTTGGGACACTTGTTTGGAGGAAGTGACAACAGGGAGATACAATCTTGAAAACATATTTTAACGACTAGCAAAACTACCTCTAAGAGAGAGTTCTGAATGCTACAACTTGGAGGAACCAGACTAAAAGATACTCTAGTCTGGAGATCTACGGCAGTACTGAATGATACTAACTCTGAGTGTGATATCCCTTCTCAGAGAAAAAGCTTATTGCCAAGTTCTGTTTCTCTTGGGAATTTCACCACTGGCTTCAGAAACCATGCTCCAACCCTGGCCCTAGAGCTTGTGAGATAGGATGTTCCTAGATGTTTCAAACTAATCTCTTTTATTTTAAATGAAACCTACAACGATGTGATAATGCAAGTCAAATATGAATGGAAAAATTCTCCAATATCTGGATCCAGTCTGGAGGTATGGATTTGACCTAAGCTCTTTATCTTGATGAGTCCAGAAAATATCTTTTTTTTCATTTGTTTGTTTTTTGAGACAGGGTCTTGCTCTGTTGACTAGTGCTTGGAGTACAGTGGCACAATCTCGGTTCACTGCAACCTCTGTCTCCCAGGTTCAAGAGATCACATCTTAGCCTCCTGAATAGCTGATACTAAAGGCGTGCACCACCACACCTGGCTAATTTAAATTTTTTTTTTTTTGGTAGAGATGCGATCTCACTATATTGCCCAGGCTGGTCTCGAAGAACTCTTAGGCTCAAGTGATCCAACCACCTCAGCTTCCCAAAGTGCTGGGATTGAAGGCGTGAGCCACTGTGTCTGGCAAAAATATCTTTTATTCACTAAACAGTTCAACATATATATTCCCTCACTTGGAATGGAAAATACCTGCAAAGAATTTTTGTACCACAAGTTCATTCTCATACATAGAGAAAATGGGGAATAATTTTGAAATGTGTAAGAAAATTCTTTGGAATCTTTGTGGAGATATAACAATGGTTCCTAGTAGCTCTATCACCAAAAGTGGTGTGCAGTCGATTCAGAGTCACAAGACAGAATGTGTCAGAAAGGGCTCTTCCCTTCAACATGCTTGGAGAGTGACTTTGGAATGCAATAGTAATTTAGAGCAGGGACAGTAACCTTTTTCTGCAAAGGACCAGAGAGTAAATATTTTAGGCTTTGCAGACCATGTGGTTTCTGTTGCTATTACTCATGTCTGGTGTGAAAGCTAGCATAGAACAGGCATGGCTGGGGTCCAATTACACTTTATTTATGGACATCGCAATTTAAATTTCATACAGTTTTCATGTGTCATAAAATACTGTCTTAATTTTTTTTTCTTTTTTTCTTTCTTTCTTCTCTTTTTTTTTTTAGATAGGGTCTCTCTTTGTTGTCCAGGTAGGAGTGCAGTGGTGAAATCACAGCTCACTGCACCCTCAACCTCCTGGGCTCAAGGAACCCTCCTGCTTCAGCCTCCCTAGTAGCTGGGACTACAGGCACATGCTACCTCACTTGGCTTATTTTTAATTTTTTTGTAGAGAAGGGGATCTTGCTATGTTGCCCAGGCTGGTCTTTAACTCCTGGGCTCAAATGATCCTTCTGGCTTGGCCTCCCACAGCACTGGGATTACAAGCATGAGACACCTGCCCAGCAAAATTTTTTTTTTTCCCAACCATTTCAAACTGTAAACCCCATTCTGCTCAGGGGGCATTACAAAAAACAGGCAGCCATTTGTCAAAACCTGATAGAGTGCATTTTCAATTAGGGAATTGGGAAGGCCAAGAGAAAGAACACACACATACAGTTGCCTTTCATTCACCTTCACTGGAGGAGACACATGGCCACTTAACAGGAGCTATTAGGCCAGATTCCTGTTACCTGGAGAGTTCTGAGGTGAAGAACAGGGTGAACAGCGAGGAGAGAAGCTATACCCAGGGTGGAAGGCAGCCTGCAGGGGGACGTAGGACATAATCTCTTCTTCAAAGAGACTGCAAATGAAAAAAAAGAAAGAAAGAAAGAAAGAAAGAAAGAAAAAGAAAAGTCAGTTTTACGTCCCTGGGAAAGTGTTCATGAATTGGGGTAGCAGCAGTTACAGTTCTCACAAAGCAACAAAAGCAATTAGATTTAAATGTATTATAGAAAGATAGGTACATCCCGCTTGCAAATTCTCAGTGTTGTTTTAAACCCTGATTAATCCTAAAACAATGTCTCCATCAAGTACTTTAGGCAGCTCTTGCTACCTCGGTTGGCAAATCTAAGGACTGTGATGGACACGGGTACAAGGGTGGGGCCCCATTTGCGTTGCAGTTACTAGAATCCTCTAGAACAAGCAGTGAGTGTTTCAGTCTAGGCCATTTTCAGGGTGGTCGTGACGGAGGAGAGCTGCCCAGGGAAGCTTTTCCAGAAGGATTTCAGGCCTAGCCCCTTACCTCAGCAAAATGACCAGATCCGCATCACAGGACAACTTCTCAAGCCCATGATTACCCTCAGTCCGAATGTAATGGATTTTCTCCCTGAATCATGCGAGAAAGAAGAGGAAAATTAGACGCCAACACATAAGCTCAGGAATACATCTTCTTTGGATCTCTTATTTCCTCTTCCAATACTGCTGAATAGCAATGTCCTAACGTCCCATGTATTTTGCAGAATTCTAAGCTCGTATCACAGGCTCTCAGGATGCTCTATAATGGATGGCTTTTCTACAGACTTGCACAGGTACGGAAGCTGAGGAACACAGCAAAGTTAGGTCCTCAGGTAGCTAAGACAGTCAGGAGTGGAGCTGGGTAAGAGACGGCTCCTGAAAGACTGTTCTGGGGCCGGGCACAGTGGTTCACGCTTGTAATTCCAGCGCTTTGGGAGGCCAAGGCGGGCAGATCACGAGGTAAGGAGTTCGAGACCAGCCTGAGAAATAATGGTGAAACCCTGTCTCCACTAACAATACAAAAATTAGCCAGGCGTGGTGGTGCCTGCCTGTAATCCCAGCTACTCAGGATGCTGAGGCAGGAGAATCGCTTGAACCCGGGAGGCGGAGGTTGCAGTGAACTGAGATCGTGCCAGTGCACTCCAGCCTGGGCAACAGAGTGAGACTTCATCTCAAAAAAAAAAAAAAAAAAAAAAAAGACTGTTCTGGGCTCATGTCATGTTGGAAGCCATGGGAAGAAAGAGTGAGCTGGCGGGTGGGTGTCTCTTGAGAAATCTTGTGCCTGATGGAAAATTTATAATGCCACATTGGGCACAGAGGGGGCCCGGCCCCAAGAACCAAGAACAGTCTCCCAGGTCAGTCAAGGCACAGGCATCAATTTTGTCTCTGTTAGCTACAACTTCGTCTATTCTGATCCTTTTAGACAACCTCCAACTCCAACTCGGCAAATTGTTTCAAGTAAGTCTATGGATAAGTAGGAGTTTTTGGATCAAATTAACTTTTTAATTTGCTTCCCTGACGTTATTGAAATATTACAAACACCATACCCAGAATCTTTCTATTGTATGCACGCTTCAAAGGAGTTAATATATTTTGCCTTTTTTGAAGAGATGCAGTAGAAATCAGGGAAAATTAAGGATCTGTTTTTTAAAAATCTTTAACTTTTTTCTTTTTTTAATTTTTACTTTGAGGTAATTTTAGAGTCATGTGTAATTATAAGAAATAAACAGACAGATCCTGTATACCCCTCACTCAGTTTCTCCCAGTGGTAAAAGATGGATGATTTTATTTTCTTCTGTTTTGTTTTTTTTTTTGAGACAGAGTCTTGCTCTGTTGCCCAGGCTGGAGGCAGTGGTGCAATCTCAGCTCACTAACCTCTGCCTCCTGGGTTCAAACGATTCTTGTGCCTCAGCTTCCTGAGTAGCTGGGATTATAGGCATGCACTACCACACCCAGCTAGTTTTTTGTATTTTCTTTAAAAAAGAAATTATTTTTTTGAGACAAGGTCTCACTCTGTCACTCAGTCTGCAGTGCAGTGGCCTGTTCATGGCTCACTGAAGCCCCAACCTCCCAAGGCTCCAGTGATCCTCCTGCCTCAGTTCCCCCATGTAGCTGGGACTACAAACACACACCATCGGGCTTGGCTAATTTTTGTATTTTTAGTAGAGACAGGGTTTCACCATGTTGCCCAGGCTGGTCTTGAACTCCTAGGCTCAAGAGATCCAACCGCCTCAGCTCTCCAAAGTGCTGGGATTACAGGCATTAGCCACTGCGCCTGGCCCAAAAGATGAATGATTAAAAAATATATGTATATTTTCCAAAATACTGCAGATACAACTTTTTCCTCTCTTTGATTGTATTAATATAAATCCAAATCTTCACCATAACTTAGAGATTTTCAGGCAAAAAATATAATCAATTTGACCTTTTGGCACGGAGATCTTTTTTTTAAGGCAAGGGAAGATTTTGAGCCTCTACAAAGATAGACAGAATGGGATTAAACAGGGAAATGCACTCTGATCCAACTTCAGTGCGGGTGAAGCACCGTTGCAGGAAATGGCATCACCAGAACCTAGGGGGTGTTCACAGTGGCTTCTTTGATGGGGGTTTGAAAAAGGGAGCAGCACTGTCCACATGTCATTCAGCAGGGAACGTGTGGAAACCCAGCCAAGAGAACAGAACATCCCCACCCCTCTTGTCACCTTCTTCTCCCTCTGCCTATGTCCTTGACCCCAGCCCTGGGCTTTCTCCTCTAAATATTGACACTACCTCACAGCCCTGTTGTTTGGAAGATGCTCTTGAATCGTCTCTAATTTAATGACTTTGGCCTTATGAATGACCTCAAATTTATATGCTCTGCCAATGATAATGTCCCCCTGGGCAGGTTATCCTCCTGCCCCAAGGGATCCACATCTGGTTAAGCCCCTGGCCTCCCTTCCTGGAGGAAAAAGAAGCCCAGAGAGGGCAGTCCCCAGTTTAGAAAGTGCCACCTAGTGCAGTGGTTCTATCGTGGCACCACCGTATGGACCACATCCAGGTGTCTGAATGCTAAGCACAATTGTCTGAGAGTTTTGGTGGCTCTCCCATCAGACATTATATTCTCTGTCATGTCTAGCAACATTTCATGCAGAGCCAGTGGTGTGAGGGAGCTCCAGATGCCCCTGGAAGTCCATCCCAAAGTGCATTGAGAACTGGGGAAGACATCTGAGGGTGAGAATGCCGGCTGTCTCTCCTACATATATCCCTTGACCGTCAGGAGAACTCCGGAGCACACTTTCCCTAGAGCTCAGGACAGGACAGGCGCCTGCCTCCTTGACATCCTGACATTTGAAGCCACTTGTGGCTTCAAAGACCTCAAAACTCAATATCCAAAATGAAATCCTTGACATTCTTCCTCTCTTCAAGCCAGTTCCTCCTCCAGTCTTTCCCATCTCAGTAAATGACACCATTATCCACTCACCTGTGCAAGCCCCACACTTGGCTGTCATTCTTAATTGCTCTCTTCTCCTCACCCACCATGTTCAAGCTGTCATCAGCTCCTGTTGTTTTTGCATCCACAGTATCACCCCAAACTGCTCCCTCCTCTTCATCCATATTTTCCCATTATCCACACAACCATCATCTCTCACGTGGATGAATATAATAGTCTCCTGCATAGCCCCTGTTCCATCTTATGCCCCTCCCCAGCCTATCTTTTCCCCACAAAGCTGCCCAAACATTGCATCTGTGTTTTTAACGACCACAGCTGCAATCATATTTCATCGGTGGTCATGAAAAACAGACGAAAAAGGTCATGAAAAAGCAGCTGTGGTCGTTAAAAGCACAGATGCAATCCTATTTCTTTCCAGTGGAAAACTTCTCAATCACTTCTCAAATAGAATCGCAATTCAAATAAAATCTTTCCTGTTGGTGATAGGGCCTCCCTCTCCAACTTCACCATGGTAGGTCTCGCCTACCCTCCCAATCTACCCCTGCACCACACTAGCTTTCTTCCATTCTTCACCTAGGTCTAAGCTTTTCCTGCCTCAGGGCCTTTGCATACTCTCTCCCTGATCTCTACTCTGCATCTCAAGGGACCTTGCCTTCTCATCCTTCACGTTTCAGCTTAAGCACCAACTACTTGGAAAAGCCTTCCCTGCGTTCTGTTTAGGATGTAAGTCCTCTTCCTTTGTACCAGCATATTCTCCACTATTGCTGAATTCTAATCATGTTCATGGCACTTAACATGTTATGTAGCTGTATATTTGGCTTAAAAAAACAAACCCCAAGCTTATCTATTATCTGTCTCCCTCCATAGATTGCAAATTCATTGGGAATGTACATGTCTGTTTTGCTTGCTACTGCATATGTAGCCCTGGGACAATCCTGATTCAGATGAGTGACACAATCAAAGCACTAGTTGAAGGACCGCCTCCATGCCCCTTAAAGATGACAGATGCCACTAACCTCTGGGTTTTCTGGCTCCATCCCCTTCTCTACATGTGGCTTCCTGCCTTTCACTGCAAGTCACTGCTGTCAACTGGACAGTTTTCTAAATACTCAAACCCAGCAACTGGCTTTGCGGACCCAAGACAGAGACTCCATGACTCCCTGAGAACAGCAATGGCTGAACAGAGGTCACCATCTGCTCTTGGAGACCACAGAGGAAGCCATGAGTTCTTCCGGGTGGGGTCCTGAGGAGAGTGGTATTCTCTTCAACTCCTGAACCTTCCAAGTGGATCTGACTCACCCTGACGTGGTACTCAGGGGCAGGTGGAGGCCTCGTCATGGAGAGCAGGGCCCGGCTTCCTGCATCTCTTAAGCTTGACCTCCTGAAGAACAAGTTCTTGCTCTTTTCTTTCTGCTTTTTAAATTCTATCATCACATAGTCTAGTTTCTGATAGTCATTGTGAGCCTTCTGTTTTTGATGAAATATTTGGGTTCTCAACCTGGGTCCACAGTTTCTTTAGGGTCCATGAACTATTTGAAATTATATTCAGAGGTTTATATTTATATGTGGAGGAGAGTCCAAAAGAGCTTCCATATGCATCTCAAAGGAGTCCATAACCTTAAAATAGGTTATTAGTTTCTATACTAGATAATTTCCAAGTTGTTTTTCCAATTCCAACGTGGCTCGATTTCAAGTTACCCCAGCTCTGCAAAATCATAATTGTACAATCCCATATTGCAACAAAACATTTAAAGTTTCTTGGATTTTGTTATAATGTGATATATGATAGGGCTGCAAACAGTTTACTGCCCTTTGAAAATACATTCCACTCTTTTATATCGGGAATTACTTAAAAAAAAAAAACTTTTCTAATGATTAAAATGAGACTTTTGTGTCTTTGGTGAGTTGAAATTCTTCCAAAAAGCAAGCAGTGAACTCACTACTTAGTGGTAGAATCAGTAATGTAAAGAATGTTCAAGAACAATCATGCGTCAAAAACCCTTAAGATAATACAACTCCCCTGGAAATACCTTGAAAATTCCGTTAGGTTGTTAGGTGAGTCAAAGAGCAGTCCATGAATGAATGACCCAGGTGGTTGAATATGACCCTGTCTTCTGCAGCAGTACAGTAATGAAACTTGGGGAGAGACCTCTTAGGAGTTGAACATAAATGAAAGTGACCATTCATCATGCTAAAGATCATTGGTTCATGCTAAAGATCTTTCATTCACTCTAAAAGTCATTGGTGTTTCCTAGTTTCAAAGTAGAGGACCCGGTTCTAAGGGGCAGAGTGGGCACAAAGACAAGGAAGAGAAAGGCCTTGCTCTAAAGAGCTTAGAGTGCTGTAGGGAGACACAAGTAAATGACAGAATACGAGAGATCTAAAAATATCTTTGAGGCACAAAAAGCATGCTATCAAAGCAGGACAAAAGAAATACTAGGAAACCACCATTCTCAGCAAACTAACGTAAGAACAGAAAACCAAACACTGCATGTTCTCACTCATAAGTGGGAGCTGAACAATGAGAACACATGGACACAGGGAGGGGAACATCACACACCAGGGCCTGTCAGGGGATAGGGGGTCAGGGGAGGGATAGCATTAGGAGAAATACCTAATGTAGATGATGGGTTGATGGGTGCAGCAAACCACCGTGGCACATGTATACCTATGTAACAAACCAGTACGTTTTTCACATTTATCCCAGAACATAAAAGTATAATAAAAAAATTAAAAACAGACAAACAAAAAAACCAAAAAAACCCACAAATGCCTTGGCAACATCAGGAAGTTCCCACCCCTGCCAAAGAAAAGAAATACTAAAGCCTGCCTAGATCACCAAATTTTTGCTTTTGATCTGAGCCTTTAAAATGGGATGAGAGGTCCTTAACAGGGAAGTCATTCCCGGAAAGACAAAGGCAGGAGGGTACACAGCCTGTGTGGTGGAGGTGGTGAAGGAAAAGCTTAGCATAGGATAGAGAGTTAGGTTAGGGCCAGACTTTGGAGACCATGGACATTGTGCTTAGAAATCTTGACTTCAGGCTGGGTAAGGTGGCTAACACCTGTAATCCCAGTACTTTGGGAGGCTGAAATGGGTGGATCCCTTGAGGTCAGGAGTTTGAGACCAGCCTGACCAACATGGTGGAAACCCCATCTCTACTAAAAATACAAAAATTAGCAAAATTTTGCTGGGTGTGGTGGCACGTGCCTGTAGTCCCCGTTACTCAAGAGGCTGAGGCTCAGGAATTGCTTGAACCTGGGAGGCGGAGGTTGCAGTAAGCTGAGATTGTACCACCTCACTTCAGCCCAGGCAACAGAGCAAGACTCTGTCTCAAAAACAAACAAACAAAAATATTGACTTTATTTCATATGTGATGGAAACCATGAAAGCTTTCTTGAAGGGTAGGGAGGACATGATTTAATCTATGCTTTAAGTAGGCCACTTGGTTATGATAGGGTGATAGGGAATATTTTAGGAGAAACCCCTGTATGGTCCAGAAGAGAAATGATGAGCACCTAAACTTGAACCATGGCAGGGAGAAGAGAAAACGAGGATGGAGGAGAGAGTATGAGGAGGTGAATGGTTAGATGTGGAGGTGGAAGAAGAGGGAGGAGAGGAGATCAGGGACAGCTGGGAGGGTAGTGGCTCTAATTTACAGAGTGAAAATACAGGGAAAAGAGGTGTCAAAGAGGGGGTGCTGGAGGGGAAAGAATGGTGAATGATCCATTCTGGCAGGAGTGGCAAGGGTTGAAAAGCAAAGAGCCTACTTGAAGCTGTTAGCGATTCCCCGAGGAAGTCAGAGTAGAGTATCGCAGGTATCAGCCCCATTCACAAGACTGCACCACATGGGCAGGGAAGAATGAAATGCAGCCATTGCTGGGATTCTCGCTTGCCCTGCCTTAACCTTTACACATCCTCATGTAAGTATCGCAACCATGCCCACTTTGTGACCTCCATTTGGGAGACTAAGGGCAGAGGGTTGAATAACACACCTCCATCAATAGTCCCTACCTGTTGGAGTAAGAATTCAAATGTCAAAGGGATGTGCTCTTAACCCCCATGCCTCTCCAGTTTTTGGAATGTTACAGAGTAAACCAAAGCAAAAAGATGTATGAATATTTTGGTGAGAAAGCAGGATTTAAGTTCGGGCAATATTTTCTCTTTTTATCATTTTAGATCGCTATCCCTTCCACATGAAGTGATTCAGAGTTTCAGGGGCACTTGTTCAAAAATGACCCTGATGAAGAATAAGATGTAAGTAGTTAGAACACACAGGAAACATTTTGTTTGCTTGTTTATTTTCAAACATGACCACTCAATATTTGGTTTACCATTCAACAATTATATTTCAAAACTAAAAGTAATTTACATGGTGCTGTGCATAAATAATTTTTTAATGGAAGCTATTTTGTTTCCTTCCTGTCCTTTCCTCCAAGTCAAGGGAAATCATTTCAGTACCATATAAATGATACGTAATCTGATAATATGACCATCTCTGATGATGCCATTTCCCAGAATACAGGAACCCCGAACCCTTCATCTTGAGGATTCAAGTTCTCGTTTAAATGCACAAAAAGAATGCATAATAAGCTTCTGCTCCTTCTCCACAGAGGTGTTTTCCCACCAGGAAAAATGGCTGCAAAGACCTAGAGTTCCAGGGAGTGAGGGGCGAGGCTTACCTGAGTGTGTGGTTTCTTGCTAAGCTTGGCTGACGCTCTTGCAGCATTTCAAAAATGTTTGGCTGGCGAAGAAATGCCACAATCTTGTCATTATATGCTGAAACAGACAAAAGCACAGAGTTGTGGTTGAGTCTGCAGCCCAGAGATAATCACCCTGATGATTGGAAAATGGCTGCTTGATACCAGGATTAATGAAGGCGTTTGAAGGGCAGGCAGCATACTCATCAAAAAAATGCAAGCTCTTGAAAGTTTTTAAAATGTGACATAATAGCATTATAATTTTTTAAGGGATCAAACTAAAAGTGAACCAGATCTATGTTAATCGTCCTTAACGCTTCAGGATCTTTACTGGGTATTAATGCATCTCTGCATGAACAGGTAAAGGAGAACAAAATAGCTCTCCCAGAAGAGGAGTTCTCCTCTCTTCCTTCTAACTTTTCTTGGTCATTTTGCCACAGTTATGGTAAAAGATTCTTTATCAGTGAAAAGAAATCCATGTGTTGATTTCCCGGTAGTGATAATGGAAACACCTTTTAGATGCTCTCATTTCATTTTCCTTGATACAAGTGGCATATGTTTTGGAAAGAGGTGGCTGAAGTTAGGAATGGAGACTGCAAACTTTATGCCATACATACGTGGAAAGAGAGGTATACATTAAAAACTGTCTAGCAACAGTAAAATTCACCTCCCTATTTAAACCATGCTCTTGTGCACGGGGTTAACAAATCACTGAACAGGGTAAGGAAGAAAGGACCTATGAGTTTGGGAAAGAATAGAAAAGAGAGGGAGGGGAACAGAGAGATGAGGAGGAAGGGAGAGGGGAAAAGGACAGAGGGGAGAATGGGAGCAGGGGTCGGGGAGTGCACCATATCCTAAAAGAGGAGAAAGGAAACACAGAATGTTGAGTAGTAAAGGCTTTATGACAAAAACCAGAAAAACAAACAAAAAATCAAGGCTAGGTGTTGGTATTCTGTGAGCCCCTGGCTCAAAGAAGCATGATACATACCCAGTGGCAATGACTCATGTTGATGTTGGCTTCGAATAGCAGCTACTAAGCTGTGTCCTGGCCTGGCCAGTAAAGAGGCTCCTCTGTTTCTAGAAACTTCTGAGGCCTAATTTTAGAATAAAAGCATAAGCATTAGAAATTTGTATCAGTTTCAGATGTCTTTTGATACCAATGTTTCAACCTAAGGGGTAAAAGGTTCTGAAGTCACCTAAGTTGAAAAAGTAATAAAGTGATGGAAAAGAAAGCATACAAAAGTGTCTAAGCAGAGTTGATGATGTGCTATACTATGGTTAAGAAAGCAATGTGGCTCACGCCTGTAATCTGAGCACGTGGGGAGGCTAAGACAGGTAGATAACGAGGTCAGGAGTTTGAGACCAGCCTGGCCAACATAGTGAAACCCCGTCTCTACTAAAAAATACAAAACTTAGCCAGGTGTGGTGGCAGGTGCCTATCATTCCAGCTACTTGGGAAGCTGAGGCAGAAGAATTGCTTGAACCTGGGAAGTAGAGGTTGCAGTGAGCCGAGATCACTCTGGCCTGGGTGACAGAGCAAGGCTCTGTCTCAAAAAAAAAAAGAAGTAATCATGCCAAAGTCATGAATATTAATCAAATTAATACATTGAATGGCTCAAGAAACATTTCTCATCATAAATCTGTTACGGAGAGATAAATTCCAGATAAATATTATTGGTAAGGTAGGCCTATAACTTTCTAACAGGTAGCACTGAACTTCAGTACTGAATGTATAATGGACTTCTTGTTGAAATATTATTGATTACATTCATTCTTTGTTGAATGCCTGTTATTGCATTCACTGTGCTGGTTTCTGTTCACATAGCATCTTACATATCCTAACAAATTCTGCAAGATAAGCATTATTAACCAAAATTTACAAACAGGGAATCTGAGGATCCAGGAAAAGTAAGGTTTCCCCAGATTTACAACCATTGGAGAGGTAACCAGGGTTCTAATACTTGACTGCAAAGAACGTGTTTACTCCTTCCATGCTGCCTACCTGCTTCCAATATCTTGGTTCTGCTTAAGCATTTTTACAAAACTTCAGAGAGAAATAACTTGCTTAGCCTAAAGTTGATACTTGTGATGATTAACTTTAAACCAAATTAGCTCAATTTTGCCAGTGTGGTAGCTCACACCTATAATCCCAGCACTTTGGGAGGCTGAGGCGGGTGGATCACTTGAGGACCAGAGTTTGAGACTGGCCAACATGGTGAAACCCCGTTTCCACTAAAAATCCAAAAATGAGCCAGGCATGGTGGCGCATGCCTGTAATTCTGGCTACTCGGAAGGCTGAGGCACGAGAATCTCTTGAACCCAGGAAGCAGACATTGCAGTGAACCGAGATTGCACCATTGCACTCCAGCCTGGGCGACACAGCAAGACTCTATCTCAAAAACAAAACAAAACAAAACAAAACTAACTTAGCTCAATTTTAAATTTTATAAATTTAAAAACATCACCTTTGTAAAAGGTGAAAGAAAAGTTTGCTGATCAATAAACTATGCAGTTCTAGAGCATGATAATGGACATTCT
This sequence comes from Theropithecus gelada, assembly GCF_003255815.1. NCBI lineage: Eukaryota > Metazoa > Chordata > Mammalia > Primates > Cercopithecidae > Theropithecus > Theropithecus gelada. The sequence goes on from NC_037670.1 coordinate 69,439,032, forward strand.
CACTATGATTCTACATACATTTTGCTTTTTAAGACCTTTGCAGAGTAAGATGTTAAAATCTATAGACGCACTATAGAGTTTCCACATTGCAGTACATTCACCAGATATATGGGATTGAATGTAGAGTGTAACTCATCCTATGATATTTGGCAAAGTATGCTAAAATAGGCTTTAAAATAGTTAAGAATTTTGAAGTGTTAAAATAAAGACTTTAGACAAAGTAAATTTACAGAGTTTAATTGAGCAAAGAACACTGTGAGAATGGGGTGGTCCTCACTCAGAACCAGAACCAGAAAGGGCGGAGAGAGCACCGTTCTGCAACCGCGGGCAGGCAGCATTTATGGAGGGGGAATGGGAGCGTGGTACCGAAGCAGCTGGACTGGTTACGGCTCAGCGTTTGCCTTATTTGAACATGGTCTGATCAGTTAGCCACCTGCGATTGACTGAAGCTTGGCTGTTGTGACTGGCTGAGACTCAACCCTTTGTTGCCAAAGTATACTCCCAAACTAGGTTTTCAGTTAATTCATGTCCCAAGTGAGGTGGCAATCCATTATGTAACGACTCAAAAGTATGAAGGCATCCTTAAGCCAAGTTTAATTTCATGTAACAGATGATAATTTTGTAAGACACTTAGAAAGAGTTCAAACATCCAGATTTAAAAAAAAGGAAAGACAATTCTCCCTCTGAGACCAGCATAAAACTCACTAACACAGAATTCAGGAAGGTGATGAGGACCGGTGCTACAAAGTCTAGACAAGTCCGTTCCAAAACGGCCACTTAAGAATAGGCCATGTGCGATACTGCAGATCGTAATGTAGGGCAAATTACTTAACGATCCCTAATGAAGAACACAGGCATTGCTGATTTTCCTTTGGTTCCCACTTCCATACTCCACACCCAAGGATAACATCCTTTTATGCAGACAGTGGCCACCAGTACATCCTTTGTATGCGGACAGGGGCCACCAGTTCACTCTCTGTATGTGGTAGTCTTTGCTGCTCTTCTGGAAGTTGGGTAGAGATGCAGATGCATCTGTTTTCTCTCCTGGTCCTTCTCATTGCCCATGGCTACTTGAAGGACAAGGGAGTAGATTCTGTGCCACTTTGGTGGACTTCTCACTTTGATGTCATTAGCTCTCAGCTCTGCTCAGCTGGCAAAGCCAGATACCAGGGTTTAGAAGGTGGTATTTCTGCAGCAGCACATTCCAGTCTCAAATGTTTACAAAGCAAAAGATGAAAGAAAAGTTTGCTGATCAATAAACTATGCAGTATTGAATCCTCATACTTCTATTTTTTCTCCATGAATAAATAAATAAATACATAAAGGCTTTCTGGGACTGAAATGATAAGCCTCTTTTTCTTGGAGGGAATCATGTCAGTTTGCCTTCATGTGTATTTAAAATATTATTGACCTTGTAAAGACAGGAGTTGCAGAGACCCACCAGCTGAAGGTTATCTAAGTGATAACAGAGCGAAACTGGGGAAACAGCCAGATCTGCTCGCTGAGCTCAGGAAGGCTTGGCTGTGCACTGAGCTCAGGAGACATTTGTTGTCTCGCCCTGAGTGAAAGTGTCTAACTGTCAGGGCATCACCCAGAAATGAATAAGGCGTTGAAACAGAAAGAGGCTCACTTCTATTCCTGGCCCTCACAGGAAATTCATTCATGGTGCCTACTTCTGAGGTCACCCACTCAGGGGTAAAACTAAGTCAGATTGAAAAACTTCAGAAACCAGCTGCAGTCCAGCTAGCCCAAAGGCAGATGACTGACCAACATTCTTCAGGCTTAATACGAATGTGATAGAGGAAATAACACAGGGGGAGATAGGGCTTGTTGCGTCCCTGAGCCACAGAAATGTCTGCAAAGGGTTGGCTGGTACTGGATGGCTCATAGACCAGAGCCCGGAGGACAGGAGGGTTGGATAGAAACACTCTTCTCCAACAAGGGGCCCAGGAATGGACAGCGATGAAGACAGTTTCAGGCAGGGCTGGAGGAAATTCTGAGGGTCTAAGTTTGAACTAGGATTTAGTGTGTGCTAGGATCCTTGAAGCCCGGCAGTGGTACTAAACAATCCACCCTGAGGGACGTCTGACAGCAACTGAGTGACTGATTTGAATCTCACTGCAAACATGATGCCAAGATGGCTTTTTTTCTTTCTTTCTTTCTTTTTGAGATGGAGTCTCACTCTGTTGCCCAGGCTGGAGTGCAGTGGTGCGATCTTGGCTCACTGCAACCTCTGCCTCCCGGGTTCAAGTGATTCTCATGCCTCAACCTCCCGAGTAGTTGGGATTATAGGCGTGTACCACCATGCCTGGCTAATTTTTCTATTTTTGGTAGAGATGGGGTTTTGCTATGTTGGCCAGGCTGGTTTCGAACTCCTGACCTCAGGTGATCTGCCCACCTTGGCCTCCCAAAGTGCTGGGATTACAGGCTTTAGCCAGTATGCCTGACGTTTTTTCTTTTCTCCTTTCTTTTTTTCTTTTTCTTTTTTTGAGACAGAGTCTCTGTTCTTCAGGCTGGAGTGTAGTGTGCAATCATAGCTCACTACAGGCTCAAACTCCTGGGCCCAAGCAATCTTCCTACCTCAGCCTCCTGAGTAGCAGGGACTACAGGCACACGCCACTGTGCCCAGCTAATTTTGAAAATGTTTTTGTAGAGATGGGTTCTTGATATGTTGCCCAGGCTGGTCTTGAACTACGGGCTTCGAGAGATCCTCCTGCCCTGGCCTCCCTGAGTGATGGGGTTACAGGTGTGAGCTACCATCCCTGGCCTGCTTTTTTTCCCTAAGGTCAGAAAATGACTACAGGACTGATTTTCCATTTAAAACCAAAATGACATGACTCTAATGTCCTGGCATTTGACCCCTTTGGTCTTATTTAGTTTCTTGGGGGTGTGTGTGTGCGTGTGGGCACATGTGGTAAGGGCGAGTGAGGGGAGAGAGAGCCCCTGGTGGCCTGCCTCTCCCCAGATATGCTGTGACAACTCTTCCATAATTGGGTAAAACCCAGTTTGTGGTAGGGACTACTTTTAGGATTTCTTTTTCTTTTGATATTGATAGCTTTCATCATAATTGTAAATGTGAAAACTTCAAACATTTGGCTCTCCAGACAAAACAAAATAGATATCCTCAGAAAATAGTTTTCAGCAACTGGTAAACAAGCTGCTCTTCAGCGCTGCAGTTTGGGAATGTACCCTTGTGGGTTTCCTTAAAGCTGTGATTGAAAATTGTATGTTTTAGACTGAATTTGGGTTAATAATCAGCTAACCCTCTCTCTGCAAACACTGGAGACTTGATGATAAAAAAAATGTAGCAAGTTCACAGGAAGGGCTCAAGGGACGAATTTACATTCATCTCTAGATTCCTTCTGTGTTCTGAAAACGGATCATTAACAACGTTGTCAGAATTATCTGAAGGAAACAGAGATATTTGAGTTGTTCAATATTTTTATAATTAAAAGCAGGCAATAAACACACGTTCAAGAAAGACTTGTGTTAAATGATGGTAGATCCATGTGATAAAACATTACAGAAAAATGTTAATGGTGTGGAAATTGTCTACGAGGCACTAGGATATAGAACCATAGACAACATGATCTAATGTCTTTATGTTTATGTGTACCAGTGTCTCCAGATGGGGAATTATGCTTTTCCATCTGTGTCTGTATTCTGCATTCATTACTTATCGTTCATATAGCGATGTGCCGCATAGCGATGTTTCAGTCAACAATGGATGCATAGGCAATGGTGTTCCCATAAGCTTATAATAGAGCTGAAAAGGTCCTATCACCTGGTCATGTCATAGCTGTCATAACATCATGGTATAATCGCTTTTAAAAAAAATAAATTTAGGCCAGGCACGGTGGCTCATGCCTGTAATCCCAGCACTTTGGGAGGCCAAGGCAGGTGGATCACGAGGTCAGGAGTTTGAAACCAGCTTGGCCAACATGGTGAAACCCCCGTCTCTACGAAAGATACAAAAAATTAGCCGGGTGTAGTGGTGTGTGCCTGTAGCCTCAGCTACTCAGGAGGCTGAGGCAGGAGAATCGCTTGAACCCAGGAGGAGGAGGTTACAGTGAGCCGAGATCATGCCATTGCACTCCAGCCTGGGAGACAAGGTGAGATTCATTCTCAAAAAAAAAAGAAAAAAAACTGAACCAACCCAAATGCCCATCAGTGATGGACTGGATAAAGAAAATGTGGCACATATACACCATGGAATACTATGCAGCCATAATAAAGGATGAGTTCATGTCCTTTGCAGGGACATGGATAAAACTGGAAACCATCATTCTCAGCAAACTAACACAAGAAGAGAAAACTAAACATCGCATGTTCTCACTCATGAGTGGGAGTTGAACAATGAGAACACATGGACATAGGGAGGGGAACATCACACACAGGGGCCTGTAGTGGGGTTGGTGGGGGGAGGAGAGCATTAGGAGAAATGCCTAATGTAAATGACGAGTTAATGGATGCAGCAAACCAACATGGCACATGTATACCTATGTAACAAACCTGAACATTGTGCACATGTACTCCACAGCTTAATGTATAATAATAAAAAAAATTTAGTGTAGCCTAAGTGCGCAGTATTTATATTCTACAGTAGTGTACAGTAATGTCCTAGGCCTCACCGTCACTCACTCACTGACTCTCCCAGAGCAACTTCCAGTCCTTCAATCTCCATTCACTTTTATAGGACACTTAGTCCTATAAAATAGAAGTATACTATTTTAAAAATCTTTTATACTGTATTTTTACTTCACCTTTTCTACGTTTAGATATGTTTAGAGGCACAAATACCATTGTGTTACAACGGCCTACAGGATTCTGTACAGTTAATATGCTGTACAGGTTTGCAGCCTGGGGGCCATAGGCCACACTGTACAGCCTAGGTGTGTGGTAGGCTGTACCATTTAGGTTTGTGTAAGTGCACTCTAGGATGTCCACAATGACAAGATTGCCTAACAACAACATTCTCAGAATGTATCCCTGCTGTTCAGTGATGTATGACTGTAATTAAAAAGTTTATGTTCAAAGTTGTCTGAATTTTACAAACTTCCAGCCAAACCTGTGACCAAGTGCAGGTTACATTGAACCAAGAGGAAAATGACCGATTTTAAGAAGCAATGCAGTGATTACTCTCCCCAAAAGCAAGCTTCCTGAATGAAGGTTCCTCCATGTCACCAGAGCCAATGAAATGACTTTTGCCATCAAAGAAGCTCGTTGCAAAGAATGACTAAGAGTGACTTCTGCTTCTAAAGTGAGAAGCAGGTTTCTCTTCCCTGTTAGACTCTTGCCCTTTCCTGAGGCAGTCACTGTCAAGCTTTTTTCTGGGTGTGTACCTTCCGGAAATTTTCTATGACTAACGATTTTCTAACCTGACCAAGATACGATGGCAAAAGAAATGAAAAGTATGTGCTCTGCTTATCCTTCCTTATTGATGTCAACTTATATTAGGAATTGCAGTGTAGACAAGGCAAATGTGTTACCCTTTTGTGATTTCTTTGCTAAGATGGGATCCAGTATTCACAGCACTCCACTTATCTGTGACTTATTCTGGTCACACATTCTGAGGAGAGGTAGGTCCTACTTTGCTGGTGCTTGAATATATTGCAGACAGATATGCCTCCACATTAAAATGCAAGTCAAAGTGTCAAATAACAATCTTTTTATGTATAAATCCTTTATTTGTAATAACTGCTTTCAGGAATCTGAAAATTTTCCAGGTGAGGTAAAGGACAATCCAAAAGATTTTTACCAATGTTTCTATTAATAATCTGTCATTGGGGTTTGGAGAAAAACATTTTACCATTTAGGATCCTTAATATAGAAACTCACTTTAATTTTGTCCTTACATGCAATTTATAAAAAATCAACTGCTGAATAACACTCAAGAGAATGGCTTATGTAGGTGAACAGAAAATACCCACACTTGTAAGTTGTAGTCTAAGAAATACCGAAATACCTATAGCTTAATTCCCTGTTGCCTGTGATACAGGACACAGAAAAACAATGGATTGTGGAAATAACCCATTGATGATTCCTGAGTCTCATATTTCCATCTGTTGAGCTGTCATATCTAATCAGATATCCTGCTATTTTCACACACATTATCAACCTGCCTAAAGACAAACCTGCCATCCTCCCCTCCTGCCTTTCCTGCTCCTCTTAGCTCTGTGCTGTTAATGGGACTCATAGTTACGTGGTCCTGAAGACATGGAATCAAGCCCCACAGACTCTGAGAATCACAGAGCTGGAACACACGTTAGTGGTCACCCATTTGCAGAGGAAGCTGGGGTCCCTAGCAGGGGAGGAATGAACAATGATTGATACCCAGCTCTTCTGTGGACATGCTGGAGCTGGAATGCCTGTCTGCAGACTGAAGTCCTAGTGACTTTTTCCTCCATACCCCCCGACTTCCTTGAGGCTTCTCCCCACGGGCTGCCCTTTGTTTTCCCTCTTTGTCACCTCAACTCGGCCTCATCCCCTTCCATCTGATTGTGGCAGTGGTCTCCAGCAGGCCTCTCTCGAATCCCTCTTTGCCACAGCCCTTCCTCTTCTTGGCTTTCATGGTCTTCTTTTAAAAATATAAGTTTGTGGCCGGGCGTGGTGGCTCACGTCTGTAATCCCAGCACTTTGGGAGGCTGAGGCAGGCAGATCACTTGAGGTCAAGAGTTCGAGACCAGCCTGGCCAACATAGTGAAACTCCGTCTCTACTGAAAATACAAAAATTAGCCAGGTATGGTGGTGCATGCCTGTAATCCCAACTACTTGGGAGGCTGAGGCAGGAGAATCACTTGAACCCAGGAGGCAGAGGTTGCAGTGAGCCGAGATTGTGCCACTGCACTCCAGCCTGGGTGACAGAGCGAGACTCTATCTCAACAACAACAACAAAAAAATGAGTTTGCATGGATGGCTGTTGGGAAACCTGAGCTGTGGTCCTGAACTCCCTGTGTGAAGTGAGCTCTTGGTATTTCAGTTTACTAGACTGTAAAACAATGGTTCTTCACTGGGGTAATACTACCATCTATGGGTGTGTGGAAGTGCTGGGGGGCTGTTCTGTTTTGTTTTGTCATAATGACTAGGCAAGTGGGGGCACTCCTGACATTTAATGGATGGGGTCAGGAAAAAAACGTACTGCCATGTAATGGGACGATTCCACACATCAGAGAATTGTCCTGCCCCAAATGCCAAGAGTCTTTCCTTATCTCTCAAAATGTGTTTTAGAGATTATTTCACCCTGAAACAGTGGGTGATTCAATTACTTTACTCAAATTCATTCAGTGGCCCCTTAAAAAAGTTCCAACTCTTCCATGCAGCACTAAAGTTTTCTGAAAACCAAGGCATAGCAAGCGGGGACCTGCTGCTCAGCTCAGACTGAACTAGTCACTGTCTCTCTGTGAGCCTTTCTCAATCCGACCTCTGCACCTTTGCTTAGGCTGTGCTCTGTAAGGCTTCCCTTCCCCATCCTTTGTAGCTATTCTACCAGTTTTCAAGTTCAAGTCAGGTACCTTATTTTATTTTATTATTTGTTTTGTTTTGTTGAGACAGAGTCTTGCACTGTTGCCCAGGCTGGAGTGCAGTGGTGTGAACACATTTTGCTTCAGCCTCTACCTCCCAGGCTCAAGCCATCCTCTCACTTCAGCCTCCCAAGTAGCTGGGACCACAGGCGCAAGCCACCACACCCGACTAATTTTTAAATTTTTTGTAGAGAAAGGGTCTCGCCATGCTGCCCAGGCTGGTCACAAACTCCTAGGCTCAAGCGATCCTCCCATCTCAGCTTCCCAAAGTGTTTGCATTACAGGCATGCCAGGTACCTTATTTTAAAAGATACTTTTCTTTGGTTTCTTTTGAACTTTTGCGGCACTTATCCTAACATCTCTCTTGCCACTCAACCATATTCTGATTTCTCTTGTTACTTAACTCTGTATGTATTTTTGGCCTGGCTTCAAAAATGGAATACAAACTTCTCCAAGGCAGGGATTGTCTCATACTTTGCATTCCACAGTGCTCATAGCAAGCCAAGCATGGAATCAATTTTCACTGAGCAAAATCACATCACAGCAAATGCAGTCAACATTTCCTACCACCCACTCCCCTCTATTTTGATACCAGAGTCCCTCTGTCTCCTTGTCCCTAGGCTGAGGGCTCTTGCAGTGGGAGGAACCACATATTTATTTTCTTAGAGGCCGAGTCTTTGTTTTCTCTGGTGCACTGCCTCTGGATCAGATACCCTCTGCCTCTTGGCTTCTCTCTCTGTTGCTTTTCTTAGTGTCCCCTTGTGTCAGTCAAAAGCTACCAGAAGAGAGAGGATGGGCACAGGGATGGATGAGGTTTGGAAATGTGATGAACAGTCAGGGTGGATGCATTAGGAAGCAGACAGATGGCTATTGCACGGCAACACCCTTTCATCGTATGTGTTAGAGTCCTCCAGCTAGTTCTTTTTTTTTTTTTTGAGATGGAGTCTCGCTCTGTTGCCTAGGCTGGAGTGCAGTGGCACTCTCTCAGCTCACTGCAAGCTCCACCTCCCGGGTTCACGCCATTCTCCTGCCTCAGCCTCCCGAGTAGCTGGGACTACAGGCGCCTGCCATCACACCCGGCTAATTTTTTGTATTTTTTTTTAGTAGAGACGGGGTTTCACCGTGTTAGCCAGGATGATCTGGATCTCCTGACCTCGTGATCTGCCCACCTCGGCCTCCCAAAGTGCTGGGATTACAGGTGTGAGCCACCGTGCCCGGCCCCGGCTAGATCTTAACTGATACAGATGGCACTTTGCCATACATGTTATGGCAAATGATATTAATGATTTAAATGATATTAAATTCACTCTATTTGGGCTATTCAATCCCATCAAACACATGTTTTAAAACAGGTAATGCAAGTGGTGTCCATGGTTTCAGTCTTGTTATTTCAGTTAGAAAGGTTTTAAATATTTACATTTCAGATTATTTTCTTGTCATTGTAAGAGATCTGTATTTTAGGGAACTCATCTTGCACAACTGAAGTTTTTGTTTTATTGGCAGTGAATCTGTCTGCAGTACTCAGCTACTTTATCACATGTAGTTACCCTATGTGGATACTGAAATTCTCTTAATGAGATTAAAGAGCTTGAACGTTTTAAGTAAATTTAAATGGTATATTCAAGTTCATGAAGAATTTTGAGTTTGTTCCCTATAATCTCAAGACAATCCACCTTGTAGTTTGTGGAGTGTTACAGGAATGCCACCAGGGAGAGAGACTATGCATGTTGAACTGGGAAGCTGGGGCATTGCTTTCTGTAGTCTGTGAACACATCCGCATCTAGCAAATCCTGACACCCATGTAATGCCCAGGGATGTGTAGTACTTCCTCTCTGCCTGGTCACATATACCTTATGTATATGAAGAAAGAAAGATTTAGCATGCTTTCAGCAGTCTCCTGAAACAATGATACTTAAGACGGCTCCATGAAAAAAAATTCATTTTATCACACTGGCATTAAGCCATGAATGCCACTGGTTGGAAACAGTTACGTTTCTCAGAGTATACAGAGGACTCCTTCTGAAACAGTGGTAAATAACTGGTGCCAATACATCAACAATAGGCTCTTCCCTTGAGACTTATGTTTGCTATCTGGAGGAGGTGGCTGCAGGGTGAATTGTTATCTTCCCAGTTTCTCTGGAGACAAACTCCCTGGCTCTCCCTGGAATGACTCACTGTGGGATATAAGTATCTCTCTCTCTCTCTCCATATATATATACACACACACACACACATATGCATACACACACGCACACATGCATATACCCACGCACACACACACAAACTCACTCACCTACATACATATATATTCCTTTCCTTCCTACACCATGTTTTTCATTTTTTAACCTTATTATAATCCAATTCTAAAAGCTGTTTTGTGGGAAGTAGTTTTCAGAGGCCACATCTCTTGAGATCCTGGTGGTTTCCACAAAAAGAAGGCACAGATACTTGGGAAATGTCAGTTAGGACCTAAAAAGAGATTTGCTCATGATATTGTCAGGAACTGATCAGGAGCAAACAAAGAGCTATGTTTTGCGTTTTGGCTCAAGAAAGAAGGACAGGAAGAGTATGGAATATAGATACTAATTCAGAAAAGCAATGAAGTGATGCTTAGCCCTTCACGGTAGCCACAAAGTGCTGCCAAGGAAAGAGCACATGGTAGAGTGGGAATAGAGTAGGAATAGAGCACCACTTCCTGTGGCCTGCTTAATTTCCCCTAGTTTCTAGTCCATGGATACATTATTGAAGTATTTTCTAGGATGTTATGGAGAGGTAGAAGTTTAAAGTTAGTCCGACATAACATAGCAGTTCCATGTATTCACACGTGACAGGCCTCAGGAGGCACAGCTCCAGCTATAAGTGTAGGGATCTCCCGACATTGCATTTTCAGTTTCCTTTCAACTAGACAGGTTTTTAGTAGTGGTGATTGTGTGGGACAAAAGGCAAGGCAGAAAAGGTAACTGAAGACAGTTACCTTTTACCGAGTAGCTGGGACTACAGGTGCCTGCCACCACGCTCAGCTAATTTTTTGTATTTTTTTTAGTAGAGACAGGGTGAAGGTCTGGTGTGTTAAGTGGGCATCCCGGTCATCATTCTTCTACAGAGCAGGGCGCATATGGCTTAGTCTCTTCCAGCGCAGGCAACCCTAGATCCTAACCACTAAATAATTGTTCTGTCCCCATGGAAGAGGCAGAGACTGTGACCGGTGAACAGTAGGGTGGGGTGTAGGGAGGGTTACCTCTCCAGCGCTGTAACTTCGGAGTCTCTGGAGGTGCTGTCGGTGGGTTAGATGATTGGGAAGACGACCGTTCTGAAGAGGGATTCGGGGGTCAATGAAAGTGGTAGCTCGACTGTTGTGGTCCACGAAAAAAGACTGCAAACAGACCAGTGAAAAAAGCACCATGTGTGAGAAAAGGCCAAAATGGAGTCAGTAATATACAGGAGTGCTACAGGGCCCAGGCCTCAGGTTTATTTCTGCCCAGCCTCCCGTACCCCCTACTTCCTTTTTTAATCTACTCAAAACTCATCTATCTAGTTCAGGCTAAAGGAGGCTGTACAGCAGGAGGTGAGCCACGGGCGAGTGAGCACTATTACCACCTGAGCTCCACCTCCTGTCAGATCAGCGATGCCATTAGATTCCTCTCATAGGAGCACAAACCCCATTGTGAACTGCGCATGTGGGGGATCTAGGTTGCACATTCCTTATGAGACTCTAATGCCTGATGATCTGTCACTATCTCTCATTATCCCCAGATGGCAGCATCTAATCACAGAAAAACCAGCTCAGGGCTCCCACTGATTGTACATTACGGTGAGCTATAGGATTATTTCATTATATATTATTATGTAATAATAATACAAATAAAGTGATAATAAATGTAATGTGCTTGAGTCTTCCTAAAACTATCCGCTACCCTCCCATCCATAGAAAAATTGTCTTCCACAAAACTGGTCCCTGGTGTCAAAAAGGTTGGAGATCACTGATCTAGATGGGGAACAGGACACTGTGCCTGTTTGCTCAGTAGCTGAATGAAGCAGTATCAGTCATAGATAAGCACTCTACATGGTTCATGGAGTTTCTAAGCAGTGACTATAGTACTTTATTCAATATGGCAAATGACAGCAATAGAGTCTTTACTGGGTTAAGATAATACTAGTAATTAATTTGTAGAGTATTTCATTTACATTTAAGATAAATGTTCTTTTTTATTACAGAATGTGTATATTTTTTTACTGAGAAAAAACTTTAAAAAGATAAAAAAGTAGAAAGAAGATAATAAAAATCACCCCAAATATCAGAGTCTAAAGATAAGCACCAAAATATTTTGATTTTTTTCTCCTCAGTTTTTTCTTTTCCATACATACAAATATATACATATTTTCTCCACATTTTTTCACTATTTTGTAAGTATTTCCCTAAATTATTAAGTATTCTTTTAACAGAGAATTTTAATGACTACATGATATTAAGTTTGATGGAAGTATAACAATTAATTTTAGTACTCTTAATTGTTAGACATTTGACTTTTTTACTGTTTCAAAATAATGCTTCAATGAACACTTTTTTTTTTTTTTTTTTTGAGACAGAGTTTCACTCTTGTTGTCTGTCACCCAGGCTGGAGTGCAGTGGCACAATCTCGGCTCACTGTAACCTCTGCCTCCTGGGTTCAAGTGATTCTCCTGCCTCAGCCTCCCGGGTAGCTGGGATTACAGGCGCACACCACCATGCCCAGCTAATTTTGTATTTTTAGTAGAGACGAGGTTTCTCCATGTTGGTCAGGCTGGTCTCAAACTCCTGACCTCGGTGATCTGCCTGCCTTGTCCTCCCGAAAGTGCTGGGATTCAGGAATGAGCCACTGTGCCCTGCCAAACACTCTTGAATATAAATCCTTGTGCCATGTCTGATTACTGTATATATTTCAATATACGGCAACATTGTTCTTTAAATTTAAAATTATCTCTCATAAAAAGAAAGTTATTACCTTGTTTTTTTTTTCAACAAACCCTTTGTACCATAAGACAACTTTTTAATTACTCTCTTTTCAATGAACAGTAACATTTGGTGAAGTCATACCAGCTTTAAACGACCTCAATCAATGCTAGTTTTAGATATTTTTAGGTTAACCTGACAAAAGTAGTTAAATAAATTTTATACAGATTTAGAAATTATTCTCGGAAGGTGTAAGCTTATAATTTCAACTATTGGATGTCATTGTAAACAAGCAGTTTAAAGAGCTTTATAAAAACTCATACAGGAAGTGGTTTATTGAGACAAAAATATACCCCCCAGGAAAAAGGTAAATAACAACACTTCTAATATCATGCGAATCAATATTTGTGACTTGCAGTAAAATTCCCCAAGACAGCAACCCACACAGATTCAAAAAGGGCTGTATGTTCAATTGGAACTGAAGATGATATACCCTTGAAAAATTGGTAGAGGACTCAAAAAATGACATTAGTGATGTAAAAAATACAAGGAAATGGAATGAGACTTAAATGGGAATGGGAAAAAACAAAATGCATCAATATGCATTTTAAACACACAAGTGTAAGCTAAACTAATAAATATTAAAAATAGACTTTTCATTATTCAAATACATGCTGAGATGTTTATAAATTAAATTAAATAGGTTCCTTATATTTGTGTATCTGTGGCAATTCTTTGGTATGCATTTCTAAAAGTTGAATTAATTACTTGGTTAAAGTTAGAAAAATATTTATGATTATTGATCCATACTAATAAACTATCTTCACAACAGTTGTTCAGATTTATCATGTTACCATTAGTTCATGAATCTTCCTCTTTATAATTCTCTCACAAATACTAATTTTGAAAGAACTCTTAGAAATGTTACATGGTAAATAATGATGAATTACAATTTCCCAGGGAATTTACAAAAGAAAAACATTTTCTTATAGGCTAATTAGTCAATTCCTTCCTTAGTGTATTGCCTGTGATGTCTGTTCCCTTTTTTGTTATTGTTGTTGGGATGTTAAAGTTTTTTTATTTATTATCCATGTGCTAAGTTATATATCTGCTTTCAAATTTGCTTTTGATTTTTGTTTGCTTTATTTTCTAATACACTGAATTTTTAATATTCCTATGTATTCAAATCTCTCAATCATTTCTCTCCAGGGGTCAGTTAAGTGTTTAACTATATTTTTCTAGCTTTAGGTGAGTTAATCGTTAACACTAAATCTTTCACCTTTCTGAAACTTATTTTGGTATAATATTAAGTTATAGTTTGATATTTTTTATCAGAGAGCTCATTTTTCCAAATCATTCATTTCCTATTGTTTTATTATAAATACATTTCTTATAAATACTACTGTCTGTTTCGGGATATTTTATTTGTTCCAATGGTCTGAGGCTTTTCACTGGTACCGCACTATTTCAATTATTAACGTCTGTAGGGCAAGTTTCCCCTTTCTTTTCCAAGATTTTCTGACATATTCTTGTCTGTTTGCTTTCATTTTTCCAGAGGAACTAATATGAATTTTATTAAGTTCCAAAAACAGTTCTATCAGGATTTTGTTTAGAATCACTTTGAGACTGCAAATGATTTTGGAGAGAATTCATTCCTTGTGAGAGTTTGTGTAACCATTTCCCATTTCTGAACAAGTCTATTAAAGAATTTTCTTCTTAGTACAGTTTTGTAGTTGTTTTACTGAAAGACACATCTTTCTGGTTAAGATGATTTATAGGTATTTAATATTGTCTGTTGCTATTCTGAGTGCATCTTTTCCTATAATGTTTTATAACCCTTCATTGCTGGTACTCAGTGAAGTTATTATTTGTGTATTTACTTTTTGTCTGCTCATCACATTAAATGCTTCCATCAAATAAATGACTCTTTTAAGTATATCCTCTTTGATTTTTAATTGCAAATCATGTTAATTTTGTCTTCTTCTTTAGGAGGACTTTTTCATTTTTACCTCCTGTTTTGTAATATTGGTGAGTATTTCTAGAACAACGTTAAATAAGTGGTGGTTGAAATCTTTTCTTATTCTTGATTTTTAAGGGAAAACTACTAGGCCCAATTGTACAATAAGATGTCCATTGTTTTAAAGGAGGCTTTATTAGGTCATGAAAACATATTTACATTCTTAGTTGACCAAGGGTATTTGTTTTTAAAATATAAATGTGTATTCATCACACCTGTAATCCCAGCACTTTGGGAGGCCAAAGCAGGTGGATCTCTTGAGCTTGGAAGCTTGAGACTAGCCTGGGCAACATGGCAAAAACCTGTCTCTACCAAAAAAATACAAAAAAATATACCAAAAAAAGCTAGGCGTAGTGGTGTGCATCTGTGGTCCCAGCTACTCGGGAGACTGAGGTGGGAAGATTGCTGGAGCACAGGAAGTTGAGGCTGCAGTGAGCTGTGATCATGCCACTGCACTTCAGCCTAGGTGACAGAGCAAGACCCAGTCTCACTAAATAAATAAATAAATAAGTAATTTTTATCAAGTAATTTTTTAAAACATTTCCTAAAGTAATCAACTGAAGGCCGGGCGCGGTGGCTCAAGCCTGTAATCCCAGCACTTTGGGAGGCCGAGACGGGCGGATCACAAGGTCAGGAGATCGAGACCATCCTGGCTAACACGGTGAAACCCCGTCTCTACTAAAAAATACAAAAAACTAGCCGGGCGCAGTGGCGGGCGCCTGTAGTCCCAGCTACTCGGGAGGCTGAGGCAGGAGAATGGCGTGAACCCGGGAGGCGGAGCTTGCAGTGAGCTGAGATCCGGCCACTGCACTCCAGCCTGGGCGGCAGAGCGAGACTCCGTCTCAAAAAAAAAAAAAAAAAAAAAAGTAATCAACTGAAATTCTCTAATGCTACTAAGTCTTTGAGTATATCCTTTCTATATTTTATTAAGTATTGTTCACATGTATTTTCAACATTTCTCAATGGTTTCTAAGTATTTATTTTATTTTAAATCCAAGAGTCATCTAGAACATTGCTTTTACTTTCCAGCTGGCAAAGATTTTGTTTTTATGATTGTGCTTAAATTTACCTACAATTCAGTTTTATTGCTTTATGACCATAGGATGTGACCTGATTATATTCTGCTTTTTTGTTTTCTTTGGAGTGTAGAATATCACCACTTACAAAAATAATCATGAAAAGAAGTTGTCAACTCTATTTTGGGGGGCCCTTTTTCTTTTTTGTTACATATATTTGGCAAAATATATGTAAAATGATCATTTTTAGGTGTACAGTTCAGTGGCATTAAGTATAATAAATTCTCACGATTGTGCAACCATAGGCACTCTCCTTCCCCAGCACTTTCTCACCTTCCCAAATTGAAACCCTGTATCCACGAAACAATAACTCCTCATTTTCTACTCTTTCAAGCCCCTGGTAACCTCTGATCTACTTTCTATCTCTATAAGTTTGACTATTTTAGGTTCCTCATATGAATGGAATCATATAACTCTTGTCCTTTTGTGTCTTGCTTATTTTACTCAGCATAATGTCTTCAAGGTTCATTCATGTTGTAGCGTGTGTCTGTATTTCATTTCTTTGTAAGGACAAACATTTCATTGCAGATATACGCCACATTTTGTTTGTTCATTCATGTAAACTTTATTTCTAATAAAAGAATCAATATGTTTCATTCGCATAAAGTTATATTGTTTAAATCTCAAATTATTTTGTCTATTTAATCTGTCAAACTGATGGATATAAAACACATTTTCCTACTACAACTGTATTTCTTTCATCTCCTTTCATTTCTCCTTGATTTTTCTTTATTTAATAAAATATGTTATTATTTGGCTCATAAGGTACATGATTATTATATCTTTATCTTAATTGTGCCATTGATTAATATTAAATATTTCTTTGACCCCCATTTAAGGATTATGGTTGAAACTCTCCTTTGTATTATATGAATACTGCACCACTGGTTTTTCTGTTATTGTCTTCATACTACATTAATATTTATTCTTTTATTTCTAAACTTTCTAAATCACCTCTTAGGTATGTCTTTTTGTAAACTGGATCTGTTTGTTACCAAAGCTGAAAGTGTTTTCCTTTTGGTACATAAGTTTATCATGTTTCCACCTGTTGCCATAACTGTTATGCTTGGCTTTACTTACTTTTTTACTTTACTTACTTACTTGTTACCTTAACTTTTATTGTTTCCATTTTCTTTGCAGTTTTTTGTGTTTTGTCATACAAACTCTATTTTGTTTGATTTTATCTTTTGAAGGAATTTGGAAGAGAAAAATTCTATTTTAAATGGTACAAAGAGTTGCCTTTTAAGCTTGTCAAATTACTATATTTAGCCTTTGTTTCTTAAATGATCCAGTTTTATTCCCCTTGAGCCCAACTAGTAACTCAGCATAATCTTCCTTCCCCTGCTCATCTTCCCTCTTCTCACTTCCTTACTTTTTTTTTTTATTCCAGTCTGGTGACATTGATCCAGACTGTTACTATACAACTATTCCATTTGTATTATACAGATTTTCAACATTTTATTTAGACTTTTCCAATATGTTTTAAAGCATTTTAACAACAATTACTTTTATTTATATTTATGTATTTGATTGATTTAAATACTCACCACTAGTCCTTTATATACCATCATTTTTTCACTATTAATGTTGTGCTTTGATTTGTTAGTGATCCATCTGGAGAATGGCTTTTGGTGTTTCATCAGCATCTTAGTGTGTTTGTGTTGCTATACAGGAATACCTGAGACCAGGAAATTTCTAAAGAAAGAAGGTTTATTTGGCTCATGATCCTGCTGATTGGAAGACTGGGCGTCTGGTGAAAGCCCCAGGCTGCTTCCTTCCACTCACGATGGAGGGTGAAGGGGAGCATGTGCAGAGATCCCATGGTAAGAGAGGAAGCCAGAGAGTGTACGGGTAGGGAATGGGTGCCCGGCTGTTTTTAACAACCAGCTCTAGAGGGAACTAATAAGCAAGAACTCACTCATTGCTGCAAGGATGGCACCAGTCCTTCCTGAGGGATCTGTCCCTGTGACCCAAACACCTTCCACTAGGCCCCACCTCCAACACTGCCACAGTGGGGATTAAATTCCAGTGTGAGATTTAAGGGGTCAAACAAATCATATCCAAACTATCAAACCGTAACAATCAGGATGGGTAAAAGAGTAGGGTAAGCTCTGCTTTTGCACATGAGGTTGTTTTTCTGTTTTCACCCATGAATGACAATCATTGTCTGTATTTAGGACTACTGGGCTACAATCTTTTCTCATCAATATCTTGGAGTCATTGCTCTGTGGATTTCTCTAGTTTCATTTTTAGGATGGGAAATTTGACGCTTGTCTGATTTTTATTCTTTTGTAGGTAACTTTTATATTATCATGGCTGCATATTGATAAGATTTTTAAAGAATTTCTATTTAAAGACATTCCAGAACATGTGTAGATTATCTAATGTATTTTAATTACCTTTACTGTAATTCAGTGAGCCCAATTAATCTGCTCACCTAAATAATTTATTTTAAATCGGCAACGTTTTAATTTTAATATTTATTTAATATAATTAACATTAATATTTAATTATTCCTGCTGTACCTAGTATTCTGGTTTCTTCCCTCAGGTAACTCTATAAGTCATTGGTGCAACAGAGATTTATTGAGTGCCAACTATATACTAGGCATTATTCTTGGCTCTTGATGTTTTATCAGTGAGCAAAACAAAGATTTCCATTCTCAAAAAGCTTAAAATCCTGCCACAAGAAACAGAGAATAAGCAATAAACCTAATAAATGTGTAAGTGACATGGGGGAGCACATGGTCTAGGGGTCAGGGAAGGTTGTGGCATTAACTTGAATGGTTAGGATAAGCATAGAGAAGATAAGTTTTTTCTTTTTTCAGTTTTTGCTTTTTTTTTTTTTAACCGTCTCCTCCACTGATGGAAATCTGGTCCCTTCCTTCTGCTTCAGTGGCTGTTTCCATGTTCATACGCCATATTGGTAATGACATTTCACACAGCATCAGTGCTGCTCTGTTTTATCCTTATGCTATTATTATTACCTTTTGCTTTTCCCTGCAATCTTAAAACAGCTATTTTCAGACTACCTATGTCTGTTTCCTCCCAGCTTGTTTTCTGTTTGTGGCTTTTTCCTCTTGGTGAATAACAGAAGTCATGTGCTCCTGTGCCATTTCATGGATGATGAATAGATGTCTTTTAAACAGTTCTATTTTCCAAAGAAAATTATACTTTCTGAGAAAGAATATGCTTTCTGAAAAAAGAGACATGCTTTTTGTCAGACCAAGATTCTGTTTGCTTCTTGCAGTAGTGTCTCTTCCTAGGCCCCTTCTCATTTTATTTATTCATTCCTTAGCAGAAGCTGCCTTGGCCTCATGTCTGCTACAAGATAGGACCCATGGGGCCCACCGCCCTACCTCTCTGATGGTGACTGCCTCCCTCAGCTCAGACTTGGAATGAGGCATAAGGCTCACATGCAATCTCTATTAAATTGGGCAGAAGGCTCTGTCCTCCTTTCTCAGAATCTGAAGATGGCAGATGAGTCAGATGCCAGTGTGTTCTTTGCTCCAGTCCTCCTGAAGCAGCAGAGCTTTGAGCTCCTTGCCTCTGTCCCCTTTGTAGAGATGACCATGCATTCAAAGACACCAAACAGCTCTGCCCAGCCCTTCTACTTCCTATCAAGGTGGATAATAAAAGCAAATGTTGCCATGTTTGAATTTGTAGATAAAGCAAGAAGCAGATTGTCCAGGGTGAGGGGCAAGGACCTGCTCTGGACAGCTATGAAGGTGGCTTTTGCATAGTGAGCTATGGCCACCCCATTGTTCAGGGAGTTGTGTTCCTAACTCTCAGCCTGCTGTGCAGCATATCCTTTCCAAGGGTGAAACCTGTGAGACACAGTCCTAATATGTTTTTCTCAATCTATTCCCCTCATCAATGGGCTTTGGCAATGAGATATTCTTTTATTTCCCCCACTTAACAATCTTGATCTTGGATTATTTTGGGGGACATTAAGAGAAAGAATGGCAGATACTACTAATCTGTCATGATATTATCAATCATTCCTTCATTAACTTATTAACTTATTTATCTGGTTGTAAAATCATGAAGGCAACGTAGGCATTATTGTTGCTATTTTTAGGCTCAGAAAGGTGGAGTGACTTGCACAGGGTCATGTATTTAGATGGAGATGGACTGGTCCATGTATTTTTCCCACTATTCTCCTTTGTTCCTTTCTGACCACCCTATGGACTGTGGTAATACATTGCAAGTCTAAGGCAACTTTCCCCAGCAATTCACTACATGGTATGCCTCTTAGACATTCTGTCACTATGAGTGTGTGTATGTGTGTGTGTGTGTTCAATTAATAAGAAATAGGTGAGACCATTTGTGTGTGTGTGTGTGTGCATGTGTGTGTAGGCACACAGCTAGTTGGTGTCATAACTGAAAGTCTTCTCATTTCAAATTCAGAATTTTTCTCTCTCATGTATGATATCTTCTTGCTAAAGAGAATTAGGGGGAAGAGCTCTTACCAGAAATTCCCTCATATGCATTCCCAAATGGAACAAAACTCTCAGAGTGCATCTCAGCCTCTGTGCTTCCCTGCTGGTGTGACGACCAGGGGATGTCACATTATCTGCATGTGTACCATGGAGAACCAGGGCTTATTGCATTGGGAAGCCTCCTTGTCATTCCACTGGGCTCCCTGACATCCTTATCCTGGTACAAAAACTGCAGTCATGGAAATCCAAGACTCAGCAAGCTGTTCACATCGGTGTGTGCTGTTTGCATGATGAACATGGTGGTGTCGTCTTGGCATCCTGGTTAAGCAATAAATGTAAATGTGGCTACCCAAAACCCAGCTCTGATAAGCCACTCCTTTACTTTCTGTTCTGGCTCAGGCTTCATTTTCCCACCCTAATGCATATTACCAAGTCCCCACATACAAATCATTGTCCCTCTCCCAACAGAGGCCACGTCCAGTCAACGAGAAGATCCCAGGGAGCAGATGCTGGCTACAGTGGCTTTTCTACTACACAAGGCATGCTCTTTCCCCTCCCCTAATTCATCCCTGGTTACAGAGGAGCTGGTCCTAGAGATTCATTTTATGAATGGACTTGTAATGAGTCCCCCATTCTTTCCCCACACACTCCAGAGAGTCCAGGTTCTGAGGCATGCTAAGGGGTTTGTAGGAGAGAGACGCAAGGCTTCGAGGGGACATTGATGCCAAATCAGCTCCCTTTGAGGAACACGGCTTTGCAGGCTCACATTCACAGAGGAAAGGACACGTCACAGACATGACTGCAGGCAAAGCTTCTGGTTCCTTGGACCAGAAAGAGGGAGGGATTCTCTCCGGTAAAGTTCATAGAAGGTTACACAGGTTCAGTTCTAGTAAATTACTTGGCCTGTCCTTTGAATACATTGAGATGGCTGATGAAGATTAGGAAGAAACCTTCTTGTTTTCAGACTCAGCTGGTCTTCTAAAGCATGGCCGGAAAGGCCCGGTTTGGGTTAAGGTTACACAGAAGCAAACTGGAAGCCAGGGAAGATCACACGGGCCCAGCACACCCCACTCTGCTTGTTAGGCTGTTTTACAGAAAACTTAAGGTGTATTAGGGAAATCACAACAAATCCTCTAACAGTGTCACTGCATTTAACCAACGAGTTTATCCCCTGAGAGTTAGCTGTCTAAGGAGGCAAACAACCAAAAGTTCACTGGGAAGAATTCGGTTCCACATTCCAAACCTAAATTTAAAATCATGCAGACAGTGGTTCTTAATTAGGTGTGACTTTGCCCCCCCAGGGAACACATAACAATGTCACAACGGTTGGCATCTAGTGGTGTGAGGGATAGGAATGCTGCTAATGTCCCGTAAGGCACAAGGTATTCCCCCGACCTGGCCCCCTTCTCCCCACAGTAGCGCTGAGGTTGAGAAGCCCAGATGTGGATGGTCATCACCCTCTTTCCTGCTGGCAGCTGACAGCGCATCTCCCAGACATAACTCCTCCCTATACCCTCCTCCTCACATCCTCGCTAAACTTCACCTTGGGGAAGGAGCCTGTCTGATGAAAACCCAGCATGTGGGTCACACTCACCTTTCCCTGCTGGTCCGTTTTGATCTCCCAGCCCCGGGGCAGTTCCAGCCGAGTGTCTGCGAACATGTTGATGAAATTCACCAAGTCCCGGTTGTGCTGGTAGCGTTCAAAATTGCGAGCATCCCGTCGGACTTTCAGAATCATGTGCTTTAAGCAGGTGCTACTGGTGAACACTCGGTAGGCACTCTGAGATGGGTCAGGGCGATGGGGTAAGGAGTGGGGAATGAGGAAAAACACAGAGCAAGCACACCGTGAGCACCCTAACACTGCTAAGTGTGATTGTGACACAGCGGTTTATTATGAGTGTGAGGTAGAGGCCTCAGAAAATGAGCTCTTGCTCAAGAAGTAAATGCCCAGGAATTCGAGACCAGCCTGTGCAACATAGCAAGATCCCATCTCTACAAAAAATTTTAAAAATTAGCGGGGCGTGGTGGCACGTGCTTGTGGTCCCAGCTACTTGGGAGGCTGAGGTGGGAGGATCACCTGAGTCCGAGAATAGAGGCTGCAGTGAGCCATGATTGTGCTGTTGCACTCCAGCCTGGACAACAGAGCAAGGCTTTGTCTCAAAAAAAAAAAAAAAAAAAAAAAAGTAAATGTGCATTGAATCATGCCCCCTTGGCCCACATGGACAATCTGTGACACCCGTTCCACCTGAGTGCTGCGTAGTACGGGACGCGGCCCACCACCCCTCTGTGCAACTCCACACGGTTTTCTTGCTGTCTCAGTCACGTCTGGCTCTCCTTGGTCTCCCTCTACCTGCCTGAACCTCACTCCTCTCTCTCCTCCATGGTCCCTTCTCTGACTATTGAGGTCTGCCTTTGGTCCTCCTACCTGTCTAAAACAGGGAGCATTAATTTAGGGCCTCTGGGGATTGAAGGCTGGACGTGAGAGGTCTGTCATTTCTTTGAATCCTATGTAAAAACGTGTGTGTGTGTGTGTGTGTGTGTGTGTGTGTGTGTGTGTAGGGGGTTGGGGGATGGGAACAGATGAAGAAAGAAATGACAATGTGACGGTACACAGGGCTGGTGTGTGTGTGTGTGGCGGCAGGGGCGTGCGTGAAGGGACAGACCACATGTAGACAGGGGGTTGTTTGGGCCAGTGGCTCCTACTGGCCCAGGGCCACCTGCACCCAGAGCTGGGGCATGGCCATGTGCCACGCGCTTTCTCCCTGTGGCCCCCACAACGCCTCTGGGGAGCTGCTTGGGATCGAGCCACTGGGCATCCCACAGGCTTCTCAGAAATAACCTGCTAAAAACTGATATCCCCCTCTGTAGCCACACCCTCCATCACCCAGTCAAACTCCAGCTCCAGCTTAGTGCGGTCACTGCCTCACCCAGGTGCCCAAAGCAGAAACTACGCTGTCTTTCTTGAGTTATCATCTTGCGCCCACTCATGATCACGGTGGACCTAAGTGCTGCTGAGTCCATGAGAAATGTCCTCGAATGGAGCCATTCCTTGCCACGTTCCCACCCCTTCCTTAGGTCACAGCCAGATCATCTCTCACTCAGCGGTTGAATCAGCCTGTGTCTCAACCCCCTCAGCTCAGTCTCTCTCCCTGACACTCTGCCAGAGAAAATCCATCATCAACCCCCCTGGTCAGGCAGCCTGAGTGCTACTGTTGACTCCTGTGACCTGCTGCAGTAGATCCAGGCTCCTTTGCATGAATTACCAGGTGTTCTGCTGCCCAGTCTCCAGCCCCTCCTCCTCTCTGCCTCCTGCCAGTCACTCACACTCACCACCTTGGGCTTGTCCCCCAGGCCCCCTCACGGGTGCATCCTTTCTACAGATGTCCCTCTGCCTGGACTTCTTCTTGTCCACTTTCGACCTTCAGGACTCAGTTCAGCCGCCTCCCCAAGAATGCTCCCTAGCGCCCCCAGAGCACTCTGTCCTCCCTCAGTTTGGCTTGGTCCTGTCACACTGGGCTGATCTTTTTCACATCATTGCTCCACAAAATGAGATCTCCTACTGTTTAGGTATCACCTTAATCTGTCTTTGTGACTCCAGCACCTAGATCTGAGCCTGAACCGCAGAAAATGTTTGTTGAATGGAAAAATTAATGAATATAGTGATATCATGCCATTGCTTTCTTGAAAATACCAAAAAAAGCAATGAAAAAACTACATATGTAAAATCATATCAAATTTAACTTCAGAGTGATATTTTAAAAAACCGTATCAAAAAGAAACCCAGTTATTTACCTAGAAGAACGCTGCTTTAAAATTTTATCAGTGAAAATGATTTTATAAAATGATTAGGTTGAAGGGAATCTGGCTGATTCATAATCTTGCTCCTTTAAAATTTTAATAATAATAAAAACAAGTTTGCTTCCAAAGCACTTTCACTGACATTAACACATTTGAGCCTAACAAAAACCCAGAGAGGCAACAGCATTTCCAAATCCAGCCTTTGTCCTTTTTGGGAGACTCACAGATAGTCAAAAGAGTGGACTGAGCTGTCTTCTTTGTTTTTTCTTGCTTACGTTAAAATTCTACCCTTTTAGATCTATCAGATGATTTTACAAAGCTGTGTTTTGGGTCTTGCCAAGGCAGGCCCCTCCCTTCGCATTTTAGGGCACTCACATAATTGGCATGCAGCACAGTGAAGAATTCGGGGTTGGTGATGAACTTGACCGCTGGGGACTGCAGCAGCAAGGTGATTTTTTGTGAGTTAACCGGAGAAAGTGACCCTTCTCTCCTTAGATCTGGAAAAAATGAAGTTGGGAAAAAGGCATTTCAACCTCTGTACTTCGCTCCTGATGGCAGCAGCACACAAGCCTTCACCCACACAGCAGCGCAGACTGTTGGATTTAGGCCAAGTGTCATTACTTTACATATGTCAGTTAAGAATCATCATTTCCTAGCAGTGTTTCTGCATAACTTCAGTAAGGCTCCTCCACAACATCTCTTCCCTTTTATCACAATGATTTTCTTTTTCCTTACCCTTCCTTCCTTCCTCCCTTCCTTCCTTTCCTCCCTCTTTCTTTCTTTCTTTCTCTCCTTCCTTCCTTCCCTTCCTTCCTTTTCTTTCTCTTTCTCTCTCTCTGTCTTTCTCCCTTACTTTCCCTTTCCTTTTCCCTTCCCTTTCCTCTTCCCCTTCCCCTTCTTCTTCCCCTTCCCCTTCTCCTTCTCCTTCCTTCCTTCCTTCCTCTCTCTCTTTTTGCTTTTCTTGAGATGGGGTCTCGCTCTGTCACCCAGGCTGGAGTGCAGCTGTGCGATCGCAGCTCACTGCAGCCTTGAACTCCTGGGCCCAAGCCATTCTCCCAGATACATAGCCTGCGGAATAGCTGGGACTACAGGCATGTACCACCATGCCTGGCTATTTTTTCTTATTTCCTTTACAAATTGCTAACCATAGCTGTGATAGACTGTTTGTGGAAAGGACCACAATTCCTCTCCTTGTATCCACACCCAGTTGCATTGGGACTTTGCTGCTCTTCCCCTTGGTGAATTGGGGCTGGCCTTGTGCCTTGTTTCAACCAACAGAACTTGTCAGAAGTGACAACGGATCAGTTCTGCATCAGGGTTTCAAGAGACCTGTGTGTCTCCACTCTCTGGTAACCCTGCCATGGCCATGAGAATGAGCTTGGGCGAGGCTGCTGCAAGATGAGAGGCCACAGGGCCATGGGAGCAGGGACAAGCCACCCTAGTGGCAGCTGTCTCAGGTCAGCCCTTGGCCGACTCCACAGCTGATCCAAGATGGACAGGTGAGCTCAGCAGCATTCTGAGGAGCCACCCAGCTGAGCTCAGCTCAAATTGCCAACCTGTAGAACTGTGGGGTAGATGCATGGTTGTGAGTTTCAGCCACTAATTGTGGGATTTTTTTTTAATGCAGTAAATGCCAACTCATTTAATATCAAACTCAGAAATAAACTTTCTGCTGCCTTTTCCTCGTGTTTCTAGTTACTTGGCTATTGTACCACGTCTCTCTCAGAAGTTTGAACAAAGAAATAAATAACAGGCCAGGTGTGGTGTCTTATGCCTGTAATCCTAGCACTTTGGGAGGCTGAGGCGGGAGGATCGCTTGAGGCCAGGAATTTGAGACCAACCTGGGCAACATAGCAAGACTCTGTCTCTACAAAAAATGAAAAAATTAGCCAGGCGTGGAGGTGCATGCCTGAGATGCCAGCTGCTCAGGAGGCTGAGTTGGGAGGACTGCTTGAGCCCAGGAGTTGGAGGCTCCAGTGAGCTATGATCGCACTATGCATTCCAGCCTGGATGACAAACAGACACTCTCTCTTCAATAATAATAATAATAATAATAGTAATAGTAACAGAAAAACCTAAACTAGTCAGTTTAGTTAGCATATCTGGTAAAATGAATTGAAAGGGGGGAATTAAAATTGGTGGTGGAACTGTGGATGTGCCTTTTTAAAAATCACATGAAAATGTCCAATATTCTGCATTGCCCTAGACGGCTGAGACCTGGCAGGATTGGGATCCCAGTGCTGCCTGCCCAGACTGTTCTCTAACCCTTCTTTTGGCAAATAAATCTGCCATCATTTACCCAATTTAAAAAGAAAGTGGATTATTAGGATGTCACTGTGATAATCTTATCTCACTACAGGTTAAAAAAAAAAAAAAGGTGGAAGCTAGTCTCATGCCTTTTGAGTATCTTTTGTCTGAGTTCCACTCGGGCCAATTCAAACAAATGAAGACCAGGAAAACCAGGCCCCAGGTGAATGCCTACTGTAGTGGGTAAAAATTCCCTCCTGTGGCATGCTGGAAAACCTCTTCATTCCCAGGTTCTTCTCTTGGGGGAACTGAATTTTATTCTGTGTGCAAATGAGTGATTATTCCTACTGTTATCACACAGCTCCTTTGAAATAGACTGTGAATTTTTATTGCATGTTTTATTTATAAGTGAAAAAATCCTTAGGACACCAACAAATACAATAAATTTACTTAACAATAAATTATAAATAAATAAATAAAACATTTAGTTAACACTACATGATTGAGCCACTGACAAAGTTGCCTTGCTTCACAAGCACTCTAGCAAATTCAGCTCCATCCCCGGAATTCATCTACTTTCCTGTCTCCAGATCCCCACGCCAGGGTGGTGGTGTTTCCTTCACTGTGATCACTTCTCCTAAGTTTCCTGGTGGAAAGCTCATTCTGTCTGCTTTCCCTTGGGGGCACCAGGCATGCCTCTATCCTCTACCCTGGCCTTCCACTCTCTTCACCCTGGGGCACATTGCTCCCCATGAGGCAGGGTAATAGGCTTGTAGCCCTCTGTCACACAGCCCCTGAAAGCCATCACAGGTTGTGGGGACCCCTCCTCCAATACCTAAGCTGGACTGGGAAGATTCGGCTTCTGAGTCACTCCCTCCACCTCCGCCTCCTCCTGCTGGGGCTTGCTCGCAGCTTTGGCTGCCAGAATCTTCTTCCGACCTCTCTGTTGCAATGGTTCGCTGAATGTTTTGATACCTTTGCATTAGAAAATGGAAAGACAGGAGTTAACTTTGGTTTGCTCCTTGGGGGCCAATACTCTGAATCAGATAATTGGAGAAATCTGTAAAGAATTGTCTTGAGTGTCAGGAAAGAAATGCTTAAAATTCCCACAAGATAGCCAGAACAATTAGCAAGACAAGTATCTCTAAGATGATTCGAGTTCTTTTTGTTTTGTAAGCTATGATGAGTTTCAAGTATGGTGACTTTTCAAAAATCAACACAAATAATAACTAATCATGCAAAACAGCCTGTGCCCTGCATTAAACAAAATCAGGCTAAGTCTAAAATAAGAGTGTGGGAAGTAAATTAAAATGCTACAACTAAGATATCAAATTACCTCAACATTATTGTAATAAGTGTACAAACTGGGCTAGCGGTTCTACTCACTTAGTTTTATTTGTTGGATAATTGATATAATTGGGCAAAGGTCATGGAAATATTATACCTAATAGCATGCTGGCAAATAAATAAATGTTTTCTGCTTATTCAAAGGCTCATTTTGTTTTTCTTCCCAAGTTGGGGACTTAGTCATTTGGCCAGCCAGCTAGCCACCTTGCCAAGTACCAAATATTTGCTAACCCTTCCAATGTGTGAAGGCTTTGTGCTGGACTTTCCGATGGAGGAGAGGATTAGAATATGACATTGCCCTTTAAACACACACAGTCGAGATGTAACAAAAGGCAAATGGGACGGAAGCCATAACTCCAGCCAGGTGAAAGGCTGTCACAGACAGGCAAGAGGTGTGTGGGACACAGATGAGGAACCTCCCAGGGTTTGTAAATTGTGAAGTTGGAGTATGAATTTGTTGGAGAGTTTGTTGGGAAAGGACATTTCAGAAGAGAAACAACATGTGCGAAAGCAGGCCGCCCTCGGGGAGCTCTGAGACACCTGGCAGTGGCATCAGGGTGTGTGGGCACCGGGCAGGGCCAGGAGACCAGTGGATAGGGAGGAAGGAGCCCCAGAGGGCGCCCTGCAGTAGGATGGGTGCTATTCTCTAGGCCACAGGTTCCCCAACCTGAGCCACGCAGAATCACCCGCAGGACTTAAAACACAGACTGCCGGCCTCACGCCCGGAGTCTCTGATTCAGTAGGTTTGGCATAGGGCCCAGGAATGTGCATTTCTTTTTTCTTTTTCTTTTCTTTTTCTTTTTTTTTTTCTTTTTCTTTTTTTTTTTAAGAATGTGCATTTCTGATGAGCTCCCAGGTGATCCTGATGCTGCTGGCCTAGAGATCAATCTTGAGAATGAACCATTGCTCTTGGTGATGGGTGGCTGCTAAAAAAAAAAAACAAAAAAAACCAGGCAGGGCCAGATGTACACGGAGAGTGATTACCCAGTGTCGGAGTGGAGAATGCATTGCAGGAGAGGAGCCTGGAGCTGCGGAGAGCAGCTGGGGGCTCCTGCAACAGCCTAGGCTGGAGACTTTCTGTCTCCGGGAAAGCAATGAGGGGGTGAAGAGGAGGAGGAGGATGAGAGACAGGGTAGCAGGGAATAGCCAGTCTCCAAGTGCAGTCCCAGGTGGGAACGCACGGGGATGCTCGCTGCACAGACGAGGCTCCATTATGGCAGGATTTCTGCAGACCAGTGCCCCGCCCTTTCCTTGATCTTACAGAGGAAAGCTTTCTCACTGTAGTCTCCAGGCCATTTGCAAGAGCATCATCTGAGTGATTGTTAAAATTACAGAAATTGAAGCAAAATAAAAATCTGCATTTCTAACGAGTTCTTTAGGAAGTATTATTTATATCTAGGTTTGAGAACTACTGGTCTAAGGGCTTTCTTTCACTGTTGTTTTATCTGGGGAGACTCCCACTCACTTCTGACACCTTTCAGAAGCCACCTTTGCCTGGAGTGGTTACTGCAAGGCATTTCCTGAGCAGGCCTCTTAGAACAAAATATGGAAGGGGGCGATGAGCTGAGCGGTGGTGTATCTATAGACAGAAATATTTGTGGTAATTCACCACCCCGTACATCTGTGGTGGGAGGTTGTGAAGAGTGATGGATGGTGAACGATGGCCCTCTGTGATCTTCTCCCTGCTGGGGACTCAGGGAATATAGC
Source organism: Theropithecus gelada (assembly GCF_003255815.1). Lineage (NCBI taxonomy): Eukaryota > Metazoa > Chordata > Mammalia > Primates > Cercopithecidae > Theropithecus > Theropithecus gelada. The sequence goes on from NC_037670.1 coordinate 69,468,115, forward strand.
TGTGGCAGGAAAGCAGGGGGTGCCAGCAAGAAGCTGCCCAAGTGTGTGACCTTGACCAAGGCGGGGAACGGGGCCTGCCAAAGACTAAGGCAGCTGCTACCAGGAGGATTCCCTAAATGCCTTATGGCAGGCTGCATTTCTCAAAATGGCACAACGATATTTTTAGACCCACATACTCTTCCAGAACTGTATCTCTCCTTTCAAAAGACAGAATCCATGTCCCCTTCAACTACCTTGACTAACAGAGTTTGTAGCAGCTTGTGATGGAACTTAGCAGCCATGCTCTGAGGCAGCCTGGGCCTCATGGAAAGTCTCTGTGCAGGTGTCCTGGCTGAGAGGCCCAGCCGACAGCCAGCATCAAGCTCCTAATATGTGAGTCTCCAGCCCCGGCCACCCTCTGACTGCAACCAGGAGATATCCCGGGAGAGAACTGTCTAGCTGGGCTCAGTCAAAACAGAACCATGAGAAATAATGGTAAGAAGAAATGCTTGTGGTTGTTTTATGCCACTACATTTGGTGTAGTTTTACTCAGCAACAGATGCCTGGAATAGGGCTTAGAAAAATGTCAGTAACCTTCCCTTCCTTTCCAATGTGCAGTAACCACAGCAGAGCATTATGAGTAAATATGATCTTATTTGATGAGGATAATGTCAGCAGTGTCACAACCTACTTCACATGTCCTCAGCTGGACCTTGGTTATCGCAGGCCTTACTGAGTCAACAGCCTCAAATCCTGCATTTGGCCCCATGTCTGACCTCTGCCAAAGCACAGAGGCCATCTGGGGAAGCAGGGCATGCAGTGGCTTGAGGAGGGTCTCAATCTCTCAGGGCAGGACTGCAGCCTCAGAGGTTCCCCAGCTTTAAACAGGAGAGAGAGGCAGCTCTCTTCTATTTCATTAGGAATTATCCATCAATATCCTCCTCCATTTTTTTTTTGTAGCAAAAGGTTAAATATTTATAATAGATAGAGGGCTAATGAAAATTAGCTAAAAAGTCAGCTGACATACATAATTTGTAAATGGACACACACACACGCACACACACACATACAAACCCAAACAAGAAAAAAAAAAAAAGCCCTCCAAAACCAAGCGAAATCTAAGTGGCATCAAAATACCAGGATCACCTCTTATAGCAACAAAAACAAACCAAAAGATAAGATGGAAGTGAAGCTGTAGTTGTTGGCAGAGTAAATCCCTAGAACCACAATGTCTAATGTAGAAAGCAGTTAGGCATTGATACCAAATGCCAAATCCACATTTATCTCCCTTGGCCTAATCTTTTGGGAATAGAACCCTAAGGAAACCCTCCACTATAAGGCAGTCTTAATATTTAGCAGGCCCTTGCGACAAGAAACAGTGACAAAAGCAATAAGCAAAACATTCAACAGTATGAAATTAGGTTAACTAAACTTCAGCCATTCAGTGGAATACTATACAAGTAATTACATGTTAATCTGAAGACTATGCGGCAATATTAAATGCTAACAGTGTAGTAAGTGAAAAAAGAATATGAAACTAACTACATATCACCATCGTAATCATGTAAGAATTGTGCATGCATATGGAAATTGAAGATGGACACATGTTTTTAAAAAGCTAAATTGACTGGGCATAGTGGCTCATGTCTGCAATTCCAGCACTTTGGGAGGCCAAGGCAGGAGGATCACCTGAGGCCAGGGGTTCGAGACCAGCCTGGCCAACATGGTGAGACCTTCTCTCTACTAAAAATGCAAAAATCAGCTGAGTGCGGTGGTGGATGCCTGTAATCCCAGCTACTCGGGAGGCTGAGGCAGGAGAATGGCTTGAACCCGGGAGGCGGAGGTTGCAGTGAGCTGAGATCATGCCACTGCAATCCAGCCTGGGCGACAGAGTGAGACTCTGTCTCAAAAAAAAAAAAAAAAAGCTAAATCATCCTTGGGGTAGCTAAAGTATAGATCACTTTTTTCTATTTAAAACTTCGATTTCCCTTAAATTATCATAATTTTATACAAATAATTAAAAAATCAAACTTTAGTTGATTATTTAAAATAAGAATACATATTTATATTTTCTGCTTTTCAGTAAATATTTGTGAAAGTAGAATTAATTCTGGATATTCTGAAAGCATGGGAATTAACCCAGAAAACGATCTTGTACTGAGTCCTATTAACCTTCTGGCACCACACTAGGTGCTGGGAGCAGAGAAGGGTAGAAGGAAGAATAAGGCAAAAAGGTAAGAAGTGGCAACAGAGGCAGGCACATTCTGGAGGCTACAGGGGAGGAAGTCACTGGCTCTGTGTGGAGGATTTTGGGACGGCGTCCTGGGGCACATGACATTGAGTCAGGTCTGTAGGACAAGCTGTGTTTCAGGTGGGAGGCAGGCATGAGGCATTTTCCTGCAGTGGGACCATGTGGCCAAGCCATAAAGGCCTGGAAGAGTGTGCCGCATCTGGGGAATGGCTGAGTTGGAACATGGTCACTGCGACCTACCACACAAGCTTCCACATTGATTGCTACTGTGTACTCTGCACTTCCTAGTGTTATGTCTCCTTGCACAAACACATCTGATTTTCACAGTCATCTGGTTAGGCTCAAGGGAAACTCCTTGCAACACTGAGTAATACTTTCACATGGCTGTGAGCCAGTAATCATTGTAAATTTCTCCAGATAACTGTGGGTTATCAGAACAATGACCCTGGTGTGTGTGGTCGCATGTGAGATGGATAGAAGATTGGAAGTGTACTTTCTGGGGCTGCCTGTTATCATGCCAAATACAGAAAATCTTAAATGCTTCAAAGCAATAGGTTAAGATAAGTATGGAAAAGCCTGGATACTTATTTGAAGGTTATCTGATCTTCCCTAGGTACACTTTTTCACAAGAAATAAGTACCTTCTCAAAGTGCTAAATTCCTTTTCTTTTTATCTGACCAGATGGATGTAGCAAATGCAACTTCCTATTCGGCAAAGTCCAGCTGCCTCTCCCAGCATGTTCATCTCCACTGGAGGGCACAGGAATTCATATCAAAGGCTATAAAACTTATTTGGAGACCTGGTTCAGGATGGATTTGGCCTAATTTTTATATTATGCAAGCTGATCACCCCGATGATAAACTTCCATGGATGTTTATGCCATAGGTCAAGGTGCTTCCTTCTGCTTCAGATTCATTGTCTTGCTTTGGTTAGTGTTCAAAACAGCACTTCTTATGAATACAGCCTGACGATGCCTTCCCTTATTTCTCTGCTAAACAATTGGAGCTCATCAGTTTTGGCAAGAGAGACCTAGGGGCTAACTTCTGCCTACGGAATCATGACAGGGTCTCTATCTAAGATGAGCTTACTTTGTCTTCTACATTTTTAGTTACACAAATCTTGTTGCAATCACCATGAAAGGACTCTCCCATGGATTTTGGTCCATTCATGCCTTGTAAAACTGGGTTATCAGGACTTCCTCTCTGTAACATGCTTTGTTGGAGTGGGAATGACTGTAAAGTGTGCTGCCAATGCAAGTCTTTTAAGGTTTTTGTTAATGACTTCAACACTCAGCTGCTGATGGGGAAAGGTGGAAAGCAAATGTCTTCCAAACGTTCAGGCAATGAAAAAATGTTCTGGTGATTTTCACCTAAAGTATGCTCCTCTGTGTATAACAGTAACCAGAAGTTCATTTTCTTTTTTTTTTGTTTCCATGTGTTTTGCTTGTTTGTTTTTTTGAGATGGAGTCTTACTCTGTCTCCCAGGCTGGAGTGCAATGGTGCGATCTCAGCTCACTGCAACCTTCGCCTCTCAGGTTCAAGCGATTCTCCTGCCTCAGCCTCCTGAGTAGCTGAGATTATAGGTGCCTGCCACCACGCCTGGCTAATTTTTTTCTATTCTTAGTAGAGACAGGGTTTTACCATGTTGGCCAGGCTGGTCTCAAACTCCTGACTTCAAATGATCCACCCGCCTCGGCCTCCCAAAGTGCTGGGATTACAGGCGTGAGACACCGTGCCCGGCCCCATGTGTTTTTAATAGGACTAAATTATTTCTCCTCCTTTTTTTCTGGCAGATAAGAGTTAAATCTCAAAGGCATTTGCTATCAGTAGGTGTGTTCCACAAACCCAGTTCTTCATTCTTTTTAGTCTTTCTCAACTTTTCCTTCACCTTCATACTTGACATGAAAGCAAGACAGCATGTGTGTGCAATTTCAACTGAAGGAAGCCTCAGTTTGCAATTCCTGGTAATCAAAAGTATCCTGAAGCTGCCACTCCGGTCTTAAAGAGCAAGATGTCAGAGACAATGCTCTATACTAGCTTACTGCGTCATCTCTGACATGAATGGACCACTGTTTAAGCCTGATACTGTTTAAGGTTTTGTTTGTAGGTTAAAAACAAAATGATATCTTTACAAGTTCTCAAAAAAAATAATTCTCAAAAAATGTTTTTAAACATTTCTTTTTCTAAGATGAAGGCTTTTCACGAATTATTATTGATAGGCATATATCAATTATGGGATCAGGGTAGGAATGCATACAGTGATTTATGAGACAGTTTATTCTCCAGGCAGCTTTTAGTCTTCTTATGGAACCTGTCCTTGGAATGTTTTTAACCGAGGTCTGTATCCTTTTGAGAACTGTATGATGGGTATGGATCAGTCAGCCAGAAAAATGTGTATCTATGCATAATTTGGGTATAGTGCCTGGAAAGTTCAAGGAACACTGACATCCTTGGTGAACATCCCAGGAGAGGGGGATACACCGGCCCTTGGTCAAGAACTCCTGTTTTTGAGCCTAGGCTATTAAGAAGTTTAGATGATATCCCATCCTTAAATGACACTCAAGCTTAACTTGTCTCTTGCCACCAAATTCTAAATCTAGCTTTCCAAATACCTGCTAGGAATAGGTTTCTTAAGATACTTAATTACTTTCCAGTCTCCTCGTACAGTCTGGGCAGAAAAGTGTAAGGGGAGTGTCTCTAGCTGCCATTCTCCTTTCACTGTGGTTTAGGGGAGCTCATTGCATAATGATCACCAACCGCCTGTTGAGTTGCTCCATCTGCTGGATGGACCCCGATCTCCGCATGCCATCCGGGGTGGCTGCTGCCGTCGGACGCTGCCAGGTGGTTGTGCGGTTCACGTGGTCCACATAAAAGACCCGCCCGTGGCTGTCAATTCGAGCTTCCCAGTCTAGTGTTTAACAAGAAGGCAAAAAGAAAAATCAAGGACAAACCACTGACCCATGTGAAACGCATACAACTTCCAGGTCTTCTGCAGGTAGAACTCACCATTGGTTCATGGCTGCAGGCCAGACCCTGCCCACAGCACCTGCCACGACTTCTGGGACACTGGCATGAACTCGGGAGCTCAGAAAACAGTTTAATGAACTCAGACTCTCTGCTGGGCCATATTAAACAGTAATTGTGGTTCCTTGACCGAGACCTATGTTAAAATTCTAATACTTTCCTTTTTTTTTTCTTTTTGAAGCAGAGTCTTGCTCTGTCACCCAGGCTGGAGTGCAGTGGTGCGATCTTGGCTCACTGCAACCTCCACCTCCTGGGTTCGAGCAATTCTCCTGACTCAGCCTCCCAAGTAGCTGGGATTACAGGTGCCAGCCACCAGGTCTGGCTAATTTTTGTATTTTTTAGTAGAGACAGGGTTTCACCATGTTGGCCATGGTTGACCAGGCTGGTCTCGAACTCCTGACCTCAGGTCTACCTCAGCCTCCCAAAGTGCTGGGATTACAGGCATGAGTCATCACACCCGGCCAAAATTCTAATAATTTCTAAAGAGAAAATCTAATGTTTAATGAATTTATTTCTTTAGAAATGTCCATCCCCACTGTCACTCTTGTTGGCTACTCAAATGACAGCTGTGGAAGATTGGAGTATCCTCCAGTGAAAGCTGACACTGTGATGCTGGAGAACCCTTTCTTTGCTAAGTCTGGGTTCAGTGGAGAGAAGAATGGCCCTCAGATTAAAACCAGTTTTAACTACTGTTCTAAAACCTTGGATCTGCGAATTTAGATGACCTCTGTCTTATAGTTAGCAAACTTAATCGATTGCCTTTCCTCTTGAGTGGGTGAATGGAAGGAAATGATTGTTAGGGTTTCAAAACAGCCTTTTGATAAGTTGTTAATTAACAGTGTATATTCAACCCGCAGTTGTCAAATATCTCTGGTCACCAAACCAAACCAGTAACTAGGCAGTACCCTTTTGTTGATAAATAACCATCCCAAACAGTAGAGGGAGCCCGAGATAAAGAAAAGTTCCCTTGCTTCCCAAATTAAAAACAAAAGAAAACAAAAATAGAAAACAAAAAGGTGGAAGCATGGATGAGTCACTACATAATACAGGCAGGGGCTGCGTTGGGGTGAGGTGGGTGGAAAAGAGCTGGAAGCAATGTGTTCACATTTGAGCGAAACAGAAGAGCGATGCCTGCTGTACAGAGATGGGCAAAGCTTTTAGATTCCACACATCGCATTGTGGAAATAGCAGCAGTGTGATAAAGTTATGCTGAAAATACACAAGACTAAAGAAGAAGAAAAAGCACAAATGTCCGCAAAAGGAGGAAAACCATCCAGCCTTTTCAGTGAGAAAAGCCATAGCTTTTGGGAGTAGGTCAGATATTAACAGTTCCATTGAAAACTTATCATTCAGGTAATGACATAGCAACTCTCATTTTTTTAAGGGAAAAAAATATATTTGGCATATTTATTGTTTTATATGTACATAGTATATCTGTTTGTGGCATTATGGCTTATGCCTGACCTGACGGATTGTCAAGTAATGCCCAGTAAAAACCAAAGTACCCCCAAACACCAAACGTAACTTATGAGAGAAATTGAAGAAAAGATGTAGGCAGATTGTATAAATATGTGCTAGGAGGTTTTGATTAAAATTGATCTAATGATTATCTAATGATAATCCAGCTGTCAAGTGTTAGGTGTAAATGGTAATTAGCTCATGGATGAAATTGTATACACATATAATTACTAGGTAATTACTCTTGATCTAGAAACTTAAAAATTTTAATGGATCCCAAACTAATATTAGTAAAAGCAACAGGACAACTATTTTTCTTGAATCCAACATGACTGTCTTCCAACAAAAAATGACCATTAGTCTTTGAAGAGCATTGTGCAATTTAATTCAACTGAACAAACTATGTAGCACTCACTCTGAACTAGAGACCGTGCCACGTCCTGAGGACACAGAGCTGAGTGACACATGACCCTGCCCTCCAGGAACCTACAGTAAAGAGAGGGGTCCTTTGCAGAGAAAGGTTGGGTTTTATAAATTAAGGGAAAAAGCTAGAAAATGAAGTTGCAATAATGATAACTTATCACCACATGTTTCAATTCCTCATGGAAAAGTGTAGTAAACCCAACAGCTGGGCTCTTTTGTCAATACATTAAATATCTGGAATGTATTGTGCTATTATATACTCATACATATTCAGAAAATCATAGCTAAGTGTAATCAGAAATTATGTACATGTTTTCTGGATTGCTTTGTAAAGAATTTGCTTTCACATATTTTATAACCAAAGGAAATAAATTCCAAATGGAACTTCAGGCATCAGCATGACTTGAAGGGCTCAGCACTGTGATGCCATGGGTTTGTCTAAAGACCACCTGAAAACAGTACCTTCATGATGCTGGTGCAAGTTATAGCAGTGCAGGTCAGGTCAATTCATTTGAGACTATAGGATCTATTGCACACTAAATTATATGTTCTCCATAAAGTCCAAGAACAATGTAGAACCTGATCATGTATCATATTTAGTTATTATATTAACAAAAATCTATACAACTGTATATTTTGAACAATTTTAACAAATGCAATATTATTGCATAGTCTAGACCTTTCTCTTGAACTTCAGAGTCACACATCCAATTTCCTTCTTGACATTACTACCTGGATGACATCTCAAATATAAGATGATCAAAACCAAGTATCGGATCCTTCCCACCAAAACCTGCTCTGCCTGCAGCCTTTCCTACCCATCTCAGTTGAAGGCAATTTCATCTTTGTAGGTTGAAACTCTTAGGTCATTTTTGATACCTATCTTTCTCTCATATACATATCCAATCTGTCGTCAAATCTACCTTTAAAATATATGGCCAGAATCAGACCTCACCACTTCCACTGCTCCCACCCTGGCCCAAGCTACACTATTGTTTGTCACCTGGGTTACTGCATAAAGACATAATCTTATGTTGAATCTCATGCTTCTATCCTTCCTCTTCCCAATTTATTCCCTACACAGCAACCAGGGCAAACTTTTCAAAATCTGAGGCAGACAATGTCACTTCTCTGTTGAAAACTCTACAATGTCCTCCTTTCATTCAGAGTAAAAGCCAAAGCCCTTAAGTGGTTTACAAGGCCCTGCGTGATCTGGGCCTTGCTAGTTCCCTAACTACATCACCTGCTGCCTTCTCCCTTCCTCAGTCTGCTCCAGACGCACTGGTCTCCTGTTCCTTAAACCCACCAGGGTGTTTCCACCTCCTGACTGGCAGTGGCCATTCCCTGTGCCTGCAAAGCTCTTCCTGCCCAACACTTGCAGGGATAACTCCCTTAACCCTCAGGTGTTGTTTTCTCAATGAAGCCTATTCTCACCACTTGTTTTAAAATTGCAAACCAGCCACCACCACACGAACTCAGAGATCCCTCACCCTGGTCTATTTTTGCTTTTCCATAGCATCTCCTATGCTAGGCCAGTCCCTTTTTAATTATTGTTTGCTAATCTGTCTTCCAGATTAGACTGTAAGCTCCATGAGGGCAGGAATCTTTGTTTTGCTTACCCACAATAGTACCTAGCACAGGGCAAACATTCAATAAATATTTGTTGAATGAATGACTATCAGCAATAAGGTAATTCTTGTACTATTTGAGATTATTTAACAATATTCAGTTGGTAGGATTCATTACCAGTTTTTCTAAGGTCTTTCACTGTTATATGGATAGAAAATTGAAAAATATCTGGAGAAATTTGTTCTCATTATTGAAAGTGGCTTATATAAAGTAATTATTTTACAATGGATTTATATACAATCATTTATAATATTTGCATGTATAACTAGTTATCTGTACTGCACAGATTTGAAGGAGATTCATGCATTGAAAGGTTATTTGTTGTGGGGAAAGCGTCCCTTTCCTGGAGATAACATGTTATACATATTTTTCAATTAAGTGTTACTTAGGAAGTATTTATAGTGATGCTAAAATTTTACTATTCATTTATGGAATGTCCATAAATCAGTGTATAAAGAAAGAAAGAAATCAGGCATCAAAAGTTCAAGGACATGATGTTTGGCTTGGCCCTTGAAAAACAAATATTGTGTTTCTTTAAGTTAGTCCACATATTAAAGATGTCCTTTGATTTCTCACCAATAAATTACAATTGAATAGGGAGAGGAGTGGTGTTCCGGTAAAGTACAGCACATTACCAAGAACAGATGAATTAAGAAATAAGCACTTGTCCTTTTGAAAACTGTAACTGCTTCATGTAAGCACAGGCAAAAGAATGTAAAGAAACACTGGTTCCTTGCATTCTGGAAAGATTCTGTAGTTGTAAAATCTATCAAATCTTAAATATTATCTTTGCTTGAAAAATAAGTCAAAACCAAAACAGAGATGTTCCAGAATTCACGAACATATGTGATGCTAAGTGAATACATAATGTCTGGGGTACCGAATTCTTCCTATAAATTTATTAAATGGAGTATTATGAAGTTAAAGCTAGAATGGTATCTAGAGACTATCTAGGTCAAACCTTTCATTTAGCAGATGAAGACATTTAAATTTTATTTTTAAAATTTTACAAATGAGAAAACTAAGTCTCTGAGAGATTAAATGAATTTCCCAAGTTCAGATGACTAGTTAATTATTAATTACATACTACAGTTACCAGGAGAAACTGACATTGAATTCTATCTTAAAGATGATATTTTGCCTGGCAACCCCTAAGAACTGCAGAAGAAATGTGAAGCTATTACCTATGGATGCAAGTTATAGCAAGGGAAGTACAAGTTCATGTGCCCAGATGGGTTGAAGTTGTTTTAACATATGGAGATGCTTGTGATGTAACAGATCCAATGGAGAACAATAGGATTATTCTATCTTGAACTGCAATTTTAAATATAAAATGTAAAATTTGGGACTTAAAGGTCATGAACAGTTTGCAAAGACTAGTCAAGTGTGATAAAGAAACGCTCTCCATTTCAGAAGCTGAGAGGCGCTGAAAACACAGTGTTCTCTCTTCAGGATCACATGGCGAAACAACTAGTCAAAAAAACAAACTGAAAACCCAAAAAACCCCACCAGTTTTTACAGTAGGTGTCATATTGGTTTTTGTTAACAGTGTAAGGCACGGAGTTGGGAAAGACTTTAGATGTTTACACACAAATTCATACTGACCTGCTTAGACTTGATAGGAAGAGTTAAGACACAGATTTTAAAAACTAAAGCTTACTTGGTGGAAGAGGCTCATCGATTGTTGGGTAGTGATGATGTTCAGGCCTCAGGGAAGGAAGCTGGCTTACTGGCTGGGAATTATGGAGTATAGGACATTCACCTACGGACAAGATAGTCAATACATTCAGATTCATTCACTGCTGTGGCAACATCATCAAAAAAGCATGACTGTAAAACTAAGTACCACAAGAAACAACCCCAAAGAGTGGGAAATCCATTTGTGTGTGTGTCAGTTTGCTACATTCACAGTCATTCATGAGAGGGGGAAATATTTTTTTAAAAAAGAAGAAAATCCAAACACTTCATAACTAATGATCTGTGCCACACAGTCCAATATGTAGGATTTGAGTCTGATTCTGTAATGACCCGAATTTCCTGAATCAGGAGGTGGCACCAGAAAGGAACACAAGAGAAAATTAGCAGAGCCTGATTGCAGCCCAGTGGAGGAAATAGGCCTGTTTGAGGGAAATGCAGCGTTTTATAAGGTTCCATAAAAGTTCCTTGGGCTTGTGCAAAATGACACCTCCTTACTTGGATAGGTTTCATCACAGGGCTGCCGAAAGGCTGTTTTTCAGATTTTTGAGGGGAATGAATTCTTAGATGCTACCTTTCCAAGACAGGTCAAGGAGCTGGCAAGCCAAGAATGTAATGTAAATTCCTGTAGTAGGAAAGCTGGAGGCTGGGGGGTAGGGGAGGGGAGCCAAGGTGCTGAGGGGTCTCAGAACTGTCCAGATTATTTTGAGGAGAAATCAGACAAGCCAGGGTGCTCTGGAAAGAGGAAAGGACAAGAGACAAAGGAAGTAGATAAAAAGCAGAAAGATGGTGACAGGAAAGCTCAAAACACAGAAATGGGAAAGAAGGAGGAAGAAAGACAGACACGGAGAAAGTTTAGAAGTTTAGAAATAAACATATCCACAGGATGCATGCCTCAGATTATTAAAAGGAAACCTACGACAGACATAGCTTATATTGTTCTCAGTTCAGACTTATAACGAACTGAACAATGTTCTGAAGTGGTGTCCTCAGGCATGTAGAGCAGCCATGCAGAAGGCAGGCCTGCAGCACCAGCTGCTTGGGTCACATAATCAGAGGCCAGTGCTCTTGATCTTTGCAGAGTGAGAAGGGCCCAGGACAAAGGATGGCCCTTTTTCAGACGGTTCCTCCTGCCTCACACCGTGCTGGTTTTCTTGCAAAAGCCTTTAAGGGCCAGAGGGCAAAGGTCAGGCCTTTTCCTTCTTCTGTCCTCTGCTGATGCAAATAGCAAGTGTTCCATTATCCCTTGGGTCAAAAAGAAGAGAGACTGGAAAATGGTGGTCAAATGGTTGTAGGATCTCAAATGCTGAATATTTCCTAGAATATCCACACATGGAAAGGATGATTATTTCTTCTCACTCTAGTTCTATAGAACTGATCAAAAATAAAAATAAATTAATTAGGAAGAAAGGTGGGTTTAATTTTGTGATTTAATTCCTAGAGCTAACTGGCAAACAGAAGTAAAGATATATTCAGGAACAAAGGGTCCTTTTAAATATTAAATATAGAACATCATTTGTTGAGCAAATTCTGGCATGTTACTCAAATCCTCTGGGTCCTTGGAGACGCTAATAGAAAACAATGAAGGTTCCTCTCATGCCGGCACCCAGTTCATTGTGGACAGACTGCTGTTTCAAAGATGGGCTCTGTGTTTAAGTGGATACCACACTCATGTTTGTTTGTATATGTGGTTAGTGTCCGAAATTAAACAAAACCATGGTACAGTTGTTATGTCATCAGCTGCTGCATTTTTAATTTAGTTTCTTTAAAAACAACAATAGACTTACCTCTTGAAATTAAGGCACCCAATCAGGTTAATTACTCCTCCAAGCTAGTGGAAATACAATACTGTTGACTGCCTGGGGTTAATGGAGCTGATCCCACCTGCTTGTGAACCCCAAGCAAATGCAATGATGTGACCGACATATCTCAGCCGACTGAATGGATGGAGGCACTGAAGAAGCAAGCAGTTCTATTCTGCACAAGGACAGGGCTCCACATCATCACCCTTGCCTCAAACACAAAGCAAGTGTTGAAACCCACCAGAACCTCCCAGAAGGAGATCTATTCCTCAGCTAAAAGCAAGTGACATCCTTTTAAATTCCCTTCTGTTTATAAATAATGTGACCTAATTGTAGAGAAAGATAGGTTGCCTCACATATTATTTGAAACAAAGTGATTTATACCTAATAATGTGAAAATGTCTCTTGAATTATAAAGTACAGGAAATGCAAATTCAAAGGATTGTTTTAGATGCTTTATACAACATAATTTAAACAGTTACCCTCACTGCTTCTCCGCCTGGAAGAACCCTCACTTGGTGGGAGGCAGAGTGCTTTTGTAGCATAATCTCATTCAATTTTCCCAACAACCCGTTGAGGGAGAGCCTATAATTATACCCATTTTGCACATGAGGAAACTGAGGCACAGAGCAGCTAGGTAACTTGGTGAGGAAGTGGGAGGACTGTATATAAATCCAAGAGACCTGACTCCAGGGCCTGAGTTCACAACCATGATATTATATTACTCTTTCCATTCATCTGCAGAAGGTCTTTTAAGAACTATTTTAAATTGAACTTATAAAAAGGAGCTATTCATAGAGGGAAATGAAGCAAAAAGTATGAAAAGAATACTAGCCCGTATAGTTGTCAGTTCAGACTTAGAAGAGTGTTCCTCTATAAATTGTTGCCACCTCATCTATGTGGGCACGTGGACAACAAATCCACATGAGTTAATCTAATGCAGTTTCTCTCTCTCTCTCTCTTTTTTTTTTTTTTTTTGACAATTCTGCTTTTGTTGCCCAGTCTGGAGTGCAATGGTGCAATCTCGGCTCACTGCAACCTCTGCCTCCTGGGTTCCAGTGATTTTCCTGCCTCAGCCTCCCAAGTAGCTGAGATTACAGGTGCCCGCCACCATGCCCAACTAATTTTTCGTATTTTTTTAATAGAGATGGGGTTTCACCCTGTTGGCCAGGCTGGTCTTGAACTCCTGACCTCAGGCGATCCACTCACCTCGGCCTCCCAAAGTGCTGGGATTACAGGCATGAGCCAACACACCCAGCCATCTAATGCAGTTTCTACAGTAAAGGGATTTGCAATCTTGGAAGTCAAGGCGAAAGAGCAATAGGGATTTTTATGGAAGCAGAGGTCACCCACACAATCACATATGAGGCAGGTCATGTCAAAGCCCTGCTTTCTTGAAGCACCTGCTGTTGTGAAGCCTGGTGGCAAGTGAGGGACAGTCCCACAATGCAGACACTGTTAGCTCGGGGACTCACTGCTGAAGGGGGGAAGGCTGGCTGGAAAGAAGTCACATGCCAGCATGTGCATGGCCTTCAGGAGTTCAAGGGACCCCTTGGGAATCTCTGTATTTCCCCTTGTGATCGCCATAATGAAACATGTAGGTGCTTCTTAACCTTTTCTGCGTTTACACGCTACAGAGTTCAGGAACTTAGACATTTCTTTAGACACTGCCAATGCCAATGCAGAGATGTCCACTGTGGCCCTGAAACACTTTCTGCGCTTCCATCTGCTAGACTGTTCCACCTCTCAAGGGCAAGGATGTGACTTTTTTGTTTGTAAAACATGCTTTTATATAAATTTACACTGGGCCAAGTTTCAATTGACCATGTGTAGATTATCTCCCAACATGGGGGCCAACAGATTGTGCACTAAAACAGGGTTGTATGGTTCTGAGCCAAGAAAAGTGTCAGTACACTTTTCAGTACTAAAAGCTTTTTAGTGAAAACAGTTACTTAATTTTTTACCTCTTGACCCACAAAGTCTAAAATATTTACTATCTGGCTCTTCATAGAAAAAGTTTGCAGACCTCTGTAACTCAACATCCCTGCCAGCTCCTACGTGTACCTTTTATGTGGGAATCCCCCAATCTCCTTTTGTTGTATTTTTTTAAATTATGCTGTAATTATCGAGTAATGTCCATACATCACCTGATGCCAATCCATTTTCCTGTGCCCAGTGCATTACATCTGGCCTAGAATAAAGGAAGTCCTCAAAACATCCTTGTGACAGAAAGGCATTTCCCATTCCCTTCTCCTCACAAGAGGGATTTTCCATCCCGCTCCTTGTGGGTGCCTTTCCATGCTGTCTGTTTGACCTTTCTGCCTGTGTTTCTTTTTCTCTACCAATTTCCTTGCGTTTCTCATTTTCGCATGTGCCACCTTCTCTCACTCTTTTTCTGAAATGTAGAAGCGGGCATTATTGAATACTTAAAATTATTTTTTTAATGCTCACTTTAGCTCCTGTTCAAAAAAGTTTGTAGGCACCTCAGCCTACAATTGTTTAGGTGCTAAGAATTCAAACATAAAGAAACACAACTCTGGCCCTTGATGAGCTTACAATCTAGAGAAAATATCCCCACCTTTTGTTGGAGGCTAATTTCAACAGCAGAACAGCAAAATAGCAGATGCTATGTTTTTCTCTTTTAAAACAACTGAATTATTTCATATTATTAGGTGACTTCTCAATTTTTTTTTTCCCAGTCATACCACTGTCACTTTACTGGAAGACAATTCCCACTCCTGGATAAGGAAATGCAAATTAATTTCACATATAATTCCACAGGCATGACTAAGAAAGAACATCTTTGGTTAAAACACAGAGTATGTTTTAAAACTAATGGTGGCAGCTTTTGGATTCGATTCTTATTGGAAACAAAGTGATTTATACACAATCATGTTATTTTCCCTTCCATTAGCCGCCAACAACAACAACAACAACAAAACAAAACCAACAGTAATAACAAGAATTGAGTGGACATAAATAATGACAAATATATGTAGGCTAGACATATCTACATGTACGTACATGGGCTAGTTGAATTCTAAAACAGAGGTAAAATCTGTTCTTCAACTAATATTAACATCTATTGCTAATCTTCCATGTGCTTTGAAAGTCAGCAGATATTTACACATTATCCATTTAATGTAGATAGATTATTTCCCACATATATCATTTGATACTAGTCTTGGGGCTCTGGCTGCTGTCAAGACTAGGATAACATGTACACTAACCACTTCTGGTGATTAGTTAAAACAAACATAGAAGCACACATACAAGTGCACGCTCACATCCAACCAGTCATAATTCCTGGTGTGTATCTGAGACATGGTGGGGTGTCAGCTACTCACAGTCATCTATACTCAAACACAGATACACATGCACACATATATGTACAAGACAGGCATACATTGCCCCAGCAACCCCGTTTGACACCGATCCCTCGCCCCTCTTGTTTTTAAACTGTTGGTGACACCTTTGTCCCCCTGACGGTCCTATTCTCACTCTGATCAGGTTTGAGGTCTAACCTTCTCTCCGATTGCTTGGACCTGCCACGGGGGATTCCAGACCTTCCGGGGTTCTTTCCACGTGCCCGCTAGGGGCGGCCAGCTCGTCTTGCCACGGCCCAGCGCCGTTCGTGGACTCCGGGTCCAGCTCAGGGCTCTGCATGGAGTCGGGCACAGACTCGAACGCGCTGTTCTCCTCCTCCTCGTCATCTTGCGAGGAGAAGACCGTGCTCTCGGAGATCTTGGCGCTGTCTACGGAGGAGAAGCGCGTGTGGCTGGCGAACCTGTTGCCGTTGTAGCAGGAGGGGCTGTAGCAGGAGGCGCTGTAGCACGAGCTGCTGTAGCAGGACGTGCTGTAGCACGAGGAGCTGTAGCACGAGGGGCTGCAGCAGGACGCATCACAGCCCTCGCAACTGTGGTCTCCGCCTTGCCTGGGGCTGGAGTCGCTCTCGCTGCCGGTGCTGGGGTGCGTGTCGCCATCCTGGGCCGCGCCATTGGCCAGGCTGGAGAAGTGGCCCCCGGAGTGGCCAGGGTGCGCCATGCCTGGAGTAGCCCCCTCGGGCTCTTCTCTGTCCTCTTCCAGGGCAGACGGGTCAGCGGCCACCGTGTCCACCTCGCTGAGCCCATCCTTCTCCGAGGAGTCCTTGAGGGTGGACTCCTCCTCCACGCCGTCCTCCTCCTCTGCCGCGCTGCCGCCCTGGGCCGAGGGCATGCTGTGCAGCAGGGTGTGGATGCGGATGTAGTGTGTCCGCGGGGTCTCGGGGTCCCCGCAGGCTGACGCGATCACTGTCTCCAGCTCAGACACAGGCAAGGAGCAGGGCCTGCTTTTTCTCTTCACCGAGGCCCGCAGCTGCAGCCTGCCCTCTCCCTGCTCCAGGGTAGACACATCTCCCTCCTCCTCCTCCTGCTCCTTCTCTTCTTCCCTTCCAGCCCGGCTCTGTGTCCTTGCTTCCTCCTCTAAGGGCTCCTCCTCGGTGCTGGCTGGTGCTTCACCGTCTTCCAGCAGCAGTGCTGACGCCTCCTCACCCAGGTCCAGCTGCTCGGCCAGCTCTTCTGCACTCGGGGCAGGCTGGATGTCCTTTTGCACCTGGGCCAGGAGGTCCCCAGCCCCTTCAGGTCCCACAGAGACCATGCCCTGGTCTCCTGCCTCCGTGATGACTGCTGCTTCCTCAGCTGGTCTGGAAAGCTCCATGCTTTGGTTCCGTGGACCATCCAGGACACTGCCCTCACCCAGCTGCGCTGGCTTCCAGCCCTCAGAGGACTCCGGTGCCTCAGATCGAGGTTCCCCACTGCCGCTTTCCATCAGGTTGTTCATGGGGCTGTCCTGAATGGGGGCTGACTCAGGCTCCGTACTCAGGGAAATCTCCTCATCATCTGCTGGTAGGAAGAAAAATATGTCATTTCTCCCAGAAGAGAGCATTGTGGTGTTAGGATACCCTGTGGGACATGTAAGCCATCACTAAGGGATTTCTACATTAGGATATTGAATGTCGATTGATGAGGGTTTCTCACTGGCCAGAGCTCTAGCGAAAAATTCTGTAAGATTGAGCTCTTGCTATGTTAACAACAACTTGCAGTCATGGATATATTTCTGAAATCTGTTTCAAGGGAATTCATCTTTTGGTTAAAATGCCCGAAACTTAGCACTAGCCCAGTTCTGGGCACATAGTAGGTGCTCAACAGTGTTTGCCACATGGAATGACTTCCAGGGATGAGGGTAGTAGTGGTGTTATTTATAGCTCCTTGATTATTATATTTAGTTAATCGCATTTGCTCAGAATGTTTCCTATGCTTAGGTCCTGCAGGGTGGCATAAGGGGTAAGTGGTATTCTCACGCAACCAGAGAGAAGAAAAAGGCTGGATGAAGAATGGGAACAATCACAGTCATTCAATATCTCAGGCTAGAAGGTTCCCAACATTCAGAGTTTATTCCAATTTAAAAAAAAAAAAAAAACAAGGTCTTCACCCTAAGCAGCCATTCAAGGGGTAGTAGCCAGTGTTTAACTCTACCTTCCTGCAGCTCTTCTACTGGATTCCTGCCAGATGTGAAATTCCCCATTTCAAATGCACTAGTGCAATTCACTAAAGAAAATCAGTCCCTCTGGTGAGCTGTAAAGCTGTCCTTATGGCTACACCAAAGGAAGAGTCAGTTGTATTCTCAGAATATAGAAATAGACTGAATTTGAAAAGACGAAACAGTCAAGGTGTTTTCTTACAATCTAAGTTGCATAGTGGCATAGGAAAGTACACCTGGAGTTTAACAAGTGGGTAGTGATAAACTCCAGGCTTTAAGTCCTCAAGAGCTTCATTAGACTTAACAGCAACTTGTAAATGGTCCAGGAGGTCCTAACAGTTCTCAGTGTGATCTATATTGAGATGTATGGGGGCTACAGAAGAAGAGCAAAAGTAGAATTATGGGCATATTATCATTCATATTTTGAAATCTGTTTAGCATTAAATGGAATATTGGATGATTCTGGAGTTTTCTGTCCTATTTATACTTTTCATGTTTTTCTGTGATATTATAAAAATTCACTGTACAATTATAGTTCTTCAACATGACATACTTCAGCAACTGGCTAGTCTATATCTAGTTACTAGGTAGAAAGATGTTTCACGTTCATTCATTCATTCATTCATTCATTCATGTATGTGATGATTAAACACCTATGTGGGTGCTGGGAGTAGGATGATAAATAAGACAGAGCTCCCTATCCATGTTGGCCTCATTGTTAATCTTCAGTCCACTGTCTAACCTCTACCTTTGGGTCACTAGAATGAAGAGAAGCTTCTCCATCAGGGGGACAGCAACCTGGCTTCCAGAATAGATCAACTGGCTTCTGGGCCTCAAATGGAGAAGATAGAGAACCACAAAACCTAGGATATGTCTGGAGAGAACCATGGTTATTGTATTTTAGAGAAAGGAACCACACTTATACACTAGCCTAGGACAAGACATGAAGTTCATGCTGAAAATACCTGGGTGGATGGAGGAAGTGATCTCAAATCGGAATTGCAGCTGTCCACTCACATGATCTGTTGGAAGCCTGCGGCCAAGTGTGTAGCTGACCACCCT
Source organism: Theropithecus gelada (assembly GCF_003255815.1). Taxonomy (NCBI): domain Eukaryota; kingdom Metazoa; phylum Chordata; class Mammalia; order Primates; family Cercopithecidae; genus Theropithecus; species Theropithecus gelada. The sequence goes on from NC_037670.1 coordinate 69,486,954, forward strand.
ATCCCTAGAAGGAAATAAGCACCATCACAGTTCTGGTCAATACCTCTCCTCCTAATGACCATGCAGTGTGCTTTCTACACCAGTGGGTGAGGCAGGCAAGCCCAGGGAAGTCCTGATGTGCTCAACAGCAATACAAAACTGCAAGGAAGTCCTTATCGAATACAGATGCCCCTCGACCTACCATGGATTACGACCTGATAAACCCATCAAAAGTTGACAATACTGGCAAGTTAAAAATGCATTTAATACATTCAGCCTACCAAACATCATAGCTTAGCCTAGCTTACCTTAAAAGTGCTCGGAACACTTACATTAACCTACAAGTATGCAAAAATCACGTAACACAAAAACGAAACTATTTTATAATAAAGTACTGGATATCTCATGTAATTTATTGAATACCGTCTACTGTAGAGCACGGTATCACTTGTTTACCCTGTGATCACGTGGCTGACTGGGAGCTATGGCTTGCTGCTGCTGCCAGCTTCACAAAAGTATCATGCTGTGTGTCACTAGCCCAGGAAAAGATCAAAAATCAAAATTCGATGTATGGTTTCTGCTGAATTCATTGTAAAGTAAAAAATGATTAAGTTGAACTAACCATCTGTATCCTAAAGCAGGGGTAGGCAAACTATAGCCCAAGGGCTAAATGTGGCCCACTACCTGTTTTTGTGCAGTTGTGACATTTTATATTTTAAATGATTGGAAAAAGAAACAAAAGAAGAGTAACATTTTGTAGCATGTGAAAATTATATGAAATTCAAATTTCAGTGTCCATAAATAAAGTTTAATTGGAGCACGGTCATACTTGTTAGCTTACATATTGTCTGTGGCAACTTTCACGCTATAATGGCAGAGCTGAGTAATTTAGACAGGGACTGTGGGCCTTGCAAAGCCTAAAATATTTACTACCTGGCCCTGTACAAAAAAGTTTGCCAACCTGTGTTCTAAAAGAGAGAGAGAGAGAGAGAATAAAAAAAGACACGGATGTCCTTGGTCTGCTTTTCCTGTGCAGATTGCCATTTTCCAAATATGTCTTCAACGATGGACAGTGCCAGCAGATACATATCTTGTGGTATATATGTAATGTCTAAGAAAGGATGCTGTCATGGTTACTGGAGAGTCTGTGGGCGCTACAGAATGGCACCTGCTCCAGGATGAAGCAGAGCAAGACTTGTGGGTTGGGTTCTCTGACTTGAGACTTCCACTTAACACCAACTGCAGGGCTCCACATGTAGGGACCCCGAGTCTCTACCCTGGACTTTCGTGCCATCCCCTCCAGCCCCTCAAAGCAATTTCTTAATTATAAAAAGAAAACTTTCTAGAGGCAATCAACCTGAAACTTTGCTATTATATTTTCATTAACAATACAGCTTCAGCAGAGTAAATTGCCCCTTAACTTGGCCTAAATAGGAAGAGTGACCACCTTAGGATATTCAGGAGTTAACAAACCCAGCGTACACAGTAGTAACACACACATAGCCCCAAACCAGTTGTTATTCAGATGACTCTGTATTTATTCCATTTATTAGTTTGTGACACGAAAATAAAAAGATAAATCACTGGCTAATAGTGTTTTAATGTTTCTTTCTAGAAAACACTGGCATTATGAGATAAAGAACAAGCCCCTGACTTAAAATTGTTCTTTGATAGGCCATGATTTAGTGTTTGGAGTTCCTCAGAAGTCCATTAAGTAAAGCATTATATGTAGGAAAAAATAGGAGGAACGTCAGTATTTTGTCTATTTAGAAAGAGCCTTTGGTCAATATTATGAAGTACATCTATTACGACCATAACAAAGACATCCTGAACCCAAAACTTAATTGAAATCAGGGGAGGCCTAAAGACAATCAGACAGTGGCACAAAAATTACATTTATTATGCTTTGCATTTACTTTCTGGGCTTTTCTTTTTTTTGCTTTTCTCTCACTTGACAAACATTTTTTGAGCCCCTGCCACGTGAAAAGTGCTGCAGTTGATACAAAGCATTTCATACATCGCCCCTGCCTTTAAATAGCTTATGTCCAGCTGGGGGCATAAGGTAGGACCACTAAATAATGGTTCAAGGCAGACAGTGACACTTCAATGTGAAGGTGAGATGGTTAGAGTTAGAGGCAGAGAGCCAACTGAAGCCTGGGATTTTACAGGCCAAGGAATCGAGGTAGGATTGGAAATCAGAGTGCGTGTGTGCCCAGGGGGGAAAGGTGCAAATATCTCAGGGCAGGGAGGGAGCTGGTACAGGTGGAGCCAAATGTTTCAGAAGCCATCGATGCAGGGGGCTTTATAGGGAGTGCATGTGCTGAGGGCAGAGGGAAGCTGCGGTGCAAAGTGCACTTTTGTTATTGGTGCACTCTGGGGTTCTGCCATGGCTCAGGCTGCATGGCCACTGCTTCCATGGCCATCACCCCAACACTCTGCTCCTACCCACGGTGGGACACCTCCGGAAGGGGCAGCACTACAGAAGTGGCCCCCAGGGGCTGTGAAAGCATAAGGCTTTGGAGGAGGAGCTGCTCTGCCCCGCCACCAGGGGGCGGTCTGTCATCTCATCAAAGAGGGTGGGAGGAGAAACACCTCCATGGCTTGCTGTTGCCGCCTCTTGGAGAGGTGTAATCTCAATCACGCTCGATCTGTGCTCTCCATTTCCCTGGGTGGCAAGAACACTGGGAAAATCATAGCTAACCTTCTTCTGGTCGGGGACACCTTTTTCCACCTCAGAAACTTGCTTTCAGCTGGGGATGTGCCTTTCCACAGTGGGAGGCTGGGAGAGCGGGACAGTGCCAAGAAGATAGGAGCCGGCAGCTTGGACTTAGGAGAGAACTCAGCACGGGAGGGCAGAGGGGCTCTGCGGCTGCAGCGAGCTGGAGAGAGAAGTTCTGTTCCAAAGGTACAAATTGATATCAAATGCATGCTGGCCGGCGGTGCACTAGGTGCTGGGGTAGAAAGAATTCCACACAGCCCCTGTTTTTGTTCTCCAGCCCACCCCCTGGCAGAGGTGCTAACAGCTGTGAGAGCAGCCAGTAGGGCAGAGAAGGAGAGAAATGAAAAGCGTGGCCCACAATAAACCAGAGAATCAGTCCCAGGAACCCGGAGAGAAGCCTGTAGTGCAGGGATGGCCCTCGGGCTTTGGAGAGACACAGGTAAGAGTCGGACCTCCGGCTGGATCTCTGCTACCCACAAGCCTTGGGTTTACATAATTATTGATCCTTTTGAAGCCTTGTTTCCTCGTGGAGGAATGGTGATAATGCTGTCACAGAAGCATTATGAGGACTAAATGAAATAAAAAAGATCACAAGGAATACCATTTTCTTTTGTGTTCCTACTATGTGCCAGTGACCATGCTAAGTTCTTTATGTACACTTTTTGCTTGTTTAATCCTCACAACCATGAATGACATGTGATACGTGACTGCAGCTCCATAAACTCAGCTCCCTTTGGCTGGAGAGTTCGTGGCAGGCCTCTGTGCACTCCGCTGCCTGCACACCATAAAGTTCCAATTATTAATAAATGTCTTTGTGATAATTATCAGTGATTCCAAAGTCCTTCTGATAGTCCAAAGAACTTTAAATTAAGATACTTGGAAATTCTGCATATTTTTCTCATTCTTTTGCTATCTTTGTAAGAGTTACATTGTATATAAGTATATATTTATCAATAGAAAGCTTTATTTCGTGTTTTCAAATGTAGTCCCTGTTACCTAAAGAAATACAGATTATATATAGGGCTGTTATCTGGTCATAGTCCACTTTAATGAGAACCATGAGTGGACATGAATGTGTAAGAGACAAAACCGAAACCCATTCTCATATGCAATTGAATTCTGTGAGCATCTTAACTGCTGTCATTCCGTAAGAATCATGCTTTCAAATTCTCATCCATGTTATCTAGCATGTGCAGATACTAGTGTCCTCTAAGTAAGACACTCTACCGTAGTTACCCAGTATTTCATCTTATTATGGAAATGTCACATATGATTAAATCTTACATACCAGACTGATATATGAATGAAATAATATTCTTCATAGTAAAACAAACTTGAGTTTCTACCTGTACAGAAAAATGTCCCACTGAGGGCTTCTTTTAATACTGTTTAATAGTTTTAATAGGATTCTTTACTCTCTTGGGTAAGTAACCAGTGTTACACCATCAAGTGGAAAGGGAAGGGTTTGTTTAATCGAACAAACACTTATGTTGGCTCAAGCAACATAATTAGTAGGAAAAGCCAAGGAAGTATAGTGATAACATTTTGACTCTCTGTGAGACTATACTATTGCAGCCTACAGGCCACCTTTGGGCATGGCCTGTTGGTGGGAACCTAGTGATTGTAAGATCTCAGTCACAGGTTTACCCTATGGCGTGTCTCTCCAGGAGTCTTTGAACGGGCATCGACAGCTTTCCCAAGAAACGCTTGATGATGGGACGGCTCTTGGCAAACTTGTCCTTCACCTCAATTTCCAGCACGTCAGTGGGCAAGGACACAAAACTGAATTGCTGCAATGAAAGAATATGTCACATCAATTAACTGAGAGGTTGGAGGGCTGGCCAATTCCATCTGCCTTGATGCTGTCACTGTAAAACACCCCAGCTATAATATACATATATATAAAGGGTCTTAGAAATGCTGTGAACCCTGTTTATTCAGTAAATGAGGGGCAGCGACAAGATGCTTCCTCAGGGCTTAAAAACAGGCTTATTCTTTGAGATTCAAACAGTAAAATCAGCACACTTTAAAGAGAAAGAATGCCACCAAAGCCTCACCATACTTGATTGAAGGTATTATCATACTTAAAGAAAGAACAAGCACAAACTCACCTGTAATTAAGAAAATGTACTTTAAATCAACAATGCAATATAGCTTTTCATGATTATGATAGAAGAGATTTCTAGAAGTTTGGTAATACCCTGTATCCTTGAGAGGGGGAAGAGACAAGAATTCTCACACTGTTTTGGTGGGAATGCAAATTGATTTGACCTTTGGGAAGGGAACTGGCAATATTTACTGGCATTTAAACTGCAAATCCCTTCAACCTAGAATTATATTTTTAGGGATTTCCTTCTGGATTAACTTGCGCAAGTGTGCAAAAGATACATTTAACAGGGATGTTTATTGGAGCATTACTAACAATAGCAGAAGACTGGGGAAAAACACAAAACTGTTTACAAAGAGGAAACTGGTTAAGTGAAGGCTGATAAATCTTTGAAACTGAGAACTCTTCCATCGTTAAAAAGAAAGGGGTGAATCAACATGCACCAACATGAAAAGACACCGAGAAATGAAGTGATAAAGCAAAGTGCAGAAGAATACGAAGAGTAGGATTCCATTTGTACTTTGAACTGCAGAGAAAACGTCTAGAGGGAGACGCTCCAAACTGAACTCCAGGAAGTGGGCTGGTAGGGGAGGGAGAAAGCAGGTCTTTTACGTTTCACTTAATTTGATTCTAAAGTATTCATTTGTTAACTGGGTGTGGTGGTGGGCACCTATAATCCCACCTACTTTGGGAGACTGAGGCAGGTGAATTGCTTGAACCTGGGACGTGGAGGTTGCAGTGAGCTGAGATTGCACTACTGGACTCCAGCCTGGGTGACAGAGTGAGACTCCATCTCAAAACAATATACACAAAAATTTTAAAGAGTATTCATTTGTTAAATAGTGTATGGTGTGACTTTTAAAATAAAACAGTAACAATTAAAGGAAGACTGTGACCATCAGAAGTTGGCTTGGTCAATATTAATGTCAGGCCTCTGAGCCCAAGCTAAGCCATCATATCCCCCGTGACCTGCACATATACATCCAGATGGCCTGAAGTAACTGAAAAATCACAAAAGAAGTGAAAATGGCCTGTTCCTGCCTTAACTGATGATGTTACCTTGTGAAATTCCTTCTCCTGGCTCAGAAGCTCCCCCATTGAGCACCTTGTGACCCCCACCCCTGCCCGCCAGAGAACAACCCCCTTTGACTATAATTTTTCACTACCTACCCAAATCCTATAAAACGGCCCCACCCCATCTCCCTTCCCTGACTCTCTTTTCAGACTCAGTCCACCTGCACCCAGGTAATTAAAAAGCTTTATTGCTCACACAAAGCCTGTTTGGTGGTCTCTTCACATGGACGTGCGTGAAAATTACAAGTGTAAAAAGGAGACACCAGAAGGTAAAGGTTGGCATTGGCCAGCCCAAACTACTTGGGAGGAGAAGTCTTAATTAACATTGAATGTTACAGTCGCCTTGATCGAAGGCTGTGAAACACCTGAAATAAATACATATTTTCTTTTATTCTGATGACTCTTAACAGCAATCTTTTTTCTTTTTTTTTTTTTTTTTGAGACAAAGTCTACCTCTCTCACCCAGGCTGGAGTGCAGTGGCACGATCTCGGCTCACTGCAAGCTCCACCTCCTGGGTTCATGCCATTCTCCTGCCTCAGCCTCTCGAGTGCTACAGGCACCCGCCACCACGCCCGGCTAATTTTTTGTATTTTTAGTAGAGATGGGGTTTCACCGTGTTAGCCAGGATGGTCTCGATCTCCTGACCTCATGATCCGCCTGCCTCGGCCTCCCAAAGTGCTGGGATTATAGGTGTGAGCCACCACGCCCAGCCTAGCAATCTTTTAACGTTAGTTGATTTCTATTTACAGAGATTAAATATGTTGGGCATGCTAATGTGAGTATCTTCTTTGTGGCAGTCAGGATGAGCTGGGGCATGCTGCACTAACAGCCAACTTCCAGGTCTCAGGGGCTTCAAGTTGTATTTCTTGCTCACATTCTCACTGTGGGCTGATGGGGCAGCCACCCTCTCAAGCATTGTCAGTTACAATGACAGAGGCAAAAAGAGCTCCCCCTGCAAATAAGTATTCACTTCCAAACACAGCTCCTCAGAACTAGACACAGGCCCCAGCCACCCTCAGGGAGCAGGAAGTATAATCCTATAGAGTACCTGGGAGATGGACCGAAGAACTATTTGACAAACAGTGCTAATGAGTTCTACAGTAACCATGTGGTACATCTGATTGCCATTATAAATTAGTTTTAGTTAACTCCTATATAACTCCTAAGAACTAATCATTCCCAGTACTAAGAAAACTGAATTATGGGCATGTCAAGTTTGAGGATCAAACCCAGGAATAGGTACTACTCTAAAAAGGCCTTCCTAAGTGAGAATCCAGCCCTGCTGATTGTCTCAGGTCCTTAAAACTTCTATATCTTTGGTCCAGTTATTCCATTCTGGAGTGTATTATAATATATCTTCTAATCTAAATGCCCAACAATAGGTTAGGTACATTGTGACATGCACAAATAATAGTTTATACTTTTCTAAATTATAACAATTTATATATAAATATGTATAATTACATGTAACACTAAATGCTAATGAGATGGAAAATGCTTGTTTTACAGTGTTAAGTAACAAAATCAGGACAAATACAATTCATGATCACAATAATATGAATTGTATGAATAAAAGAAGACTGGAAAAAATTACAACAGATTTTATAACAGTTGTTTTACCAAGTAAGAATATATTTTCCCCCATTTCCTTTTTCTGTATTTTCCACACTTTCTATAATGAGCACCTATTATTTTCACAAGGAAAAACATAATCACCTTTATTAAAATGAGACTATTTCTACCCACAGTAGCCTACATGGGACACTGAAGTTAACTTATCAAAATGTATTATTAAACTTAGCGGGAGCTTCTGGGTTCTCTCCTCCCTCCACAACTTTCTTCTTAAACTCTCTTCACACACCCACCCCTTCATCCCAGACACCGACCTCTCTCCCCACGAGGCCCTTGTCTCCATGCCGTGGTTACTGGAGTCCATGTAGACCCCCAGCTAGGTCAGGTTCTGTTAAGAACTAGTGAGTAGTCCTGAAAATGTAAAAGTCTGTCTGTTTGTGGACAAGCTACTTGCACCCATGGGCCTCAAGCCAGTATCATGGATTTCACCTGGCTACCCTGACTTGGCCTTTACTTCAAGGCTCCGAAGGAGAAACTTTGGAGTGAGGTAAACTCGGTTTTATTCCCAGCTCTGCACATCCAAGTTTTGGACTCTGTCATTCACAATCACTCCAAACCTCAGCATTTTCACCTGTAGAATGGGAAAAGAAGGCCCACACCATGTTAGACCAAGTTTCTTCCCTCTCCATTCCTATTCTTTCCAGACCCCACCTGCCCCATGATGTACTATCACCTTCTCCTTTTGACTCTCTGGTTATTGAACTTTCTTAAGTTTACTAACTCATTTCAGCTGGCTCTTAATGACCAGTAATCCTATACCGCTGTCTGTAGTAATCTATAGGCTTATTTCAAATGCTTAGCATGCAGACAAAAGCTATGATTATCCTATTACTAATGCCCACTCTTTGTTTCCAGAGAAACGGCCACTTCTTGGTTAAAAGACAAATTTGTGAACTATATCTGCAAAAGGTTTTTTTTTTTTTTTTTTTTTTAAAGTATATATTGTTGCCCTGAGCCCTCTGCTGGTTTGGGAATTTTATCTCCTGGCATCTTACCTCACTGGTGAAAGAAAGCCAGAGTGGAAATGACAAAGCCAATCCTGGGCATCCTTGGGGGTCTGATGTCTGGCTATTTTCCATCTTTGTCCTTTACCTTGTGATCTGAGCTTTTCAGAGCAACTGTGACACATGCTTGGGCCAACCAGTGAATAAATGGCTCCTCACCTCCTCACAAGCCGTTAAACTGTCCTAAACAAAAGACTATTGACACTCCGGTCAGAAAAGAAAGTTCCTTAGGTCATTTCTTCATCAGAGTCTGAGTTCTCTTTCTTGGCTTCACTTTAGGACTCAACTGTCAGATCTTTTCAACTGAGCAGCAACACCAGGAAGACAGCTGTGCAAGGCCCACCGCTGGGGCCACTATGAGCAAGCATGATGCATATAGTATTCCTACAGGGTCAAGGGCCCTTCTGGCTAAAAGTAAAGCTTTCTTTTGTTTAAGTGCAGGTGTTGGGATTCTTACTTTTTCTTTGACCAGTGGGTCTTAGCCTTGGTTCTCAGAATAATCTGGAAGCTTCCACAATAGTACCCATTACTGGGTCCCACTCTTGACTATATTAGACTCCCTTGAGAGAGCGGGACACTGGTAGTGTTTAAAGGTTCCCAGGTGACTCCACTGTGCAACTGGGTGGAGAACTACTGTTCTCTCAGTAATAATCTATTTTAATATCAAATAATGTTACAGTTAGGAAAATATTTCTTACACCAAATCTAAATCATCCTCTGTGGCCTCAATATTTAGTCCAATGATCTGTAAAGCATTCTTCAAGCCTGAGTTTAATAGCTTGTTTTTTGTTGGCATTCTTATTAATGGCAGTGGATGGAAGTGGATCTCTACGCATTAGATGCCAGTGACACCCGCCTAGATATGACAGCCAAAAATGTCTCCAGTCATTGCCTCATGTCCTTTGGGGAAACAAAATCACCCTTGTTGAAAACCACTGATGTGCTCCTATCATATTCAATCTTCCAGAGAGATATTAGGGCTGGTGCTGCAATATAGGAGGATATTATTTATTTTGTGTTGTTTACTCAATAGGCCATTTATAGAAGTATGATGCTTAACTTATTATATTCCATTTTGCTTCAGAAAAGATCTGAGGTAGATCGCCTCTAAAACAGAACTTTTATAAATTGAACTTAATGAAATTAAAACTGGGTAACTAACTAAAGGAAATATTTAATTGGCAATTAAGTAAACTGGTAGCAGTTGCATAATGAGCAATTTAGGCAGAGATTAGGAGAATGTTGGTAAATAAAGGGGGGAAAGTTGTTTCCATTCATTCATAAACATTCGTTGGGCACTGGCTCTGAGCTGGGTGCTGGGACACAGCTACCACCCTTCTGTGCCGGAGTGCTGGGGCCAAAGCCTCCAACTCTAGACTTCAGAGTGTTACACTGCAGGCAGACAATGACAAAGCAGAAGATACTATAGTAAGGCTTCCCAAAGGCCCAGCACAGTGGACAGGTAGAGATGATTTCCCAGAGAAAATAATGCTTTAACTGAGTCTTAAAAAATAAACAATTGGCCAGGTGCAGTGGCTCACGCCTGTAATCCCAGCACTTTGGAAGGCCAAGGCAGGTGGATCACGAGGTTGAGAGTTCAAGACCAGCCTGGCTATGATGGTGAAACCCTGTCTCTACTAATAATTACAAAAAGTAGCCAGGCATGGTGGCAGGCATCTGTAATCCCAGCTACTTGGGAGGCGCCTGTAATCCCAGCTACTTTTAGAGGAAAATTGCTTGAACCCGGGTGGTGGAGGTTGCAGTGAGCCAAGATTGTGCCACTGCACTCCAGCCTGGGTGACAGAGTGCGACTCCGTCTCAAACAAACAAACAAAAGAGCAAGTATCAGTGGGATGAAGAGGGGTGGGAGGAACATTCCAGGTAGAGGGGTGCCATGGGCAAGGGCTGAAGTTCACAGAGTACATGAGTCCCTTGGGGAACTGAAAGTGGCTTACTACATCTGGGTCATATTGGAGGATCTGGCTGTGGATGAAACTGAATAGATAAGTAGAATCCAGACCATGAACAGCCTCCTGGCCAGAGCTTGGACTTATCCTGAAGGCATCTGGGAGCAACTGAAGGATCTGCACCATACAAATGATATACTCAGATCTGCAGTGTAGAGAAGTCACTGCGGCAGTGCTGAGGGGTGGCCCATAGATGGGTCAGGCCTGGAGGAGGCAGATCAGGTAAGGTAAGCGCAAAGTTGGGGTGGGGGAAAGACTAGCAGGCAAGGAGAAAAGGGTGGCAGAGTGTGGACTGGTTAAATGTCAGTGAGAGTTATGGCACGTGGGAGAGGAAGAGGTCACAAATTCCCAAGCCTGGATTCCCAAGATTGAGAGCGTGTGGAAGGAGTAACATAGCTAGGAATGCAGAGAGGGGCTGAATGTGTGTCCCAAAGCAATGAAGGAACAGAATGATGGAAATGGGGGCCTGGGTATGGAAGGACAGAAGACTGTACAGGGCTGGAGGGCTTGTGATATTTTAACAAGATCTAGGGTATAAGTGCAGGAATGGATGGCTCGTGGTGAATGGAATTGAAGGTCAAAGAGATTGCGGTGGTCAAGGAAACTATGAGTCATTCGTGTCGACCTTGATCATCTGGAGAATTGTAGGTCTTGGGCATTGTTCAAGAAAAATAAAAATGGGGCTGGGCACGGTGGCTCATGCCTGTAATCCCAGCACTTTGGGAGGCCGAGGTGGAAGGAATGCTTGAGGTCAGGAGTTTGAGACTAGCCTGGCCAGCATGGTAAAACCCCGTCTCTACTAAAAATACAAAAATCAGCCAGGCGTGGTGGTGGGCGCCTGTAATCCCAGCTACTCAGGAGGCTGAGGGAGGAGAATCATTTGAACCCAGGAGGCGGAGGTTGCAGTGAGCCAAGATCAGGCCACTGCACTCCAGCCTGGGGGACAGAGCAAGACTCCATCTCAATAATAGTAATAATTATCATCATAATAATAAAGAAAAATAAAAATAGAGGCCACAGTCTAGATATACCCCAAGGCCAACTGCCCATTACCATGTAACCCAAACTTGTCATCTTAATTTCCCTGAAAGGTTCTTTCTAATTACAAACACAAAATGTAAGCTTTAACATCCTTCTCCACAAGATTCAGTGAAATTAAACTAGCCAGCTATAGACAAATCGTCTTAAACAGCTCTGTTTTGCTTGAAAAGAAAAATGATAATGTATAACAGCCAATCATGAAAAAATTCAAAATACTTCCTCCTTTATGCTTTATGTTGTAACTGCTTAGTGGAGCTTCTTACCACTTGGTTTGAAGTCTCCCAGATTGTAATCTGTACTTTTTGTGTGACAATAAACTTAGCAATTTTTCCTAACTTGATCTGCTTTTATTGTTGATAATACAAAGGGAAGATTGTGCCATGGGTAGAAAGAGTTTTACTGGCTGTGGCAGAGTAAATAGTGGGGACCCATTATTGCCTCAATGTAGCTAAGATGATTAAGAATATGGATGTGAGGGTGATGCTATAATCAAAAAGGAGAAAACTTCGTGAGAAATTTCAGACGTGAGTTAGAAAGTATTTTCACTTAGTATTTTCATTTAGGGAGAGGTATGAGAAAAGATGACTCCAGTCTGTGAGAACAGAGGTAGAATGATTCATTTATGCACACTCATAAATTTATGAAATTCAGGAAAGGTTAAGGATGGAAAACTGGTAAGGAAAGTTAATTTGATTTGGGTTGTGTGAAGTTTGAAGGGGTAGAGGATATTCAAGAGTCAGGCAGGAATACCAATCAGAAGTGGAGATTAGATACCTCACGATGTGGAGGTAGGGTGGTCTTAATTGTGTGATATAAGTCATGACATCGGTTAGACTGGCATCTAGCTTTGTCTCTCCTCTCTTGCAGCCAGATATAAACGGGGGAAATGAAACACAGGTTTCATTCACAAGAGGCTGCCTGGTACCATTCAGCCAACACCATTATTTATTACTAATGGGAATTAAATGGACTGAGCTTGGTGCTTTCTGTGTAAAAGTTCTCCCTGAAGGAGAAAGAACAGGAAAGAAGCAAATGGAGCATGTGAACTACAGCTACTTTTCCTTAGAACCTTGCGATGTATGTGACTTTCAATTCAGGTGGCACTAGTCATTAGGTTTAAAAATGACATTCAAAAATAGTGCTGCCTAAAGTCAAGGACAATGATAGACAACTCCATTAGTAGAGCAGGAATTGAATCAGGAGCATTCTTCCCCCATCTCGCGAGCAACATAACAGCGTTTTAGATTAAGAAGTGGTGCCCTTGGAGTCTGGTCATGGGAGAAGATCTGCCCCTCCCAGTAGTGTGTGGTTTGACTCTATCCTAGGAAGGAAATGCCAGAGACCATACTGACCATACTGCTGAGACGTAAGCCTAACTGCAGGGAATCTGCATATATACATATATGGAAAGTTTATATTTCTTCTTGAAATATTTGCATAAGAGCAAATAACCTGGATTTTCTTTTCTTTTCTTTTCTTTTTTTTTTTTGAAACGGAGTCTCACTCTGTTGCCCAGGCTGGAGTGCAGTGGCCGGATCTCAGCTCACTGCAAGCTCCGCCTCCTGGGTTTATGCCATTCTCCTGCCTCAGCCTCCCGAGTAGCTGGGACTACAGGCACCTGCCACCTCGCCCGGCTAGTTTTGTATTTTTTAGTAGAGACGGGGTTTCACTGTGTTAGCCAGGACGGTCTCGATCTCCTGACCTTGTGATCTGCCCGTCTTGGCCTCCCAAAGTGCTGGGATTACAGGCTTGAGCTACCGCGCCTGGCCAATAAGCTGTATTTTTGTCAAGCCTTCACCATCTCTCTCCATATGAGAATCCTCAGCCACAAAATAGAATAATATTATTTTTATTTATAGGTACTGCTATGGCAAATTAGGCCAATATTTAGTTGTAACTTGGGAGAATGGGAAGTAAGATCTCTGTGTGTGTGTTTAAATAGGTAATATGTATATAATTGTATATTATATATAAAAGTGTGTATATTATATATTTGCATATTATATATCTGTACATACTTATATATATACATATACACATACATATATTACACATATATGTATTCTGTCTATATCTGTATCCATATCTATATTTATATCCATATGTATATCTCCAATCTTTTACTTCTGGAGATGATTCACTTAAACACCTATAAAGAAAGCATAGGATTGGATGAACAGACTGGAAACTAAGAACAAAATCTGCTGTGTGATCATAAGCAATGTTAACTGATCTTCTTGTGCCTACTTTAAAGTACCCAGAACACGGAAGGAAGAAAAGAGCTATTATTCTAACTTTGCCTTCTGCACGTGCTTTGTTGGTAAACTGTCATCATCCATGATGCTCCTCATCTGCATATCTTGGTCAACCTTGATCAACCCTTGGTCAACCTTCAGGAGCCCAATCAGTCAGTGAGTCTAAATTTTCTTCCTCACTCCAGAGTCCATTCTTTTCTCTTTACTTCCACTGCCACTGGTCTAGGTGTGGGTCTTGTCATTGCTTGTCCTGTAATAACTTCTTAACTGGTGTCCCTGTCTTCAGCTTCTCTCTTACAATTGCCAGTAAAGTTATATCTCTGAAACACAGAAAAGCTTTGTACACAGAAACCACACGTGACGAACTGAGCACAATGATAAATGAGGAAATGAATGAATGGCAACTTCCTGTGGTAACTGGATAATGATACTGCAAAAATGGAATACAATCCAAGGTTGTGGGTCAGCTTAAATATACTCCTTTATGCATGCTAGGTGGCACACTCAAAGCCCAACTCATACCAGTTATTGTTCTGGCAGAAAATCTAAGGATTATATTATAGTGATGGACTTCTCTGAAGAGGAGGCCAAGTGACTCTTCATCTGGTGTGGGGTGTGGCCACCTACACAGGTTGGCACTGAAGGATAATAAATGTGGTAGAGAGAATTCTGAGATGGTCCTCAAGATTCCTGCTCCCTGTGTATACACCCTGTATAATCCCCTTCCACTGGGTGCAGGTGGGGCCTGTGAATGTGTTGGATGCCAAGCTGTGATTAGATTACCAAGCAACTGGCCTTGAATTAATCAGTCAAAGGGGAGATTATTTGGGTGGGCCTGAGCTAATTAGATCAACCCTTAAAAACAAAAAGAGTGGGCCCTGTCTGAAGTCAGAGGGACAAATGTGAGAAGGATTCAATGCAAGGGACATTCTCCATCACTGGCTTTGATGATGGAGAGGGTCAGGTGTCAAGGATTGCTCTGGCCAATAACTAGCAAGGATCTCAATTATGCCAACAACCTGAATGATCTTGGTAACAATGTTTTCACCAGACAAACCCCTAGATGAGAACACAAGTGGACTAACACCTTGATTTCAGCCTCTGAGATCCTGAGCAGAGAACTCAGGTTGTGCCCAGACTTCCGACCTATAGAATTGTGAGATAATAAATGGCTGCTCTTATAAGTTACTAAATTTGTGGCAATTTATTACGTACTGATAGAAACCTAATGCAGTAGTCTAAATTAGGGCAAGTAACAGCAGAATAGAGATATATTTTGAACAAATATGAAGTTACTTGTTGACAATTGATGTTTAAATCAGTATATGATGTAGATCTCTGAAACTGGTTTCTATGTGATGTTGACAATTCTAAGAAAAAGAACTCTGAAGGAAAGTACTAGGTTAAAAGGGTGAAGAGATTTCTTTACTGTTAGGTGTCTCAAAGCCTTTAATTATACAAATGTGCATTGTGAATTTGCAAGATAGTATGCAGTGCTACTATTTATATAGAAATTTTATTTCTATATAAATAAAATTTATATAAATTAATATTTATATAGAAATATAGAAATAAAATTTCTATATAAATTTCAATTATATAGCATTTTAATTTATATATTTACATAGAAAATATATATATTCTAGAAAATAAAAATTTTTAAATTAATTCAAGAGGAAATAGAAAACCTCAATAAATAACAAATAATTGAATTGATAATCAAACGTCGTGTAACCGGAACACCTTATAAGTACATTTTACCAAAACTTATTGGATCAGATAATCCCTGTCTTATATAAGCCAACCAAGACAATTTTTAAAAAGGGACAGCTACCCAAATCATTTTCTAAAGATAAGACATCTTTGATATAAACTGAACAAGCATAAGAAAAGAAATGAAAGGCATTTTATTAACATAGATAATTACAAAAATCCTAAATAAAATTAGCTGCAAATCAAAAACAGTATTTGTATGAAAAATACTAAAATATGTCTTCCAGGCCAAGTGCTATCCATATGATCCCTCCTCTGAAATCAAGAGACCCTTTCTCCTCGGTCATTTCTAATGTTATTCAGGAGGGTGTGCAAGACTGTTGACATTCACCTTATATACTAACTTTATTTCATCTTACTTTTAACTAAAACATTTCCCTGGTTTCCTGTTTCTCACCTATATTTAAATACATTTTATCTTGTTGTATTATATGTATTTTTTATGTTTTCAGTACTAGAAGGAATGCAAATATTTGGAAGTGTATCTATATATAAACATGGATGTAAAAGGATGTTCTGTGACCTCAGATTTGGCACTTTTGTGCTCATAGGAAAACTCAGGTCATTAAGTGCCCCATGATTGGTCAACCATTGGGGCCAGATACCCTCCTCATCCCATCAGACAGCTTGTTAGTAAGAAAATTTTGACTCCGTCTCTCCTCATCCCAGTCCCAACAATGCAGCCATAATCCTTGCAGAGAAAAGTTGAGGGTGATCTCTAAATCCCTTTCCATGACTCTGTTTTCTCTCAAAGGTGCTGGAGTAGAAAAAAGGGACAAAATAATATATGTCCTCTTTCTTCTCTGCGATGGCTTGAATATCCCTACCAAAACTCATGTTGAAATTTAACTGCCATTATAACAATATTAGAGGTGGGGCCTTTGAGACGTGATTAGATCATGAAGGCTCTGCCCTCATAAATTAATTAATGCCATTATTGAAAGCATTAATTATCAATGGGTTCCTGATAAAAAGAACGACTTTGGCCTGGTTCTCCTTTCTCTTGTCTCTTGCTTCTGCTTCTGTCTTTCTACTATGTTCTCACCAGATGCCAGTGCCATGCTACTGGACTTCCCAGCTTCCAGAACTGTGAGCTGAATAAACGTCTTTTATTTATAAATTACCCAGCCTGTAGTATTCCATTACAGCAACAGAAAATGAACCAAGACAATTTCCAAGACCCTCAAACCACAATTCTGACCTGTACTGGATGGCACAGGAGGCTGGGGCAAGAAACGAGAGATGTAAGCTGAATATAAAATTAGACTTGATTGGATTACTTATAAATGCAAGTGACCAGAAGGTTACAGAATGTGGCCAAGACATTATTAAGATACCCTACTGAATTGAGACTGCTCAATAAAGCATCTATCTATCTATCTATCTATCTATCTATCTATCTATCTATCTATCCATCCATCCACATGTGTACATCTGCAGATATGTACACGTGTGTGTGTGTGTGTGTGTGTGTGTGTGTATGTGAGTGTCTTGGTAAATATATAAAATATCCCCTTCTATTCAAATGTCCTCAATTATATTAACTGGGCTTGAAAGCTTATTGCAACTCCATTGCTATGGCTTTATGGCTTTGCCATTCCACTGTTTCACATTACCGGCAGGCTGCATAATATCCCCTTTTGATTACTCTGTATAATCACTGGACTTGTGCTGTATTAATTCTGTTTGTATGTTTCTCTCAAAAACACACGAAGTTATACCCATGCCCATTAATTCCTCCCTAATATATAATGTTCTCTTAGTCAAGAATGGATGCATTAATAACTTAATGTTTGTTATAAGCTTTTACAAGATACATAATACCTTCTTTGCTCCTGTTCTGGGCTTAAAATTTAAAAAAAATCCCAGAAAATGTGAGATAAGCTAATTAATCATGGTATTAGTATAGCAATAATTACATAATACATGAAATCAATAGCATAACCACAGTAATTCAGTTGTTAACAAAATTGCAATTTAAAGTAATTTATAATATGACAAGAACTCTATTGATTTTTCCTGATATTTTTAACTTTGAAAAGACTGTTGTTTTTATTTCATTTATTTTTAAATTTATTTTTGAGACAAGGTCTTGCTCTGCCACCCAGGCTGGAGTGCAGTGGTGTGATCATGGCTCACTGCAGCCTTGACCTCCCAGGCTCAAGCCATTTTCCCACCTCAGCTTCCCGAGTAGCTGGAACTACAGGCACACACCACCATGCTCAGCTAATTTAAAATTTTTTGTGTGTAGAGATGGAGTTCTGCTATGTTGCCTAGTCTGGTCTTGAACTCCTGGACTCAAGCAATCCTACCACCTTGGTTTCCCAAAGTGTTGGGATTAGAGGCGTGAGCCACTGCACCTGGCCTGTTCATATTTTTTTAGTAACTTTTTTTCCAGGCTAATAACCCATTGTCCTGAAAAATGCTGAGAAAGCTACACGGAGCAAAGCCTGTCATGACTTGAGATTTGTCATTGGAGCATAGTTATTTTCTTCCAGCAAGACAAGCCTGATGGAGACAAAGATGGGGACCTACTAAGAGGGCCCCCAAAAGGATGGATTCACAGTCAGAGATGAGCCTGGCTGAAGTGGAATTTCTGCTGTGGCCGTTTTATGTAGATATGCCAAAGACAACTAACTGCCTACCATCTCTGAAATGTCTTTGGTTCTCTCCCAGCTGCCTGCTCCATCATTCCTGATTCTTGTATTTCCTCGTTTCTAGATACTCCCTTGGCTCTGTCTGTACCTGGTTTCATGTTCTTCTGAAGCCTTCATGCTTAGAAATCTACTTAGATCTGCTCTCCTCAGACTCTAGCCCCACCTTGGATTTTTGGTACCAGTCTTAGAGGACGTCACTTTTAATGTTAGTCTTCAGCTTAACAAATTTCAATCAATGAACAAGGCACCCAGTTCCAGCTCCAATCTGTAGTGTTTGCTAATTTTCGTGGTGTAAATACTCCCACGATGGCTGATTTCACTAAATGTGGAGCTGGGAAGAGATGTGCATGGTTGGCTCCTGTCAGCTCACATGAGGTGGTTCCAGCTCACCACCCACCACCATGGATGGATGTGCCAAGCTAACCCTTGCCCAGCTCACTCTATTCCTCCATAAGACATTGGCAATGGTTTTCAAGTTTTACTGCTGCTCTCAAAAACTCTATCTTATGTCCTCAGAAGCTGAAAAATGATGCTAACAGACAAGTACAAGGAACACTTTGGCAAGTGAATACCAAACAGTGTGTCTCTGGGTCCCAGGTTCAGTGAATGAGCCTCAGGCATCACTGTAGAACAAGAGGCCGTACCTCTAGTCTCCCACCCCGTGTAAACAGGAGAGTGTCCCCTGTGTTTTTTTGTTGGTGTTCCATTCATGAGTTCCTTTCATAAAATGGTTCAGCAGCTGATTTTACTAACAAAAGAACCGATTTTGTACTTAGATGATGGTTGTCTACGTCTGGGGACTTAAAAAATCATTTGTGAAACTGCTGTCCTGGGGAAATAATGCCGTCCTTAGGGCTGCTCACACACTCACCACCAGTACCAGCTCTGCATTTCAGAGACTGATTTTCTTCCATAAATGTGATTTTTGTGCTAATGACACTATGTTTACTTTGTCCAGGTCAAAAGCACACTTTAATGTCTGATTAAATTATCTCATAATCTCTAATCAGTCAGGACTGAAGTGAATGATCGATCTTAAACCAATCAGAGATTGTTTAGAACTCCTTGGGGCTGGCTGATGACAGTAATCATTTAGCAATTGTGACCACGAGTCTTGGCCAGGCACTGCGATTTATCTCCAGGCAATGGGGCTTTTAGCTTAACCTGGCTGTTTGTTCTGCTCCATCAATAAGGTTTTGGCAATTTCCCTTTCTAATAAGTCTCATTCTCATTTACTCATGATGTTGTTGAAATGATTAAATGTGGTAACTCTGGTAAACAATGTAACGGTATATATAATTCTGGTAAAGCACTCGGTATCAAGAAGTATCCTCAAAAAGCCGAATGCCGTGGCTCATGCTGGCAATCCCAGCACTTTGGGAGGCTGAGGCGGGCGGATCACCTGAGATCAGGAATTCAAGACCGGCCTGGCTAACCAACATGGTGAAACCCCATCTCTACTAAAAATGCAAAAAAAATTAGCCAGGCGTGGTGGTGTGTGTCTGTAATCTTAGCAACTCGGGAGGCTGAGGCAGGAGAATTGCTGGAACCTGGGAGGCGGAAGTTGCAATGAGCCAAGATTGTACCACTGCACTCCAGCCTGGGTGACAGCATGAGACTCCTTCTCAAAAAAAAAAAAAACTCCAACAAACAAAAAACAATAAAAAACAAGAAGTATACTCTAAAGGTTCACCTCCAACCCTGACCCCTGGTGTTTATGCCCATATTTGACTCTTCAAGTCTGGCAATGGTTTGGGTAATTGTAGGTAATGTTTTGGTTATGCTTAAATTGTTTGGTAATGTTTTGGTTAGGTTGGTGCAAACGTAATTGCAATTTTGGCCATTACTTTTAATGGCAAAGCCGCAATTACGTTTCCACCAATGTAATATTTAATGTCTCACAGACAGCATCAGCATTAGAAAACAGCCTGAGCTCCCTGTACTGTTTGTGTGATGTTCTTCTCACACACCAAAGCCCTAGTTTAAACGTACTGTAGGGAGATAAGCAAAGGGATATTGAGGAGACCAGAAGACAAAAATGAGGAATTGTGGCTAAGTATATTTACCTCCACACTTGTCTGTGTTCATGCCTCAGCCTGATCCAGGCTTCCTCATCTCCCACCTGGCTTCTGTAATTGTCTCCTAACTGATGTCCTTGCTCTCTGCCTCCTATCAGCAGAGTCAGAGAGTCTGTGTTCCACACCTCACCAGCAGCCATCACTGTTGATCTTCTTCAGTTTGGCCATACCATTGCACACTGGTGAGTGTGCAGTGGTATCACACTGTCATTTTAATTTTTATTCCTGGATGTCAAAAGAAGTTAAGCAGCTTTTCATAGGTTTAGTGGCATTTGGACATCCCTGCTTTGTGCGTTGCCCATTGAAGTCTTTGGTCCATTTTTCTGTTGGTGTCTGTCCCTTTTCTTTTTGATTTCTAGGGGGTAGTGTTTGTAGTCTAAATATTAGTTCTTTGTCACCTAGACTTAGCTCAACATCTTTACTCACTCTGTGGCTTTCTCTTAATGTAAAGTTTTGATGAACAGTGGTTCTTAATTTTATTGTCATTCAGTTAATTAATCTTTTATTTTATGATTAATGCTTTCTATATTCCATTTAAGTTTTTTTTTTTGCTTCCACAAGGTCGTGAAAGTATTCTCACTTGTTTTCTTATGAATTAGAAGCTTTATTATAATAATTTCATATCTAGATGTACAATTGATTTGGAATAGACTGTGTATGTTGTGAGACTGCATTCGAGGTTTATTTCTTTTCTATATGGACAGCAAATTGACCCAACATCAAATTTTGAACAGGCTGTCCTTTCTGTAATGCACAGCAGCACCGCTGTCATAAAACGACGATGATATGTGGTGCGTCTACTTCTGGATTCTAATCGATTTAATTAGCTATTTGTCTGTTCTGTGCCCATGCCACACTATTTAATTCTTAGAGCTTCATATTTTGTATGGACATCTGGCAGTATAAAATTCCTGCCTTTTTTTCTTTTTCAAGACTCTTACCTCTACTTGGCATTTTGTATTTCATTTTTTTTTTTATTTTTATTTTTATTTTTTTTTTGAGACGGAGTCTCGCTGTGTCTCCCAGGCTGGAGTGCAGTGGCCTGATCTCGGCTCACTGCAAGCTCCGCCTCCCGGGTTCACGCCATTCTCCCGCCTCAGCCTCCCAAGTAGCTGAGACTACAGGCGCCCGCCACCACGCCCGGCTAGTTTTTTGTATTTTTTTAGTAGAGACGGGGTTTCACCATGTTAGCCAGGATAGTCTCGATCTCCTGACCTCGTGATCCACCCGCCTCGGCCTCCCAAAGTGCTGGGATTACAGGCTTGAGCCACCGCGCCCGGCCTAGCATTTTGTATTTCTATACAAATGTTAGAATTAACTTGTCAAGTTACATTAATGTATCTCCCAGGATTTTGATTAGGATATCACTGAAACCACAGATCGATTTGGGGAAGAATTGACACCTAAAGAATATTGACTTTTCTAAGCCTTGAACAATATCTCCTTTCATCTAGCCTGTTTTAAATTTCTCTCAGCAATGTGGTAGTGCATGGTGTAACCATCTTCCTCCTCTGGTTAGATTTATTCCTTAGTTTTTGATGGTATTGTAAATAATATCTTTTAACAATTTTTATTTTCTGCTTGCATATAGAAATATGATTTATTGTACATATTTACCTTTTATTTATTCAATGACTTGGCTAAATTCACTAATTAATTTGGGTAGTTTGGGTAGTGTTTTATACTGTATACTGACACAATAATGTTATCTGAGAATACAGACAGTTTTGATTCTTCCTTTCCAGTGCTGACATACTTTATTTGTTTATTTTTTTACCTTGTTGCACTGGCTAGAATCTCTAGCACAATATTAAATAGAAGTGTCTAAAGTGTGCATCCTTGTCTTGTTCTTGATTCTAAGGAAATATATTTTAATATTTTACCAGTAAGTATAGTGTTTGCTGTGGATTTTGTTGTTATTATTATTAATATATTAAGTCCTCTATCGGATTGAAAATGTAAAAAGTAAAGTAGAGGTTCCTC
The DNA here is from genome assembly GCF_003255815.1 of Theropithecus gelada. NCBI lineage: Eukaryota > Metazoa > Chordata > Mammalia > Primates > Cercopithecidae > Theropithecus > Theropithecus gelada. The sequence goes on from NC_037670.1 coordinate 69,509,224, forward strand.
TTCAATGACTTTTCTCCCCTTCTAATTAGGAATAAATAGTCACTTCTCTTAGAAGCAAAATTTATTCAAAGACCTGTGCTAACATTCTTAAATATCTGCTAGCCATAATAAAGAAATCAATGCACTTTATGTTCTTAGCTCCCACAATTTAGCCTAAATATTTGCCCTGGCATGCTTATACTGGTCCAAGCAAGCATTAGGTCATAGCCTGTTCCTCTTCCTTATTTGAAGGTGTTTTTACCTTTCTCAGCATTCCACAAGTTACTTCCTCCTTCCTTTGTTCTCCTCTGCCTTTGCCTCTTTTAAAAGTTCTAAGTTGCTAGCCAGTCGGGAAATATACAGAATGTGAGGTTCTGTTCAAGCCAATGGAAACTGGACACAGCAGTAGGGTGGACATGTCAGGTTATAAATGACCTTGTGTCCTTTGTTCGTCATACTCTCATGGCAAAACTGCTGGTGAGTGTACCCTTTCTGCACAAAGTAAAAACGGCTTTGCTGAGGAAATTACATTTTTATTCAAGTGCTATTTCTTTACGGCATCGGGAAACAAGCATTTCTAACAAAAAAGTTACCTCCTATTCCTAGTTTTGTAGGACTTGTTGAAAATCATAAATGAATATTAAATTTTATCAAAGACTTTCTATGGATCTACAGAGATAAACATGATTTTTCTCCTTTATGTTGTCAATGTGGTGACTTACATTAATTTATTTTTAAGTTAAATTATTTTACTAGTACACTTACAAAGAATAGCACAGTAGACAACAATTAAAACCTATATTGGCTTATAGGATAACTTACAAAGTACAGTGAAGAGATGGAATCTACTGGATGATAAAAATGCTACAAAACACATTTGTAGCTTGTTTTAAAAAATCCAAATGTTGGTAATGCCCAGAAAAATATAAAATAATTGTTTCTAATTGCTACACAGTTAATTGCTGACACTTGTTCACTGCAACAAGAGACGGGTATGGAATGAATTCTTCACACTGGGGTCTTTGTCCTGAATGCAGCCATAGTTGCTGCAATAGTGGTACAGAGCAGCTAAAACTCCTATAAAAATCTCACCATCTTTTTGGCTGGACGAACCAGGCAAAGAAGCCTGGGGCAACCAGCACCACCAGAGAGTAAAGGAGGAACTCCGGAAAGAAGAGAGCCAAAGGAGAGCCCCCAACGATGTATGGAAACTCAGCCCAAGTTTATGGTTGATCCCGGAATCATACATGCACAGGGCAAATGAAATCAGTTTGCAGTTAGGGCTTAAAGAACTGAACTTAGATCTGAGGTGCCTCCCACCACATGGATGACAGTAGGAGCCGTGCCAAATCAATTGCCTGCTGTAACAAAAACATCAATACCCCTTGAAGCAAAATCCAGAGTCTCTTCAGTATAACATTAACAATGCTCGAGATCATCATCCAGAATGACTTAATTTATTAAAAAAAATCACAAAATATGACCCATTTTCAATATTCCCCAGATGTTGAAATTATTAGGAAAATACTTTAAAGCAGCTATTATAACTATATCCCATGTGGTAAAGGAAAATATTAACTTATGATGAATATACATAGGTAAGAAATATCAGCAAAGTAAAACACATAAAATAAAACCAAATGGCAATCTTAAAATAAAAAATTCTGATATCTGAAAATATTCATTGCATAGAAGCAATAGTAGAATGGACTTTATAGAGAAAACATACAGTAAAATTGAAGACAGATCAATAGAAATTATCCATTTACAAGGAGAGAGAAAACAGCCTCAGGGACCTGTGGGACTCTGAAGATCTAGCATATGGGTCATTTGGAGGTCAAGAAAAAGGGGAGAGAATTAAACAGAAAAATAAATAACGGTCAAACTTCCTTGATTTGGTGAAAACATAAACTTATAGATTCAAGAAGTTCAGTGAACCAACGATAGAATAAATCAGAGGAAAACTGTTATGAGTAGAATTGTGTCCCTCAACAGGTACGCTGAAGTCTAAGACCCTGGTGCTTTTGAATGCAAACTTATTTGGAAATAGGGTCTTTACAGATGTAATCAAGTTAAGATGAAGCCATTAGGGTGGGCCCTAATCCCGTATGACTGATGTCCCTCTAAGAAGAAAATTTGGACACAGAGACACACAGGGAGAGCACCACATGAAGATGGAGGCAGAGATGGAGTCTGCAAGCCAAGAATGCCAAGAATTGCCTACATCGCTGGAGCTAGGGGAGAGGCATGGAACAGCTTTAGAGCCTTCAGAAGGAACCAACTCTTCATTTTGGACTTCTGGCCACCAGAACTATGAAACAATATATGCTTGTAGTTTTAAGCCACCCAATTTGTGGGACTTTGTTATGACAGCTCTAAGAAACTAATACAAAAACCATGCCTGGGAATGCCAAAATCCAACTTGAAAACCAAAGACAAAGAGAAAACCCTGAATCTGCCAGAGAAAACTGACACCTGACAGATAGGAAAGCAACAATGATTTAAATTATTATAGATTTATTATTGGAAATGATAGAGACCATAACACAGTGGAACTGCATTTTAAACCTTTTTTTTGAGATGGGGTCTTGCCATGTTGCCCTGGCTGGCCTTGAACTCCTGGGCTCAAGTAATCCTCCCACCATAGACTCTTGAGTAGCTGGGATTGTAGGTGTGTGCCATCTCACTGGGTGGAACCATATTTTTTCAAGTGTTGAGGGGAAACATACCAGTTAACCCAGAATTCTATATCCAGTGAAAATATCTGCAGAGAAAATATCTGTAGGACATTAAATAAAGACATTCAAATAAACAATAAGAGGATTAGTCTCAGCAGACCCACTCTAGAAAAGCCAGGGGAAGGAGCTCACAATGAAAGGAAATGATATCAGAGGAAAACCCAGGTCTTCAGAAATAAATGAAGAGGCCAGGTGCGATGACTCATGCCTATAATCTCAGCACTTTGGTAAATCGAGGCGGGTGGATCACCTGAGGTCAGGAGTTTGAGACAAGGAGGCCAACGTGGTGAAACCCCATCTCTACTAAAAACACAAAAACTAGCTGGGTGTGGTGGTGGGTGCCTGTAATTCCAGCTACTCAGTAGGCTGAGGCAGGATAATCACTTGAACCCGGAAGGCGGAGGTTGCAGTGAGCCAAGATTGCGCCATTGCGCTCTAGCCTGAGGGACAAGAGTGAAACTCCATCTCAAAAAACAAAACAAAACAAAATTAAAAGAAATAAATGAGAAGTATTAGAAATAGGAAATGTATGGGGAGGCATTAAGGACTATATTTTTTTCCTAGTTCCTTTAAAATACACATCCACTTAAAGCAAAAAATGTTAATATCGTCATGTAGGGTTTATAATGTACATACAATGTGATATATATAATAACTACAACAAGAAAGATCATGAGTGTGGATAAATGCAGGTAATATTGTTGAAGAGTTACTACATTTTATGTAAAGTGGTACAATATTAACTCAACGTAGATCATGAAAATATAGGAAGGTATTTTATAGTCCCTAAAGCAACTATGAAGGAAGTAATGCAAAACTGTGTACCTAAAAATCCAGTAGATAAATTGAAATGAAATTCTAAAATATATCCAAATAATCCAAAAACAATCAGGAAGGGGAAATAGGAAAACAATCCAGAGGACAAACAGAAAACAAATAATAAAATAGTAGGCCTAAATACAATTACATGAATAAATACGTTAAATGGTAATGGGCCATTCATTCCTATTAAAAGGCAGAGATTATTGTAATAAACAAAATTAAGTCCCAAGAATATGCTGTCCATAGGCAATGCACTTTATAAGTAAAAACACAAACATTTTGAAAGTAAATGGAAGGAAATAGGTATACCACTCAAACACTAAACATAAGGGAGGCTGGAGTGGCTATATTAGTGGGATAAAACAGACTTCAAGACAAGGAGCATTACCAAAAATAAAGAAAAATATTTTATAATTATAAACATGACGCACAGACATAACTATGCAAGTACCTGATATAAGTGCTTCAAAATACATGGCAACAAAAGTTGACAGAATTAGAGAAACAGATAATTCCATGAACATAGTAAAGGATTAAACATGCTTCTTGTGGCAACTGATAGAACAGCTAGACATAGAAAGCAATAAAGACACAGAGAATCTCTACAACTCAACTACCTTGACTCAACTGATATTTATAGGACTTGATATGCCACAATAGGAGAATATACATTCTTTTCAAGTTGATATGGTAAGTCTACCAAAATGCATCATATGCTGGACTGTAAAACATGGCTTGATAAATTTAAATAGACTGCATTCATATAGAGTATATTCTCTAACCACAATAAAATAAAATTAAAAGTCAGTAACAGAAGAGATTTAGGAAAATACCCAGGTTTGGAAATTAAACAACATATTTCAAAATAATCCATGGGTCAAAGAAGGAATATGAAGAAATACTTTTGATGGAATGACAATAAAAGTATAAAATATATACAAATTTATAAAATGCAGTTAAGAGATTACAAGAAAATTTATTGCTTAAATAATTATATTAGAGAATAAATGTAAGTCTAAAATCAAGATCTAGAATTTTACCCTAAGAAGCTAAAAAAAAAAGAAAGAAAGAAAGAAAGAAAGCAATAAAGGAGATAAATAAATAAAAATAAGGGCATATATAAAAATAAATAGAAAACAGGTAAACATAGAGAAATGATGTCAAGAGCTAGTTCTTTGACAAAATTAACAAATTTAATAAACCGATATTTAGATTGGTTAACAAAAAGAGAGAAAAAGCAATTCACCAATATGTAAATGAAAGAGGTATTGTACTTAATAAGCCTACAAACATTAAAGGACAATAAAACAATTATTTTGAACAACTTTATGCCAAACAACATGAAAAAATGGCAACATTTCTTGAAAGACAAATGTTTTCTTTTAGAAGAAATAGGTAATCTAAATGACTCTTTTTATTTAAAAAGCTAAATTCATAATTTAAAGTATTCTCACAGAGAAACTCCAGCCTAAGATGTTTTCACTGGTAAATTATATCAAACATTTAAGGAAGAAATAATAATTATACACAGACATTTCCAGAAAATATAAGAGGAGGAAAACTTCCTGTTGTGGACTGAAACCTGTTATGGACTGAATGTGTGTGTGTGTGTTTCTCCTTCCACCACCAACCCCCAAGTTTATATGTGAAACTCTAACACCCAAAGTGATGGTATTAAGAGGCGGGGCCTTTGGAGGTCATTACGTTTAGATGAGGTCATGAGGATAGGGTCCTCACGATGGGATTAGTGCCCTTATAAGAGGAGTCAAGAAGAAAAGTCACTCACTTAAACCCGTGTGCTCTCTTTCCTTTTCTCTCTTTCTAACGTGTGGATGCAGCCAAAAGGCAGCCACCTGCATCCCCAAAGAGGCCCTCACCAGAATCCAACCATGCTAGCACCCTGGGCTCGGACTTCCCAGCTTTGGAACTTTGAGAAATACCTATTCGTTGTTTAAGCCACCCAGTTTATGGTGTTTTGTTATAGCAGCCCAGGTTGACAAAGACATTTCCCAAATTATTTTAAAGGCCAGCTGACACCAAAACCAATACCAATACCAATACCGTGGATACCAAGACCAGACTAATACAAGAAAACTGAAGACCAATGTTCTTCATGAATGTGCATGCAAAAATCCTTGGCAAAACATTAGTAAACCAAATCCAACAATATATGAAAAGAATGATACATCTTGACCAAGTAGGAAATCAATGGCTTCTATTCCTGATTCTTTATATCTATCCCACACATGGCAGCAGGGAGGTTTTCATAAAATGTTAGTCAGACCATGATGCTTCCCTATTAAAAACACTCTAATGGCTTCTTATCACTTTTAGAGTAATATCCCAACTCTCCTCTGTGGCTTACAAGGCACTGGCCCTGCCTCTCTCCAGCTTCCTCTTATGCCCCACCCCTCACACACTCACTGTACTCCAGCCACAATGACCTTCCTGCCATGCTCGTTACACTCTGGCCCTCACGCTAGCTGCATCCTCTGTCTGGAACATGGATCTAACCAGGTTCTTGCATGTCTGGCTTCTCAGGTCATGTGACGGCGACTCAGAAAGGCCTCCCTGGGCCACTGCTAACAAAAGGAGTCCCTTAGTCATGCATATCCTGTAATTGTGTGAGATTTCCTTCACACTACTTACTGCCCACCGAAATTATATTGTTAACTTATTTGTGTGTTTTGTTTTGTCTTCTCACATTGGAATATAAGCTCCATGAGCAAATGCTAGGCCTTCTCTCTCTAATCTTCTAATCTTGTGATCAGATTGATGCTGCTGACCGTGCATGCATGGGGATTAATCCACCCAGCTTTGGAAGGCAAAGGCAGAGAGAAGGCACTGGAGGCTAACAAACACCATGGCTTCAGGCTGGAATTTGGTATTTGCTCCATCCACTTGATATTGCTGAGAATCTGCTTTTAGGAGTTCTTTGTTTTATTCAGATGTCTAAATATACTCTCTACGTGAGCACCCAAGACCCCAGTTGCTGCTGTTTGTGTTTAACTTCTCTGTGTAACTATCATCTTAAAAGTGTTCATTGTATCCATCCAGGAAAGAAAACAAACTTGAAAATCAAGAAGAGTGTTCCTGGGTGCAAAGAGTTTCTAGTTACAGTCATAATAAAGAGAAGGAGATTGATCAATCAACATGGAACTCTCTTGTTTATTTATATTCACTTTCATTGCATTTCATATGCATTTATGCCTCTTAATTTTTCCCTCCTTATCTTAATAGAAACTTTAATTTTTCTAAGGTTTAACTTTTTTGTCTTTTTTTTTTTTTGAGCCAGAAGTTCACTATGTTGCTCAGGCTGGCCTCAAACTCCTGGCCTTAAGCAATCCTCCCACCTCAGCCTCCCAAGTAGCTGTGACTAACATGTCTTAATTAGCAAAAAAATACGTTTCAAGTTTGAATTTACATAAATTTGAAAAGAATCGTATAAGACTTCAATGCAACATTAACCACAGAAATAAATGTAGCATTTAAACTACATATTAAAGGATATTCTTGCACTTAAGTGCAGGCAACTTCAATGATTTCTCGTTGAATACCCTTTATATATTAGTCAGTAAACACAGAAAGCAGGGCAGTTTGGTTCTTACCCTCTTGCATAGAAATCTGAAGACTTGCATGAATCCTGTAGGAACAGGGTATCATCATTTCACTCACCAGGGTGCCACATGGGACCTCAAAGCCAACATTAGCTTTCATTTGCAAGGAATAAGGGAACCATACTAAATGAGAGTGACTAGAATAAGCCCAGCCCAGTTGCCATCACTTGTCCATGCACACCACAAGCTCTAACCACATGATATTTCCAAACAGTATGCTAAGTATCTGTGGGATGCCTTGGTACCTTTGCACATGCTGTTCCTTCTGCCTGGAAGGACCCTTCTACCCTGAAAAGCATTTTGTCCCCTGTGAAGACCAAGTCCAGTAGCACATCCCCTGTGAAGTCTTCTCTCAGGCCACGTTGCTCTTTTCTTTGTATTCTGTAGTGTTTTGTTCATACTTTGATTAGAACATTTATTGTGTTATATTTGTATTGTCTCCTTCTACTAATCTGAGAGGTCATTTTTTTTTTTTTTTTTTTTGAGATGTCTTGCTCTTGTACCCCAGGCTGGAGTGCGATGGCACGATCTCGGCTCACTGCAACCTCCGTCTCCTGGGTTCAAGCGACTCTCCTTCCTCGGCCCACCGAGTAGCTTGGATTACAGGCGCCTGCCATCATGCCCAGCTAATTTTTGTATTTTTAATAGAGATGGGGTTTCACCATGTTGGTCAGGCTGATCTAGAACTCCTGACCTCAGGTGATCCACCCGCCTCAGCTTCCCAAAGTGCTGGGATTACAGGCGTGAGCCACCACGCCTGGCCATCTGAGAGGTCTTATCTGTCAATCAGCTATGTGTCCTTTCAGTGACTTCTATCTTTACTACAGAGTAGACATTTAATAGACATTTCTCAAATGAAAGGGAGAGGTTGTGATCCGTTTGAATGTCTGGTATAAACTGTTGATACCCTTCCAGAATTTACTCACAACTGCCTAAGAATAAAACTGTTCAGTATTAGGCTCTAGAGGCAGACTACCTGGTTCAAATACTGGTTTTGCCATTTACCAGCTGTGTGGCCTTGGGAAATTTACTTAACTTCTCTGTGCCTTAGTTTCGTCCCCTTTAAACAAAGATTATAATAGTGTATACCTCATAGGGGTGTTGTGAGGATTAAGTGAATTGATTACATAAAATCTTTAGAACGCTGCTTGGCATAGTAGGCCCTTTATAAACCCCATGTAACCTACTGTTAGTAGGTTCCAGGAACTGGAAATATGCAGATGAATTAGATGTGATTTCCTTTTCTTCATCGTCTTGTGGGAAAGACAGAGGTGGATATAAAAGGAACCTGGCAACACCATGGTAGAGTCTGTACAAGGAAGTGCTTTGTTCCTAAGGCCTGGGGTGGAGGAGTCCAGGAGCACCCCATATGGGAAGTGGTAGTTTAGCTGAGATTTGATGGATGAGTGGTAGTTGCTGGGTGGATTAGGTGGGGACGTGCATTTTAGACAAATATAAGTAAAGATAAAACATATGAAAGACAGGCCGGGGGCGGTGGCTCATGCCTGTAATCCCAGCACTTTGGGAGGTCGAGGCGGGCGGATCACCTGAGGTCGGGAGTTCAAGACCAGACTGGCTAACATGGAGAAATGCCATCTCTACTAAAAATACAACATTAGCTGGGTGTGGTGGTGCATGCCTGTAATCCTAGCTACTCGGGAGGCTGAGGCAGGAGAATTGCTTGAACCCAGGAGGGGGAGGTTGCAGTAAGCCAAGATCAGGCCAGTGCACTCCAGCCTGGGTGACAGAGTAAGATTCTGCTAAAAAAATTAAAAAAAAAAAAAAAAAATATATATATATACACACACACACACACACACACACACACACACACACACACACACACACGACAACATGAAAGCATGTGGAGCATTTGGGGAGTGGCCTTGGCATAGATCTGAGGTGAAAGGTAGTGGGGAGTGAAGCTGGAGGATGTCACATGTGCTATTAGCTAGTTTATTCAATACCTGTGTTCAACCATCTTCTCTCCTGCCTTCCTCTACCAGAATCAGGGAGGTGAAATGCTAAGTGTTTCCATCCAGGCGAGGCCATACGTGAGGTAACAGGGTATTAGCTGAGAAGGGCTTTTCTCCCAGGAAGAAAATGCAAAGTCCTGCAAGGAGAAGGCTTTTTTGGCCTGTTGCTTTCTTCCTGCCTGGAATTTGGACTTGAGGCTTTAACAGAGGAGGATGAGGCCATCTGCTAAGGATGGTGCAGTGGGCAGGCCCGGAGAGCTGGGAGCCCTGGGGGCTCACTCAACAGCGGCACTGCCTGGATCACCTCCCTCTGGACGTCTTGTTTGTGAGAAATATCAGAGGCAGTCCTAGACTTCCCCTTGCTTGGAGCCAAATACATACTTAACTGACATAATGGTAAGCAATGCCCGATCAAAGAAGGCCTTGAATGCTCTGCAGAGGAGCTATGACATTGACATTTGGACCCTGGGAACTGTTGTACAATTTAGGGGCTGAATGGACAGTTTTGCAGCAACACAAACCTTGGTTCAAACCTCCATTCAGCCAGTTACACACTGTTTAACTTGAGACATCAGTTATCCTCAGCCTGAGCCTTATCAGGCGGACATGAGATGAGGGACATTTTAGACGAATAACTCTAACTGCACCACGTGGGATGGAAGGGAGGCAGCCCAGAGCAGAGGGCTGGGGAGGATTTGCCAGTATTCTGCCAGAATAAAATCAGTCTTAATCAAAGCTTCAGAAATCATTTCAGAACTTAAAGTGTATTCTAGTTGATGTTTTTAGCCAAAAAACATTCTGATGGTGCTGGATTTTCCAAACATTCTCTGACACTTAAAACACCTTTATGACTAAATGTCTTAGAATAGGTTCCACTGAAGTCCTTCAGAAGAGAGAAGCCTTCCCTCTCATACAAAATAAATTCCTGTGGTATCTTTTATTATCCCTAGGAATGTAGGGAAGAGTTCAGAAATAATTGATGAGCACAGCCAGGACTGAATAAACAAATTAAGATTCATTATTCCATTCGAGTGGTGCTATCAGTGTTTTAGAATCTGTTGATAACCAGCGCTAGGAGGAAGTTTCAGTACAAGTCTATTTCCCTCATGTCTACTTCAAAGCTCTAACGAAGCTCTTCTGGGAAACCTGGGAGAGGGTTAATTAAGCCCAGGAAGGGAGTGGTATGATTTAATAGATAATAAAAAATATTTGCTCTCATATGTCTAATTATGTTTTCTTGTCAAGGATGCTTGAAAGCTCTAAGTCAGAGATGATCTACTCTGAAAAATAAAGGAAGAAATCCTCTCCAAAGCAAGTTCCTTCAGTGGGAGCATGTTTCCTTCAATAATAGGCTGAGGAGGGTAATCTAAGCCTCAGGTGGAGGATAACTGATCTCTCAAATTTATAAAACTATTAACTGGCCAAGCTGGGATTAGAATCCAGGTTTCTATGACTATAAAAGTGTACTTTTAACCTACATTATACTCCATCCACTCTCATGACCTAGGCCTCCCCGCCCCTCAACTACATGGTTTGGGGGTTATAGCTTCAAACTCAGGTCTGGCAGGGAGGCAGCCAAATGGGTGGTGATGACTTTCTTTTTTCTTTCTTTTTCAGAGACAGGGTCTCGCTCTGTTACCCAGCTTGGAGTGCAGTGACATGATCCCAGCTCACTACAACCTCTGCCTGTGAGGCTCAAGAAATCCTCCCACATCAGCCTCTCCAGTAGCTGGGACCACAGGCACACACCGCCACGCTCAGCTAATTTTTTTTGTTTTGTTTTGTTTTGGTAGAGACAGAGTTTTGCCATGTTGCCCAGGCTGGTCTTGAACTTCTGGAGTCAAGTGATTCACCTGCCCTAGCCTTCCTAAGTGCTGGTATTATAAGTGCAGGCTACCTTGCCTGGCCAAATAAGTGGTGACAACTTTCTGTGTGTCCTTTAGGAGAGAACTTTGAGGACCCTCCAAACCCCTGGCAAAGGCGACACTTTTAGGAGTGAAGAAGGGCCTTTGTAGACAACACAGACTATTCAATACTCTAGCAAGCTGCCCAGCCCCGTGCAAACCATGAAGATGGGATAAACCATTAGGCTTCACTATCTATTTAAATCAAATAATATTTAACCCAACCAGGGATATTCTAGGGCTTACTTATTCACCTATCCCAGGAACCTGATAGTTTTAGAATCTCTGGAACTGGTCTAGAAGGCTACATGTGAGATTTGACACCCTTGCTCAAGGATCATGTGCATGGTAAGAGCTGTGGAGAAACTGGAAGGCTCTGATCACAACTCTTCTCTTCCTTCTCCCACACGAAGGGCAGAGGGAAAGGCCGTCCTTCTCATGGCATGGGTTCTGAATCAGAAGAGGCTACTGCATGCAGTGCAATGAAAAGTGTGTTAGTTCTGTCTGGGGAGACTTGATCAAGATCCCTGAGTTGCAACCGCTGGAGAACATGGCTCCCTTCTAAGACCATGACAGCCACAGATTGAGCAGCAGAGCCCAGGGCTCCATGAATGGAGGGAAGGAGGAGAGCTGGTTCATAGTCAGCCCTTTCACTTTGTTACTTGGGCTTCTTTTCAGGGCCCACAGCACTCACCTCGGCCTGCCAGATGGGGTTCACGGTGTTGCCTATGATCTTGGATCTCCTCTCCTGTCCATGGTGAGGGAGGGCGGGGAAGATGCTGTGCTTCCCAGGCTGAATGGAAATCTTCAGATAAGGGTCTGGGTTGAAAAACATCCCTTTCTTCAACCCCATGGCTTGGAAATCTATAAAATAAAGGATACTTTAATTTAAATATGTTTTAGGGAGGTTAACAACTGGCACTTGGTAACTACACCTTTCATGAGAGGACCGTTGGCCCTTATGAACTAGATCTCTAGTGTTACTCAGGCAGGTAAATGGGCTGGGGTGAAGGAGTGAGGGTCACCCCAGGAAACGTGGGTAGCCCAGGGAGACAAAGTTCAACTTTGGAAATTTGATGGGTCTGGGTGTAAAATTCCTCTGCAAGGTGAAGACATTAAAAAAATAAGGGTTGGAGTCTCACGATATATGTGGGCCTCATTGAGTAAGGTGAGAGAATTGGCAGAAATAAAGAGAGAGAAGAGGATGAAAAGAGCACAGAGCGTGGACAATGGAGGAAAGAACAAACAAGACCTGGCCTCCATAGGGCTGAGTGCAGTCAACGAGGAGAGTTCTGAGAAACCCTGCTGCCAGGGAGGGCAGGGCTTTGAAAACCAAGCTGTTCTGTTTAATTGAAGATATCTGACCATGTACAATTTCATGCTGCACAAGGAGAGAGAGACAGAAAGAGTGTGTGTGCACAAGATCATTTATGGCAATGGTTTATAGTTGGATAATTTGAAATCACATTATATTTATTAGAAATATATTTATGATGTCAAGGAATACAATTTTTTTTTTTTTTTTGAGATGGAGTCACCCAGGCTGAAGTATAGTGGTGGGATCTTGGCTCACTGCAAACTCTGCCTCCCGGGTTCAAGCATTTCTTCCTGCCTCAGCCTCTCGAGTAGCTGGGATTACAAGTGCCTACCACCATGCCTCATGCCTGGTGAATTTTTGTATTTTTGGTAGAGACGCATTTTCACCATGTTGGCCAGGCTGGTCTTGAACTCCTGACCTCAGGTGATCCACCCGCCTCGGCCTCCCAAAGTGCTGGGATTACAGGTGTGAGCCACCGCGCCCAGCCAAGGAATGTAATTTTTAAAGCTTTTTCTATTGTTGAAGTATTTTTCAAACAAAATTATTTACATTTACACACAAGTGTAACAAATGGAGGTAAAGATACACAGGATCAGGGATTCCCAGTCAAGGTATAAGTTGTGAGGGGTTTCAATAATTTGTTACTGATGAAAAAGCACAGATGTTTTCATATGCATTTATTTAAAAGTTATTTTGAGTTGATCCAAGGTTATCCGCTTAATAAAATTATTCCTACTCTCCAGCATGATAATATATTACTGCTCTGTAATATAATAGTCAAAATGGCCCCCAAATGCCAAAGGAGTTGAGAAACCAAAGAAGGAGGCAGACAAATCTAGTTTGTCGGTAAAAGGAGTTTTATTAGGGAACTCACAGACGAGCATGCTCTTGGGCTGCAGGAGACTGGTAGATCTCTGCACTGTTACTCGCCAGACCCAGGGCTTATGTACCATAGGGAAGGGGTACATAAGCCACTGCTCTGTGCAAGACAATGAAAGGCAGCCCTCCAGAACAGGCAGGAATGCTGCCTGCATCACAGCCTGTTGTTTCTGCCATAACATCAAGGTTGACATGTTCTTACACTAGAGACAGTGGATAAAGTAGGAAGAGGAGGCATTCACAGGACTGGGGGTGATCAGAAGTCAACACAGTGGATTCACATCCACAGTGGAGTCACTTTCACCCCCACACTTGCCAATGAAAGAAAGAAGGCAAGAAGTACAAGCATCACAGAAATTTGCAAAACCCAGGCCACATCTGCAGGAATATGTGTAGACAGAAGTTAACATAGCAGCCTGACACTACTCAACTGTTTATTTGGTTGGCTCTTGGCTAATGTCTAGAAACTTGGATTTCAAGAGGGCTCCTACCTTCCCAGAACTGGTAAGAGTGGCTCACTGTGCCTAAAGTGTTTGTGTAAATGATGTGGCTTATGGTGAACACTGCTTTCCTTCTGGGAGGCTGGAAGTTTGGTGTGGGCTAAGCAGAAGATGCACACATGACCAGCACCGCCCCCACTGTCCCCCAACACCTCACTGAGTAGAAACCCTGTCTCTTGTCTCTAAGAAGCTTCCCTGGGCCGGGCGCGGTGGCTCACGCCTGTAATCCCAGCACTTTGGGAGGCCGAGACAGGCGGATCACAAGGTCAGGAGATCGAGACCACGGTGAAACCCCGTCTCTACTAAAAATACAAAAAATTAGCCGGGCGCGGTTGTGGGCGCCTGTAGTCCCAGCTACTCGGGAGGCTGAAGCAGGAGAATGGCGTGAACCCGGGAGGCGGAGCTTACAGTGAGCCGAGATCGCGCCACTGCACTCCAGCCTGGGCGACAGAGCGAGACTCTGTCTCAAAAAAAAAAAAAAAAAAAAAAAAAAAAAAAAGAAGCTTCCCTGGTAGATAGCATTTCCACATGTTGTCACAGTTCATCCTGGGGGAATGAAGCATGTCTGTGTAACTCCACCGGGACAGGCCCATTGGAAACTTGTTCCTGGGTTCCTCTAGACTTTGCCCTAAGCACCTTTACCCTTAGCTGATTTTGCTAAGTATCCTTTCACTGTAATAAGTTATACCAAGAGTATAACTAGATGCTGAGTCTCGTGAGTCCTCCTAGCAAATTGTTGAACCTAGGGGTGGTCTTGGAGACCCTGACTTATTAGAGTGTGAAAGACATATACATATATATGTATATATGTGTTACATATATATATGTTACATATATATATAAAATTCATCATAAAATAGGGACTACCATTGCCTCCACCACCATCTACCGTTTATTTGCTATCTACTAAATTCTGGGAACCATTCTAAGCACTTAAAATACATTTTCTGATTTAATCCTGACCACAAACTCCACAAGGTAGAGATTATATCCTTAATACAAGGAAGAGAAAATGAAGGCTTACAGATTGTCAGGGCTGGTCGACATCAGAGATAAGATTTGAACCTGCCTCTTTGATTCCGAAGTCTGTGCTTTTGTTTGTCTGTTTGTTTTGAGACGGAGTTTCACTCTTGTAGCCCAGGCTGGAGTGCAATGGTGTAATCTTGGCTCACTGCAACCTCTGCCTCCTGGGTTCAAGCAATTCTCCCGCCTCAACCCACTGAGTAGCTGGGAGTACAGTTGCTCGCCACCACCCTTGGCTAATTTTTTGTATTTTTAGTAGGAATAGGGTTGCATCATGTTGGCCAGCTGGTCTTGAACTCTTGACCTAGGGTGCTCCACCTTGGACTCCCAAAGTGCTGGGATTACAGGTGTGAGCCGCCGTGCCCAGCCCAAAGTCTGTGCTTTTAATCAATCTGTTATATTGTCTTTTTATAAAAATGTCAACTTTGGCATTGGTTAAATTCTCAACTATAAATGAGTCTTTTTCGATACACTTTGTTCTGTTCTTTCAAACAACTTGTCCGTATCTGCACCAACATGTCTTTATCAAATGTTTGATAGCTGCTAAATTAAGTCACTCTTATTGTTCTTATTTTTTTAAAAAAGAAAACACCTTTCTTTATCACTCAGCCATTTATTGCTCCAGATGAATCTTATTAAATTTTAATAACTCCTTTCAAAACACTTAGATTTTTATTAGAACTGCAATGAATTTATACATTAGCTTTGGGATAATTAGTAGCTTTAGAAAACAGAGACTTCCACTCAAGGGCACATGTTTCTTCATTTGTACAGGTCTTCTTTCCTGTCCTTCAGCAATGTTTACACTTTCCTTTATAAAGACTTATGTATTTAAGTTCAGTCTGAATACTCAATGAGATATACATTTCATGGAATAAAAGTATTTGAAAACTGCTGCAATAAGAGGTATAATTTTAAAGGCACTGGACTGCTAGTCATTTGGGAACACTCACTATTGAACTTCGTAACTTTGAGTAAACCAATTTAACTCTTTCAGGTCTTAATGTTTTCCACTATGAGACTGTTGGGAGAAATGTCCATAAGAGCATGTAGAGTTCTAGAATTTTCCAAAAGTAAATGCTACTTTAAAGGAGAATAGTTAATTTCCTCTCATTTTTGCCTGTATTTTTTGGTTCTGGTGATAAACATATGTACAGACTTGTCTTCTGAGATGCCAAAATAAAGAAGCAAAGCCTACCAAGTGATAGGGACAGGAGACAGGGAAATATAGGATAGAAAAGGGCAGTTCCCCAGCAAAGGCCCCACCCTTAATCCTGGAAACCCACGGCCCTAAATGGGAACAGGCATTCATGTTTTCACACCCAAATGTTGCCTTTTGGCCCGCCATGCCCCTCTTTCTTGTACCCATATAAGCCCCATATCCCAGGCTCCACAAGCAGATGAACAGAAGAGCAGAGCAACAGAAGAGTGGCATGGCAGAGAAGGAGAGAAGAGAAGGAGCATCCGAATGTTGAGAGGAGTTCAGCTGGGGAAGGTCGAAGAGGAGATCAGCTGAGGGACAGCCAAACTCCAGGGGAAGATCATCTTCCCACTCCATCCTCTTTCCAGCTCCCCATTCATCCTGCTGAGAGCTGCCTCCACCAATCACTAAAACCCCTGCATTCACCATCCCTTGAGTTGGTGTGTGATCTGATTCTTCCTGGATGCCAGATAACGATCCAGATACCAACATATGTACATTTATTATAATACTTAAAAATATAGAATAAAAAATAGGATTTTAAAGTTATTTCAAATAACTAATGGAAATAATTATTTATTTCAAGTAAGTACCCCCTCCCCACCAGTGGCAACCTTTGCCAAACCTTATTTCCTCCTAGTATTTTTCTTTGCACGGTTGAACTTGCTGCCCTTGAAGACTCAAAGTCCTTTTCCTTTGCCCTGTCACTTCACTAAAAATTGAACCGTTCTTTGTTGAAGACATTATATAAGCTAAAATTCTAAACCATATCTTTGAGATTTACTCATTTTCCCTGGGTATCTCCTATGTATATATAAGATATACATGTTAATAACTTCTGTTTGTTTTTCTCTTATTAATCTATCTTCTGTTACAGGGGGTCCTCAGCCAAGAACTTAAGAAAACTAGAGGAAAAATTATTTCCCACACCAACAACATCATAAGGATGTTCCTATGCCTTTTAGAACATTTTGTATACACAGTTCTTAAGGGTATACAGTATTTAATAAATTGACTCTATGGTAATTTATTTAACCAAGCCCTAATTTTGAATATTTAAGTTGTCTCCAATATATTTGTAAATAAATCTTTGTTTGCATTTCTGATTTTTTCAGTTAGACTGCTAAAAGTGCACTTCATTGAAAATTAAAGTGATAATATTTACCTAGAAAATGTGTTACCTCCAGGAAGTGGTAAAAACAGGAAATATAAAAAGACTTGACAATTAAAGCATTTGCATGAGCAATCTTGCTTTGATATGTTCATTGTACTCTTGGAGCTTTCTAAGATGGCAATTCCATCATCTACTTTCTGGTTATTTCTCCTTTCAAACCCTAAAAAGAAAATCAGTCTTTTTATATTGCAATGTCTCCAATTCTCAAGTTTTCTTGGATTTTATCTCCGTATGCTGGAGTACATGCTCACATATTATTTTGAAGTGAGGTGTAAGGGTGGAGTCTTTGAGCCCTTATAAACCTGAGGGTGTTCCTCTTGCCCTCCCACATAAATGAAAATCTGGTGGACATGGAAATCTTGGGTAAAAAAATTCTCCCCTTAGAACTTGTGAAATGGGAGAGTTCCCTGACCGCCCCCCACCACAGGACATGCAACAGGGGTGTAGCTCCTATGCTCAAACCTCTTACGGGAGAGGGAGCATGCAGACAGGCAGGTGCAGGAGCCGTAAGAGGTTTGAGCATAGGAGCTACACCCCTGTTGCATGTCCTGTGGTGGGGGGCGGTCAGGGAACTCTCCCATTTCACAAGTTCTAAGGGGAGAATTTTTTTACCCAAGATTTCCATGTCCACCAGATTTTCATTTATGTGGGAGGGCAAGAGGAACACCCTCAGGTTTATAAGGGCTCAAAGACTCCACCCTTACACCTCACTTCAAAATAATATGTGAGCATGTACTCCAGCATACGGAGATAAAATCCAAGAAAACTTGAGAATTGGAGACATTGCAATATAAAAAGACTGATTTTCTTTTTAGGGTTTGAAAGGAGAAATAACCAGAAAGTAGATGATGGAATTGCCATCTTAGAAAGCTCAGACTTGTAAATTTATGCCCTGCTTTTGGGAAAATAGCAAGAGGGCAAAGAGCTTTTCTTTTATCTACTTCTTCTCAGTTGTCTTCAGCTCTAAATAATCCTTATACCAAAGTCACGGATTTTGGGATGTTGTTTCCCGGGCTCTCACATATAATGGGGTGATATATTCTGGTGTCTTACACATATAATGCAAGTCAAAAGAAAAATCTTGGATGCAATAATGAATATGCAATATGTTTTCAACCGTGCATGAGGATTGTTCTTTTGTACGTATCATGCATTTTCAGCCCAGATGTCTACTGTGGCTATATTTGAAAAAAAAAATCTTTTAAAATGAGATTTGTCTAGGTGTTGGTCTCTTCATATACATTTCTTTTTCTGAGCACCTGATGGTCTTCTTTAATTTAAATACTCAAAATTATCTTCAACTTAAGAAAGTTTTCTTCTATTACTGTTTCTGTTCAGTTTGTTATGATTTCTTCATCAAAACATTGATTATGTGTTGGCTCTGTATGTGCCATTCATCTTTTTTCCCTCATCCGTTTTGGGCTTTGCCCTTCATTGATGCCTTCTGGCAGAGACTCTCAAGAGACTGTCATATCACTGATTCCCTTTCTGTAGTGGTGCTTGTGCTCTGTACTGCTTTTGAAGGCTTTTAATTCTGTGATTGTACTTTTTAGAGTTTATTTTAAATCTCTTATTGACTGTGGTAGACCCCACAAAGATGTTCACATCCTAATCCTTGGAGCCTATGAATATGTTACCTTACATGGTAAAAGGGACTCTGCAGAGTGATTAAGTTAAGGATCTTGCAGTAGAGAGATTTATCTTGGACTGTCCAGGCGGGTGCAATGTAATCACAGAGTCCTTGTCAGATGGAGGCAGGAAGAGCAAAGTGAGAAGACAGCAATGTGATGAGAGAAGCAGAGAATGGAGCAATGTAGCCATGAGCCAAAGAATGCTGGCAGCCCCTAGAAGCTGAAAGAGGCAAGGGATGGATT